>NC_089503.1:198205203-198513256 GCF_036850995.1 Saccopteryx leptura
AAGAGAGAGAGAGAGAGAGAGAGAGAGAGAGAGGAGGAGGAGGAAGGGTAGAGAAGCAGATGGTCAGTTTGTCCTGACCAGGAATTGAACCCAGGACTTCCACATGCCGGGCCGACGCTCTACCACTGGGCCAACTGACCAGGGTCCCTCAGACAGTTTTTAGTAATAAAAAACAATCACTTTCTATCTTTGTGAGCTGCCATTATGAAACACCACAGACGGAGTGGCTTAAACTACAGAAGGTCCATCTTCTCACAGTTCAGGAGGTGGAGGTCCAGGATCGGAGTGCCAGCGTGGTGGGGTTGGGTTCTGATGAGGGCCTCTGTCGGGTTCATGGACGCCTCCTCCTTACTGAGCCCTCACATGGTAGAAATGTGGCTCTAGGGCCTTGTCTCACATTGGTCAGCATTCCACCCTCATAACCTTATTGAACCTGAATCATCCCCTTCAGGGCCCTATCTCCAATACAGCTACACGAGGGTTAGAGCTTTGACATGGGCATGTGGGTTTGAGAGGCACAATTCAGTGTGTAGAATTTCCCAATTGGCTTATTTATATCTTAATCGACTGATTAGCCATTAAATTCAGGAATAAACCGAGGATACCAGCAATAAACATATTGAAGATTAAAGATCCTTAAACCCCTTAGGGACATTCTATATATTTATTTAAAAAGAGGGTACCCATGACTGTTCCAGATAGTAGGGATACATCCATGAACCATGCCGACTGAACCCCCTGTCCTGGTGGAACATAAACCTTGGAGAAAATATTATTAACGACTGCATGCTAGACCTCGGCATCCCTCCTTATACGTGTCACACTTGAACTGACGAGCATCAACCTGAGAGAGCCGCCCTTCAGTGTGTGACCCATTGAAGTGTATACACTACAGACCGATATGCAGAAGTCCAGGATTTTTAATGAGTGAATTCAACCTCCCTCAGAATATGGTGGGAGGACCTAATGGGATTGTCTCAAAGTGTCAGCCCCTTCTGGAGTCTAAAGTTAGTCCCCTGTGGATAAATATTCAGTCAGATCAGCAGCCTCCCTTCCCCCTTCACCGCCCCTCTCTCAGGCCTCAGCTCAGCGGGGCTGGGCTCCCGTTTCTCTGGCTGGGGTAGGATATTGGCGCCTGCCTGCCCCCAGAGGTCTGGTGCACTCTGCTCTCGGGGCATCGGTCTGTTGGCACAGTGTCCCTGCTGAAAACCCCGGGAGCAGGGCCACTGTGCCCCTCCCCTGGTTAATACAGCGCACGGTGATGGCGACTGTGGCTGGCTCCCCCAGCTGGTGACCTCCCATGCCCTTGGGGACACAGCTGGTGTCCTTTCACCCTCTGCAGATGCAGCTGCATGCTCCACTGGACCTGGCTCTGTGCCTGCTCTGCTGAGAGGGGTTTCTCTTGAGTCATGGGATTTCAGCCCAGAGTGGCGTTAGAGGGGATGATGTGTGTGTCCGTGTGCGCACACACACACGCACACACATACACACAAGCATATGTACACACACACTGGGAGAAGGCTGTGCATTCTCACAATGTCCATCAGATGCTCTCTGTCCAGCTCTGAGCCAGCCCTCCCTGCTCGGTGGTAAGGACCCGTAGGTCGTCCAAGCGACTTTCCTACCTGGCGGTTCATAGTACAGCCCCTGTGTTCCCGGGTTGGCAGTGTGCGCTCAACGCTGTTTAAAACACCATTATTATTGTTATTGTTTTTTACTTAGAAGATCCTCTTCCTTTTCTGAAAAAGCCTGGATTCCTGCAATTATCATATCAGAGGATAGGATGCAGTGTTATTTTCAGAAGTCAAAGTCTAAACTTGATCATGTTTGCTTTGGGCTGGCCCCTGCCCTGCTCTTGAAGGGAGGGGGCCCTCCGCGGCGGGTGGAGGGTAGCAGACAGTGAGAACCACGGGGGTAAGGGGAGGAAGGACAGACCATCAGCAGAGAGGATGTCAAAACACAGAGCTCCCTCACGAGGGCCTCACGGGATGTGACAAAGTGAAGTCTGTCCTCATCACCACCATGATGGGGGGGGGGGGAGCTTCAGCTGTTTCAGAAACGACAGCTGACCGCAGTTTAAAAAGCTGATTGCTTAAGTTACGAGTGTCCCAGGATAAAGTTAGCGTTTTTTAATGCACGTACTATTTCAAACAAATAACATGCTTTTGGCCAATAATCAAAAACATGGATGTTCTGCTTTCAAAGTGATTGAAACCATTCCTAGTCTGGACAGCATGTGCAGGCTCTGAAAGATGACAAACAGCCTCCATTTTGGAAGAGTCACACCCTGGCCAGTTACCCCATGTCCCAGGAGCGGTGTCTTTATATGCAGACAAATTAACCAACAGATCACCATGGAGAGGATGAGATGATGGCAGTAATTGTTTCAAATCCCCGTTAAAGCTCACCATCCATCACGGGTTAAGAAAATGACTCTGGTGCAGTTAGGCAATTTTGGATTTGACAATGGCACGTCCCCAAGATGACTCCCACCCTGCCCACCCTGTTCCTGTCACTGTGTTTTTTTCAGGAATCTTATTGGTGGTTGCAGTGACCCACAAGCTACCTCTCAGCTGTCTGGTCCCCCACCCCCCATCCCCCCACCCCGCACTGTCCTGTGAGCACCAGCCAGGCCGCTCTGGTCACGGGTCACCCAGCTGTGGCCAGGAGCCCGCCCTTCCTGGGTGCACCGTCCATGGTCGTCCAATATTTGGACACTACAGTGGTCCCATTTACCTCCTTGCCTGAAAGGAAAGGCAGTTTGGAGGAGTTTGTAAAGACCGGGGTGTCTGAATTTAGGGAAGACAGCTGGAGACGTGATCACGACTGGGGTTTCATAGAGTCTGCCCTTGTCCAGCGGCCTCTGGAGACTTCCATGGGCGCACAGGGTGTCTGCGGGGAAAGCCCACTGAGAGGGCAGGTGCAGGAGCTTAGCTGCTGGTGTCATGTAAGCAACCAGGTGACAGCACAGAGGCACTCTGGTGGGGAGACACGGAGGAGTCCCGCCGAGGTCCTCGGTACAGCAGCACAGAGATGAGCTGACTGTCTCCCAAGGTGGCCGACCCTTCCTTCCTCAGCCCCTCGTAGGAACATGGCTTCCAGTCTTGGCCATCTCTCTCCCACGCCGTCCTTGGGTTGATGCCTTCTGTTTTTGTCTTGTTTCCTTTTTTTCTCACAGTTTGTGCTTTCAGGGTCAGGGCTGTGTCATGGCCAGGCAATATTTTTAATATTTACGGTCAACTTGAACTACAAAGAGGCTTGTGAAGTCAGAAGATTTCATGCAGCAGATATGGGACAATCACTTGCTGTCTGTGTGTTTTCTTGACACTGCTCACAACAAGTAGGGGGTCAGGGAACGTGCAGACACTCCAGTACTTTCTGCCTTTTGTCTGATGCGTTTTCACCAAGGAAATCAAAGTTGGTTTTGCATCTCATTTGCATAATCAAACAACTTTCTTTGACTTGTTGTTGGCTTTTCTGATGTTCTTGTTGAATAAAAAAAAAAATCAAAGGCTTCTTTTTTTATCACTTCATATTCATTTTGAAATATCCCCTGATTTTTGTGAGCAATATATTTGCATGATTTCTTCTAAATGACCTTCCTTCCTGTCTCTCTCTGACTCAGTCTCCCCCGTTTTGGAGGCAATACATCATCAAGTCGGAGGGCAGGGTATCAGAAATGGGACAGCGGTGGCCCTGATGGAGGACACCACCCGCCCCACAAATGACAGACTTGGGGTCCCAGCCTCCGTTTGTGGGGCGACAGAGCTCAAAGCTTGAGTGGAATATCAGTCAGGCATTCACTGGATGCCAAATGGTGGATTTTATTTCGGCTCTGAAACGTATTTATTTAACCCAAAACTCAGCCATTGTGCAAATTAGTGGGTATAGCCAGTAGTATGTGATTTAAGTATGTGTACTTTATTTTCCTTCCCTATTTTTGGGACATAAAAGAAGAAGGGAGGGCAGAAAAAAATTAATGGTTTTTGCTCGCAAATGGAGGGCTGGGGCTGGGATGAGGTAGAGAAAGCTGGTTCTCTTTGATGTTGGTTTAAACGTCACGTGGAACGTATGCATCGCTGAACCACAGACTGGAGAACCCAGACAGAGCATGAAGTCAGTCTTTGTTAACAGCTAGAAAATAGCACACACATACTTTTGAAACTTTTTCTTCTCCTTCTGGAGATTCCTGACCAGTCAGTAAGCCGGAAGCAGTGTTAGCAGACATCGGAAAGGCCAGTGACTGGTTCCTCCTGATGCCCACTAATGTACGTGGAATTAATATGAAAACTTTTCATCAACTTTCAGCCCTTCTATTGTCCATTAGTTGTATGAGACCTTAGTAATTCTATTCTTCTATTCGTTTTTATTTTTATTTTTTATTTATTTATTTTAGTGAGAGGAGAGAGACAATGGGAGGGAGGAGCAGGAAGCATCAACTTCCATATGGGCCTTGACTGGGCACATCTGGGGTTTCAAACCAGCAACCTCAGCGTTGCAGGCCAACACTTTATCCGCTGTGCCACCACAGGCCAGGCATTTGGTTCTTTTTTATCTTATTTATATTTTATTTAGAAAATTAGAGATGACGTCAGAGTAATGACGGGGTAGGAAGCAATACCGATAAATCTCCCTCAAAACTCAACAAGATCTTCAACCAGAAACAGAAAAACCTATACTTGGAGCCTCCAGATGCTTCGCAATACACCCAAAGGTATGGTCAAGTAAAAAATTGGCTAAATATATAACCAAACCCCGAAGGAAATAGGGAGTAAGAAATGCTCCGCCTTTCTCACTAACCTAAACAGGGCGGCTTTCTCTGGTAACTGTGAATATAGAAACTGAGGTGGGCAAAGGGGGTGAATAGATCCAGGCCGCGGCACAAACGGCCGAACCAGGCTGTGGCACGGAGATCCAAGCCGAGGAAAAACTAATCCTGTGGCAACCCGGGCAATACAAGCTAACACTCGCGCCAAACCCAAACAAAGAAAGACAAGTGGAGCCGCCATTTTACCCGGTCTCCTGGTCGGCGTGCGCGCAGTTAGTGGGCGAGAGATTTCTTCCTAGGCCCCGGGAGTGGGTGCCCGTGTTGCCCCACGGAGAGGCAGGGTCAGAGGCCTTTCTGTGGGCCAAGGGCAGAGTCTCTGGGCAGCCCTAGCGCCCTGGGAAAGCCACGCACAGGAGGGAGTGAGAACTAATTCCAACGGTGGAAATTTTCCGTGCTGGAGGGGGTTTCACTCAGAGGGAAACGCGGCCGGCCTCATATCCTGGTCTGCGCGCGCAGATAGTGAATGAGAGATTCCTCCGAGTGCCTTGGCTGTGCACGCCCGTGTTATCGCACAGAGGGGCAGAGTCAGGGGCCTTTGTGTGGGCCAAAGTGGAATCTCAGGCCACCCCAGCGCCTTGCAAAAGCCGCGCACAGGGACGGAGCAAGACTCAATTCCAATGCTGCAACTTTTCCCTGCGGTTGGGGGTTTCACTCAGAGCGTGAGACTGCTGGCTGGATATCCTGGTCTGCCTGCGCAGACAGTGAATGAGAGTTTCCTCCAAGTGCCCCGGAAGTGGGTGCCCACCTGTGTTACCGGACAGAGTGGCAGAGCCAGAGGTCTTTGAGTGGGCGGAAAGCCCGCCTGATTATGCTAGCAGCTCTGACTGACTGAGCCTTACCCAGAGCCCTGTGCTGAGTGGAAATAGAGTGGGGAGTTGCCAGCTCTTTGAGCCTCTTACTATCGAGGCAGAGGCAGCAGCAACCCCATAGCTGGATTATCAGGCTACTAATTGAGGAAGGAAAGACTAGGAGAAAGGCTCCAGGAACACGGACTCTCTCACTGTCGGAGCCTATAAATGCTAATGAGCCTCGACTGCCAACGAGACTAAAGCACAATACATGACATTGCCATAGAGACTTATCAACTGCAAACCTCTACCTGAGCATGCCAAAGGGGCAGAACCCGGGGTACAGAGTCACCGACCAGGAAGAGGGAGAGAAAAGAAAAAGCAAGAAGATAACCTCTCAAAATCAAGAATAATCTGCAGACTTTATAACCTATCCCATTTTATTATATTTCTTCGTTTGTTTCTCTTATCTTCATTCTTGATACTTTTTTTCCTCCTCCAATTTGGCCGATTAACTCTCTGCCCGTCTTACTCTCTCCTCTCCTTGAACTACACTACCCATAAGTGTTACATCTCCCATTATCTTTTCTCTTCTCTTCCTTTCTCTCTATGAGGGTTGCACTCCAAAACCCTTAACTCTCTCTCTCTCTCTCTCCTTTCTTTTTTCTTCTTTTAGTGGTTCCCTCTTTTCTCTCTCTCTCTCTTTCTTTTCTCCCTCTATATTAGTTTCTTCCTTTCTCCTTTACATCTCCTCTCATTCAAACCTCAATGACAAACAAATTATCTTATCTGGGACTCAAACTTATGTTCGTGGCATTTTGGGGGGTTTTTACTTCACTTTTTTAACTCACTAGCAGTGCTCCCATCCCTGGCTCTCCATATTATCTAGTTCTTGTTCCACTAAATACAATAGTAATTTTTTAATTTGTCCCCCCATTTTTCCGTTTTCCTCTTATTCCTCTCATCATAACTCTTAGACAACCAACACCTAAAAGCAAATCATTTTATTCTTGACCCAAATTTTTTCCTTATTTGCTTTTTGTGGGTCCATACGCTCTTTTTTTTTCTTTATTCTTTTTTTTTCTTTTCTTTTTTTTTTTTGCCCCTTTATTACTTTTCCCCAATTCAGGCCCTCCATCACAGGCATTGTTTGTTATAATTCACAGTTCACCACAAGATTTTCTCAAGAAAGAGGGGAGAGGAGAGGAGAGGAAAAAAGGAGGGGGGGGAATAATTTCCTTTTTAAAAATTTTTATTTTATTTTATTTTTCTTTATTTCATTATTAATTTTTTTAAAAAAAACAACTCTTTTCGATTTTTAATTTTTTTATTATTTTTTTAATTTTTTTAAAACTTTTTATTCTTTATTAAATCTCATTAATACTATCAACAAAACCACCCTCAGATGCCATTAAGGAAGAGAAAATCGAATATCATGGATACAAAAGAAAGAGAGGTAACACAGCTAGATGAGGAAAAATCTATGGAGAAAAAATTTAATATATTGGAAACCTTGGAGCTAAATGATAGAGAATTCAAGATAGAAATCCTAAAAATCCTCCAAGATATACAAGAAAACACAGAAAGGCAATTTAGGGAGCTCAGAAAACAACTCAATGAACACAAAGAATATATGTCCAAGGAAATTGAAACTATAAAAACAAATCAAACAGAGATGAAAAACTCAATTCACGAGCTGAAAAACGAAGTAACAAGCTTAGCTAATAGAACAGGTCAGATAGAAGAGAGGATTAGTGAAATAGAAGACAAGCAACTTGAGGCACAACAGAGAGAATAAGAAAGAGACTCAAAAATTTAAAAAAATGAGATAGCCCTACAAGAATTATCTGACTCCATCAAAAAGAATAACATAAGAATAATAGGTATATCAGAGGGAGAAGAGAGAGAAAATGGAATGGAGAACATACTCAAACAAATAATAGATGAGAACTTCCCAAGCCTGTGGAAAGAACTAAAGCCTCAAGTTCAAGAAGCAAACAGAACTCCGAGTTTTCTTAACCCCAACAAACCTACTCCAAGGCATATCATAATGAAATTGACACAAACCAACAGCAAAGAAAAAATTCTCAAGGCAGCCAGGGAAAAGAAGAATACAACATATAAAGGAAGGCCCATTAGATTATCATCAGATTTCTCAGCAGAAACTCTACAAGCTAGAAGAGAGTGGACCCCCATATTTAAAGTCCTGAAAGAGAGGAACTTTCAGCCACGAATACTATACCCATCAAAGCTATCTTTCAAATATGAAGGAGAAATAAAAACATTCACAGATACAGAAAAGATGAGGGAATTTATCATCAGAAAACCCCCACTCCAGGAATTACTAAAGGGGGTTCTCCAATCAGATACAAAGAACAAAAAAAAAACAGAGCCACAAGTAAAAGCTCCAAGAAGAACACAATAAAACCAAATTTAAACTATGACAACAACAAAAAGAAAGAGGGGGAGAAGATGGAGATTAACAGTAGCAAAGGACGATGGAGTGCAAAAGTACTCACAAAATAGTTCGCTACAATGAACAGGGTAGGGACCCTTTTCATTACTCAAAGGTAACCACCATTGAAAAAACCACCACAGAAGCACATGAGATAAAAAAGATAGCAACAGAGGAAAGATGTATGGAATACAACCAAATAAAAACAAAAGATAGAAAAACGAAAGAGAAGGATCAAACAAGACACAAAACTAACAGAAAGCAAGATATAAAATGGCAATAGGGAACTCACAAGTATCAATAATTACACTAAATGTAAATGGATTAAACTCACCAATAAAAAGGCACAGAGTAGCAGAATGGATTAAAAAAGAAAATCCAACTATATGCTGCCTACAGGAAACTCATCTAAGTAACAAGGATAAAAACAAATTCAAACTGAAAGGCTGGAAAACAATACTCCAAGCAAATAACACCCAAAAAAAGGCAGGTGTAGCAATACTCATATTGGATAATGCTGACTACAAGACAGGAAAAGTACTCAGAGACAAAAATGGCCATTTCATAATGGCTAAGGGGACACTGAATCAAGAAGACATAACAATTCTTAATATATATGCACCAAACCAAGGAGCACCAAAATATATAAGACAGCTACTTATTGATCTTAAAACAAAAACTGACAAAAACACAATCATACTTGGAGACCTCAATACACCGCTGATGGCTCTAGATCGGTCATCCAAACAGAGAATCAACAAAGACATAGTGGCCTTAAACAAAACACTAGAGCACCTGGATATGATAGACATCTACAGGACATTTCATCCCAAAGTGACTGAGTATACATTTTTCTCCAGTGTACATGGATCATTCTCAAGAATTGACCATATGTTGGGCCACAAAAACAACATCAGCAAATTCAGAAAAATCGAAGTTGTACCACGCATATTTTCTGATCATAAAGCCTTGAAACTAGAATTCAACTGCAAAAAGGAGGAAAAAAATCCCACAAAAATGTGGAAACTAAACAACATACTTTTAAAAAATGAATGGATCAAAGAAGAAATAAGTGCAGAGATCAAAAGATATATACAGATTAATGAAAATGACAATACGACATATCAGAATCTATGGGATGCAGCAAAAGCAATGATAAGAGGGAAGTTCATATCACTTCAGGCATATATGAACAAACAAGAGAGAGCCCAAGTGAACCACTTAACTTCCCACCTTAAGGAACTAGAAAAAGAAGAACAAAGACAACCCAAAACCAGCCGAAGAAAGGAGATAATAAAAATCAGAGCAGAAATAAATGAATTAGAAAACAGAAAAACTATAGAAAAAATTAATAGAACAAGGAGCTGGTTCTTTGAAAAGATCAACAAAATAGACAAACCCTTGGCAAGACTTACCAAGGAAAAAAGAGAAAGAACTCATATAAACAAAATCCAAAATGAAAGAGGAGAAATCACCATGGACACCATAGATATACAAAGAATTATTGTAGAATACTATGAAAAACTTTATGCCACTAAATTCAACAACCTAGAAGAAATGGATAAATTCCTAGAACAATACAACCTTCCTAGACTGAGTCAAGAAGAAGCAGAAAGCCTAAACAGACCTATCAGTAGAGAAGAAATAGAAAAAACCATTAAAAACCTCCCCAAAAATAAAAGTCCAGGCCCTGACGGCTATACCAGCGAATTTTATCAAACATTCAAAGAAGACTTGGTTCCTATTCTACTCAAAGTCTTCCAAAAAATTGAAGAAGAAGCAATACTTCCAAACACATTTTACGAAGCCAACATAACCCTCATACCAAAACCAGGCAAGGATGGCACAAAGAAAGAAAACTACAGACCAATATCTCTAATGAATACAGATGCTAAAATACTAAACAAAATACTAGCAAATCGAATACAACAACATATTAAAAAAATAATACATCATGATCAAGTGGGATTCATCCCAGAATCTCAAGGATGGTTCAACATACGTAAAACGGTTAACGTAATACACCATATCAACAAAACAAAGAACAAAAACCACATGATCTTATCAATAGACGCAGAAAAGGCTTTCGATAAAATACAACACAATTTTATGTTTAAGACTCTCAACAAAATGGGTATAGAAGGAAAATATCTCAATATGATAAAGGCCATATATGATAAACCATCAGCTAACATCATATTAAATGGCACTAAACTGAAGGCTTTCTCCCTTAAATCAGGAACAAGACAGGGTTGTCCACTCTCTCCACTCTTATTTAATGTGGTACTAGAGGTTCTAGCCAGAGCAATCAGACAAGACAAAGAAATAAAAGGCACCCATATCGGAAAAGAAGAAGTAAAGGTATCACTTTTTGCAGATGATATGATCCTATACATCGAAAACCCCAAAGAATCCACAAAAAGACTACTAGAAACAATAAGCCAATACAGTAAGGTCGCAGGATACGAAATTAACATACAGAAGTCAATAGCCTTTCTATATGCCAACAATGAAACAACTGAGAAGGAACTCAAAAGAATAATCCCCTTCACGATTGCAACAAAAAAAATAAAATACTTAGGAATAAACATAACAAAGAATGTAAAGGACTTATATAATGAAAACTATAAACCATTGTTAAGGGAAATCGAAAAAGATATAATGAGATGGAAGAATATACCTTGTTCTTGGCTAAGAAGAATAAATGTAATCAAGATGGCTATATTACCCAAAGCAATATACAAATTTAATGCAATTCCCATCAAACTTCCAATGACGTTTTTTAAAGAAATAGAGCAAAAAATCATCAGATTTATATGGAACTATAAAAAACCCCGAATAGCCAAAGCAATCCTAAAGAAAAAGAATGAAGCTGGGGGCATTACAATACCTGACTTCAAACTATATTATAGGGCCACGACAATCAAAACAGCATGGTATTGGCAGAAAAATAGACACTCAGACCAATGAAACAGAATAGAAAGTCCAGAAATAAAACCACATATATATAGTCAAATAATTTTTGATAAAGGGGCCAACAACACACAATGGAGAAAAGAAAGCCTCTTCAATAAATGGTGCTGGGAAAACTGGAAAGCCACATGCAAAAGAATGAAACTGGACTACAGTCTCTCCCCCTGTACAAAAATTAACTCAAAATGGATCAAAGATCTAAACATAAGACCTGAAACAATTAAGTACATAGAAGAAGACATAGGTACTCAACTCATGGACCTGGGTTTTAAAGAGCATTTTATGAATTTGACTCCACAGGCAAGAGAAGTGAAGGCAAAAATTAATGAATGGGACTACATCAGACTAAGAAGTTTTTGCTCAGCAAGAGAAACTGATAACAAAATAAACAGAAAGCCAACTAAATGGGAAATGATATTTTCAAACAACAGCTCAGATAAGGGCCTAATATCCAAAATATACAAAGAACTCATAAAACTCAACAACAAACAAACAAACAATCCAATAAAAAAATGGGAAGAGGATATGAATAGACACTTCTCCCAGGAAGAAATACAAATGGCCAACAGATATATGAAAAGATGCTCATCTTCTTTAGCTATTAGAGAAATGCAAATCAAAACGGCAATGAGATACCACCTCACACCTGTTCGATTAGCTGTTAGTAGCAAGAAAGGTAATAGCAAATGTTGGAGAGGCTGTGGAGAAAAAAGAACCCTCATCCACTGTTGGTGGGAATGTAAAGTAGTACAACCATTATGGAAGAAAGTATGGTGGTTCCTCAAAAAACTGAAAATAGAACTACCTTATGACCCAGCAATCCCTCTACTGGGTATATATCCCAAAAACTCAGAAACATTGATATGTAAAGACACATGCAGCCCCATGTTTATTGCAGCATTGTTCACAGTGGCCAGGACATGGAAACAACCAAAAAGCCCATCAATAGATGACTGGATAAAGAAGATGTGGCACATATACACTATGGAATACTACTCAGCTATAAGAAATGATGACATCGGAACATTTACAGCAAAATGGTGGGATCTTGATAACATGATACGAAGCGAAATAAGTCAATCAGAAAAAACCAGGAACTGTATTATTCCATACATAGGTGGGACATAATAGTGAAACTAAGAGACATTGATAAGAGTGTGGTGGTTACGGGGGGGAGGGGGGACAGGGAGAGGGAAAGGGGGTGGGGAGGGGCACAAAGAAAACAAGATAGAAGGTGACAGAGGACAATCTGACTTTGTGTGGTGGGTATGCAACATAATTGAACGACAAGATAACCTGGACTTGTTATCTTTGAATATATGTATCCTGATTTATTGATGTCACCCCATTAAAAAAATAAAATTATTAAAGAAAAAAAAAAAAAAGAAAATTAAATGTAATGGGTTGACATTACTCAATAAGGGTTTATAGATTTCAGGTGAACATCTCTATAGCATTTGAACTGTTGATTGTGTCGTGTGCCCACTCCCTAAAGTCAAATCATTTTCCATCATTGTGTATTTGTCCTCTTTACTTTCTGTCCTCCTCACCTCCCTCCCCTGGTGACCACTTCATTTTTATCTATGTCCATGAGTCTCAGTTCTCTATTGCACCTTTGGGTGGAGTCATACAGTTCTTAGCTTTTTCTGATTTACTTATTTCACTCAGTATAATGATCTCAAGGTCCATCCATGTTGTCGTAAATAGCAATATGTCAACATTTCTTACGGCTGAGTAATATTCCATTATATATATGTACCATATTTTCTTTATCCAGTCCTCTATCGAGGGACACTTTGGTTGTTTCCATGTCTTGGCCACTGTGAATAATGCTGCAAGAACACAGGGGTGCATATTCTATTCTAATCATCATTTTGTTTCAAGCTAAGAATCTTAGGTTAATATAATGAAAAGATACAGGGTTTGGAATAGAGAAATCTATATTCTAGAATTTCCCATTCACTTACTGGCTAGACAGTGACCAAGGGCCAGTATCCTATACCCTTCAAGCCTCAAATTTCTAGTCAATATGGTCACAGGACCATATTGATGATCAGAAAAGGTCAGACATATAAAATGCCTTGAAAAATAGTAAATAACTGTTAGTTATTATCATCATTATCCTTGAATCGTCATTCAAAAGTCATCTCTGGGTTTGGATGACTTTTAATGTCCCCTGGAGACAACTAGGAGTTATTGGAAGATTTCACTAGAGGACGATAGTCACTTGGAGATTTCAGATTTCAGAGAGAAGTCATTTAAATGATTTTACCCTTTTTTCGGAGTGGAAAGATACTCATTTATTCATCTACTCTCTTATTCAACAAACATGTGCTGCCTGTCTTCTGTGTGCACAATCCCATAACAAATGAGACAGACACAGGGCCACCATGTTGCCCAACTCTCGGGGCCCCAGTTGTCACAGGATGATTTTCCCTCTTCAACCAAACAACTCATGGGAGGGAGAGACAGTGATCAAATGTCGCACAACTAAGAAAGAGGACGTGGGCGACCTGTCCTGGGAAAGGCAGGGAGGACCAATCTGTTTCATCGTGGAGTGCGGGGGGCTGACAAAGCAGAGTATGATGTTTAGACGGGAGGGCCCGGAAAGGGGCAGAACTGGTGCTGTGCTGTGCAGGAAGAGAAGAGATGAGAGCTGCCTCTTTCCATCTGCTATTGCTGCAAAATTTTTTTTAAGTGAAAGGAGGGGAGATAGTGAGACTGACTCCCACATGTGCCCCTACTGGGATCCACCCAGCAACCCCTGTCTGGGGCCAATGCTCAAACCAACAGAGCTATTTTTAGCACCCAGGTGAAGTGCTCAGACCAACCAAACTATCCTCAGTGCTAGAGCTGACGCTCAAACCAATCAAGCCACTGGCTCTGGGGAAGTGACATTTGACCTGAGCCCTACAAAGAAATCGGTGGTCATGTCAAATTGCAGGCCAGAGCCTGTAGGGACTTGAGTACTTGAGTCTGTGCGTGATGGACAGACTCCCACCCTGTTTCCCCACGTGTCCGGCCTCCTTCTGGATCACTGGGATTGGCGGGTGGGCTGGAAGGATGAAGGAGAGATCGGCTGAGAAGCCAAGGTTCAAAACCCGAATCTACTCTTATCTTGTTTTCCGCAAGGCAGACAACAGCCCATTAAGGTTTTTAAATAATAAATACATGAAGACCACACAAAGAAATGACAAGTCATCGACCCTAGGACTGACCTCTGTGCCTTCATTCATGGGTGTCCGGGTTCTGTCCTGAAGAAGCCGTGGTCCTCAGAAGTCCAGTGGATGCTCAGCCCTGCCCTCTCTGTCATAAATATTGCTGGTCACATGTCCACTGGTCCTTCACAGACTGGGGTTCAAGACTACAGGACCATTTTGCTCACTGTATCAGTCACTCCACAATTTTTTTTTAAAGTTCCATGAGCCACGCATTTTTTTGTTGAGCTTTTCTATCTTATATCACAGAGAAAGAAATGTCCCAGCCCATCATTTTGTGGAGATAAAAACAGACAAGAATGGACAGATCCAGGCAGAGAGCCTGGGGCTCCTTTAAAACGTGAGAAGCAACGAGAAACACTGAGACCAAAGAACAGTATAGTCTCCAAGTTAAATAAATTAATTTTATTCAATTCGGAACTTGACCTAGATTAATTTGCCTAAAAAGCCAGATACATTTTTAGCTTTATTTTCATTGTTAATGTTTAGCTCTTGGCTATGAAAAAAAAGTTTTATTCTATTTATACCTATCAAAGAGCTTTTTTTTTGTGTGTGTGGTGACAGAGACAGAGAGTCAGAGAGAGGGACAGACAGACAGGAAAGGAGAGAGATAAGAAACATCAATTCTTTGTTGTGGCTCCTTAGTTGTTCATTGATTGCTTTCTTATATGTGCCTTGACCGTGGGGCTACAACAGAGTGAATGATCCCTTGCTCAGCCAGCGACCTTGGGTTCAAGCTGGTGAGCTTTGCCCAAACCAGATGAACCCGCGCTCAAGCTGGTGACCTCGAGGTCTTGAACCTGGATCCTCCATGTCCCAGTCTGACGCTCTATCCACTGCGCCACCGCCTGGTCAGGCAAAGGGCATAATTAAAAAAAATTTTTTTAAGTTTTTGAATTACAGTTTATATTTAATATTATTCTGTATTAGTTTCAGATGTATAACAAAAGGTTAGCAGGTCATGCACTTAACAGAGTGTTTGTTCCCTGGATGCTTCAAGTGCCCGCCTGGCCCTCTCCGCAGTCATCTCGTATTATCAACTGTCCCTTGTGCTGAAATCTACGTCTCTGTGACTGTCCTGTAACTACCCATCAGTATTGCCTAACCCTTTCACCTCTTCTACCAATCCCCCCCCCAAAGCCCCTCACCTCTGACAACCGTCCGTCTGTCAGTAGCATCATTTTCGATGCTATTTCAATTTCTGATATTTTGAATGAATGTGCAATGAGATAAACTTTTCATCAGGGTGGAATTCATTTGAATCCTCCCTCCTAACTTGCCGAGACAGCTGGGAGTTGCCTCCCAGGTTCACATGTGCGCAGGCATGTGGCACAGCCACTCAGTATAAGCAGGAGGGTAGATACCATAGGAAGGACGTGAACAGGGGAAGATGCTTTTATGGATGTTCAACCTGAATGTGTAACCTTGAAATGAGAAGAATTATATGGTGTGGGTTTTTGGTCGGTTTCAGAAACAGAGGTTTCTTGGACCTTGTGCTGGAGCCACCAAGGACGGGGAGGGGTGGAGACCAAGGTATTTTCATGTGGATGAGTTTTGGAACTTCTCCATTTTGAAACCAGTGAAGTGAACTGAAGACTTAGTTTACCTCCACTGCCAATTGTCATTTGGGGCTTTCTAGAGGGAATAGGAATGTTTTTAAAGCTCAGGTATTTGTCTTCTGATTGGGTGACATGAGTGAACACACTAGTTGTGGGAAGTGACCTGTCCTTCCCTTTGGTCCCATGGTCTCTGTGGGTATAATGATGTCTAGCACATCCTTTTCAAAATTAATTTCTTTCTTTCTTTCTTGCTTTTTATTTGCTGAATTTAAAACAGAAACATATTTTAAAATTTTATTGAGTGATTTCACATTCTTGTCTAATTGTGTTTTCATTTTAGGAAAGCCAAAATAACCAGAGGCTGTTTTAAGACCAACTAATTAAAACAACCTTTCTTGAAGATTTCTCAACATAACTTTTACCTTATGAAGATTAAACACTTAAATTAAGGGAATGTCTCCACCCCGCCCCCACCAGCAAACTGTCTTTCGTTTTGACCCTCAGGCCCTAGGAGCTTGGAAAATGGAACTCTGCCCAACTTGAGCAATCTGTGTTGTAATAATTTTGTAATTATTTCCACTATTTTTTTCACTTATTCAATATATAGTAAGGGAGAAAAATGGTAACTTTATTTGTACAGTAAGTCAACTGGCAGGGTGTTCAGTGAATGCATCCATTGTTATTAGAGAGGGAACAGTTTTTTAAAGAGGGGCTGTTTCTAATGTTAACGTTTTTAAATTAAAAGGAAAAAAAGTCAGTGAATTTTTCCAATATCAGGCAAAATCATTGCAATCCAGCTCATGTTAGCCGAGTGAAATGGGCTGGGAGGTACCAGCTGGGAGGTACCGGCTGGTGGACACTCTGAAGGGTCACCTTTCCTTATTTCTTTTTTCTTTTTTTTTTTTCATTTTTCTGAAGCTGGAAACAGGGAGAGACAGTCAGACAGACTCCCGCATGCGCCCGACCGGGATCCACCTGGCACGCCCACCAGGGGCGGTGCTCTGCCCACCAGGGGGCAATGCTCTGCCCATCCTGGGCGTCGCCATATTGCGACCAGAGCCACTCTAGCGCCTGAGGCAGAGGCCACAGAGCCATGCCCAGCGCCCGGGCCATCTTTGCTCCAATGGAGCCTTGGCTGCGGGAGGGGAAGAGAGAGACAGAGAGGAAAGCGCGGCAGAGGGGTGGAGAAGCAAATGGGCGCTACTCCTATGTGCCCTGGCCGGGAATTGAACCCGGGTCCTCCGCACGCTAGGTCGACACTCTACCGCTGAGCCAACCGGCCAGGGCTATTTCTTTTTTCATCTTATTTATATATATATTTTTGGGGGGCAACATTCCCCAAAGTCCCATGTTTTCTTCTCCTTGTTAGTGTTAACCTCGCATTCATCTCTCTGGCTTCTCTTTTCATTATGTCTGCCTCGTCTTCATATATGAACATTTCCTTACCCTTATCCCCTCTCTAATGAAATATTCGTATGACTTTCATTTCCTCTGAAGAGACTAAAAAGCCACCTTCAGGAAGCCAGAGGGAGAAGTCATGGCCTGGCCTTCCCTCCATCTCATCATCTATAAATACACTCGACTAAAGTTTCAGATTTCTTATGGAGCTGTTTCTTCCAGTAGTTCAAGGAGTCCAGTTGTTAAAAAACAAAATGTACACTTAAAAACATTTTGAAGAGTGAGGTGGAATTTAATGTGAAACGTGGTGTTTCTGTGTCTGAAGAACTCCTGAGAGCAGAGGTAGTTTAGGTGTGCCTTAGCGAGGCCCTCGCTGTCACCGGAGGAGTTTTGAGTTTCAGGGTAGAAGAGTTTTGCTTGGCAAGTGTTTTATGGGTCATGCATTGTTATGATACATATTATTATTATTTAAACTTAATTATAATCTCTTGTTAGAAAAAAAAAGATGCCTAGTTGGTACTAAGGACTCAATAAATCCTTGGTGATTGAGTATGGCTCCTAAGCATTGGAAACCCAGCCAAGACTCAGCATTCAGGAGAGGGTCGGAGTAGGCAGGGAGGGGAGATGTTTTTGCTTGAGAACACTGAGTTTAAATTTGTCTTTTAGCTTGACCTTTGATCTCCTTAAATTTGAGATTATTTCAACCTGTATGTAATGAAGACCTGCCCTGTCTTACTCCAGAATTATTTAAATTACTTTAAGGACCCTATTATCTTCTCGGTGAGAATACACTACACAAATGTAGGTGAGTCTTCTGCCACGTATTTGCAAGTATGTCACAAATTTTAATTTCCACTGAGTCTACTACTCTCAGTTAAGATTTCAAAGAATGTCAGAGGATATTCACTGTTTCATTCCTCCCTGTGTGCAACAGCTTGGAACTCTCGCAGACCTATTCTTTTCAACAGAAGTTTCTGAAGTTGGCCCTCTGAGGAAAACAAGCTTGTATTCAGAAGGTTCAGGGAAAAGAATTCCAATCCAGTTATGAAAGTGTGTCTCCTTATGATTTATTTTCCTTTAGTACAATTAAATCAATTCTTTTTCTTAGTATACATTTAAAAGTGAAAACAGCATTTGACTTTTAAGGAAAAACTTTCCATAAAGCATGCTTATAAAAAGAAGCTTTACTCACCCTTTGGTGGAAACATTGGTAGAAGCAGACTCACCAGGCAGAAAATACTGCTCTGGAACAAAAATGTCAAGTCTCGTCATAAAAAAATACAGTGTGGCTAAACTCTGGGGTGGCTTGTGTTGCTTCTGTTGCCAAAGGCTTGGAACCAGTGATCTATGGTGACCAGAGGAAGTCCTCCGGGGCCCTTAGAAGTGTTTGACCTGCCAAGTTGCAGCGAGTGCTGAGTTTTACAGTGAGGAGGAAAACTGTGTAATCAGCTGGACGTTGTATGCACCACCATCCTGAGCCTCGCCACACCAGATGGTGAGGCCAGGAAGCGTTTCTGCAGGGTGTATGCTTAATGGAGCAATTCATTTGTTTTTAGTGACTTAGAATGGAAACTTGGAGACTCTCTTCTCAGAATGATTTTTATATTTGACAAAGATACAAGACTAGGAACAGTTACGTTTTCAATCCTAAATCATCCCTGGGAAGTATTAGCATCCTGCTTGTTGGAAATGCGAAAGCAGACGAGAAAAGAATGAGCAGCCTGTCCAAAATCACCTAACGAGGACATCTTCACACCCAGGCTTGCCTTTCACCGAAGTTGATGGTTTTTGTTTGTTTTCATTAAATCTCATGGCCACATCCTCTAAATTTGGGCCCAACCAAGAAGTCCTTTAGAGACACTCAGAAATAAAAGATCGTCTTTGGAGCCAGGGCTCCATGAACACACTCTGGCCTTTCTTCTGTTGACCCAACGAGATGTGAAATTATGCATGCACTTCCCCGTTAGACTACTTTCATGGTGTTCGATTTGAAACGTATGAAGAAGTCTTGTGAATTTAATTCTACATGTGAAGAACACAGGAAAGAGTTGTTTAAAAGGACAGCATTCTGCCTGACCTGTGGTGGCGCAGGGGATAAAGCGTCAACCTGGAACACTGAGGTCACTGTTTCAAAACCCTGAGTTTACCTGGTCAAGGCACATATGGAAGTTGATGCTTCCTGCTCCTCCCTCCTCTCTCTCTCTCTCTCTCTTTCTTCTCTAAAATGAATAAATAAATTTTTTTAAAAATAAAATAAAATTATATAAAAAATAAAAAAAGATAGCATCTTTTAGAATGCTATCCTTAACCTGGGATCATTCTCCAAAAAGCAACTCAATCAAAATATAAATAGCTTCTTAACATTCTCCCCCACCCGCACCCCCAAATTGCTCACAGTTCTACAGTTTTAGGAGGAACTGTTTGGAGTAATAATAGAACTGGAAGTCAACACAATGAAGACGTCAAACACTGTTAATCCAGTATTCCTTTATGAATATGCTAATGAAATGGAGCTGGCGGGAGGTGGAAGCTTGAATGTGCAGCATACTGATGCATAATGTGTCCCACTATATAGTTACCCCCCTGCCCCCCGCCCCCCGGGTCTGGCACATCCTTCAGTTTTTGGCAAACGTGAGCGTGATTAGCAGCTTTCTGCGTTCCTTTCATCTGGCAGAGGAACCATGGCTCGGATTTGATTGTTTACCTATGTGGGTGGATCAGAGTCCCTGGTGTTAATCAAGAGAGAACAGAGGGTCACAGGTTAGAGACCTGTGGAAAGTGCTAATTGCCCATGTGTGCCTGCTCTGTCTAATGTCTGAGGAGGCCTGTCACAACCAGCCACACTGCTGAGAACCCATAGGAGGCAGCCATGCGCTGGGAACACAGGGGAGGCCTTGGGGAAGCCGACCTCTGCGCGGCTCAGCACAGACTTATCTCTGGGTGTCTTTGATCAGGGAAGAGAAATAACTTTTACTGTTGACGTCTATCACAGGCGCCCACCTCTTCCTCTCCATGTTTGTAAACAGGCCGAGAGCAGTTCCTGCTAATCATTAAATGGGGGTACAGGAGGGGGGAGGGTGCTAACCACGAAATAAAGCTGGAGTCAGGATGCGGTCACCTATGTCACAAAGCTGGAGGATCATTCCTAACTCCGTGCTGCTGTCACCTGGTTTGGTCTACCACTCCAGAGGAACCGACCTGGTCCGGTTTGGCAATATTCTGACCCAAGGTTGTGCATAGCTTCCCCTGAAAGTCGCTTACAGTTAGTTGCTGGACCAGTGGGAAAGAGAGAGAGAGAGAGAGAGAGAGAGAGAGAGAGAGAGAGAGAGAGAGAGAGAGAGAGAGAAACCTGGTATGACTTTGGTTTCCTTCTAGAGAGATCAAAAGGATGTGATGGTAACTGCATTTAGTCTTTGTTTCTGTGTGAGGTGACAGCACCCTGAGTGGCTGCTCCTTGGCTCACGGAGGAGAAAAAGTAGCTGACAGTTTCATCCACACCACCGGGGACATGGCAGCAGGACCTCCCATGGACGGGGGGGCTTCAGTTCCCCCCTCAGCTGCGCTTTCCTGGACCCCCCCCCCCCACCTCCACTCAGAATCACCATGCCTTTCCTGAGATGCCGGCCAGGCCATATCAGCCCTTGACTCTGGGGACTGGACACAGCTTTACTTTTATTACTCATTCTGCTCCATTGGGACGGTCAGTTAAAATTAAACACTATACGGCAGGCCCTGTTTACACGTTTTCGGACAAGGCCCCTTTCAAGCGAGGCTCCCAGGGAAGGCCCGCGGATGGGCCCCCTCTCACCTCGGTTTCCATGCCAGCCTCGTGGCATTAAGGGATTTGCGACGTCGAGATAAGATCCCCAATCCTAACAGGCTTTCCCGTTTGTCCAAACAAAATGTAAAACCCCAGTCAGGGTGTCCATTATCCTGGAGCAAATCAAAGGCTCTGCTGAACTTTGTTGCTTGAAAGTCATCATGGTTAAGTGGTTCGATGTTGAACACACACATAAACAAACACCAGGACAAGAATTTTTTTTTTTTAAATAACCACTTTGGTCAGAAATGTAAGGAACAGATCTGAAAGTGGAAAGTATTTATAGGTTTCCACTTCTCTTAAATTCTTATATCCATCTCGTTCCCCCAGGAACTAATTATGTCATCACCACAATCCCCACAGAGACGAAGTTTGGGTCCATGTTCGTGCACAGCTGTCCATCACTGTCTTCTGATTCAGTTTAACTAAACTGCCCCCATCCCCTGGGCTCACGCATAGGTCTGCTTGGTATTCACCAAGCTCTGGGAGGGAAAAACCATCCTAGGTCACTGAAATGCATCTGAAACGACATGAATTATACCACATACCAAAGAGATAATTCTGTCTTTCATGGGCCTACCAGAAATTCCAATTGTTCTTCCCAACCCAGCAAAGGCAATATCTGAGGTTATAAAACAGATGGCACTGCCTCTTGGCAGTCTCTTTAAAAACAAACAAACAAACAAACAAACAAACAAACAAACAAACATGTTTCCTGGCTGCTTTATAGAGTAAACATGGCGAAACTGTCCGGAGTGATTTCCCCAATCACTAACGTGATCCTGCACACCGGCCCGCTCTGACGTCCTCACTTGGCTTGGGCGGAACAGGCCCGCCCGTGCATGCTGTGAGCCCCCCAACCCCTCTCTTCTGTAGGGCTGGGAGCTCGCCCACAGCGGTCTCAGCCCTCACACCCACGAGCAGCGGCCCGGGCTGTGACCCCAGCTCTTTCTCAGTCACACACGAGCAGGTCTGGAAACATCTTTGCTTCATGGTGACTTATGTTTCCATTGCTCTCTGTTTCTCGTCGCCGGCGCTGGTGGCAGAGGTTGTAGCACAAAAAAGAAAACCCAGTGTTCTGTTTTCGCTTAAAACACGGGATGGGACACGTGGTAAATGCCAGGCCGATGCACGGCCGGCGGGGCTGAAGACGGCGTAGGCTGCCGTCTCTTCAAGCGGTTTGTCACGGCATTCAACAGGGACAGTCCAGCTCACGATTGTCTTTCTCCTGGAGCCACAGGGGTGATTTGTAAAACTTCTGTATGCTTTCCACGACACAAACATATCTATTATATTAGTAAGTTAAAAGCCTTAAAAACCATGGGATAATGACGTGTGTGGCTGCAACTTGTTCAATTTTGTTTGGTAAGAAAGATTTCTCTTATACATTATTTTAAAAAAAATTCCACAAAAAAAATCTTCGGACCCATAAAGAAATCCCTGTGGCTGAGTGATCTCAGGCGTGCGGTGTGACTTGGGGAAGCACGTAACTACGGTTTTTCTGAGGTTCGGATCTTGGTGTTAGATGGCACTTTTTCCTTTTTTCTTTCTTTCTTTCTTTTTTGTAAATAGCAGATAACCTGTCCTGATGACCAGCTCAATTCCTGTAAGATAAAAAAAAAAAAAAAAAGAGAGAGAGTCAGAGGTCCCTAAGGGAGAAAACATGAGTTTCATAGGATTCCTAAATTCATAAATGCAGTTTGAAAAGTTTTCATTGAACATATTTATTTTGGAATAAGCCGGCCTTGGTTGGGACCGAATTCATCCCCCCACCCCCACCCCGGGTCGTCATGATTATAAAACCGTCCGGCCCAGAGCAAGGACTAACATGTTACTTAGTAAGATAAACAGAGCGAGTTTGCTGCTTCTTGTGAAAATGACACCAAGTTTTTTTTTTTTAAGGAAAGGGATGTGTTGGCATTGTGTGTTGATGGTTTCAATTTAGAAATGACTGTTTGGGAATTTGTCCACCCGCAGTTTATTTATCCACATCATTTTCTCAGAGTCCCTCCTCCCAGGGAGTGTGGAGGGGTTACTGTTCCCCCAATGAGCTAGGGAGACCATGGCGCCCCCGCATTGTCTCTGGGAGGGGTCCTCAGCTGTTTCTCCCATTGTGCGCTAACAAAGAAAGAACTCACTCTCTTCTCAGAGAGGTCAGCTCTGCCCAGGCATTGTGTGTGTTCACAGGGAGAGACAGGAAGCTCTGTGTGAAATGGCTACATTCTTTCCTAAGCTAAAGTGCAGAATGTTATTCGGTTGATGGTATGTGTAGGAAACCCTTTCGGACACCTGGATGGATAAAAGAGTATGTGGATAACGGTTTCCACCGTGGGCGGACCTGGGACGTGTATGTGTTTAAGGTACCCCAGGAGTGATTTTATACCCTGACCCCTTGCTTTAACCATCTGAAAAGTGAAGGGGGGGTTCTCTTTCTGGAGAAGCTTTTAGGTTGTTAGTAGAGGGTGGTCCGGTGACTCACAATGATACAGAATATGCTGGAATGAACAGTATGAGAAAATGCAAGGAGGGAACAGACCCCATTATCTTCAACAATTCATATTTGCTACAAACAACAAGAAGAACGAACCACCGCAGGGTAGCGTGCGTGGATTACACACGTTTCAGGTGTGTACACTTGTGGGCTATCAAGCATTTCCTAAGGGACGTGTCACCTGGACGTTGTGAGAGGGAAGCCTCACCTTCCCAGTGCCCTACATCTGACCACACGTGAGAAAGAGGAGGTGGCCTGGGGCCAAGGAAGGACACGCAACCTGGCAGTGGAATGAGAACGTGCCCTCACTGGGACAGAAAAATGACCGAGGGACAGACACTCACTTTGAAAACCCTGACAATGCCCCTGTGAAGAATGGGTTCTCTTCCTCATGTTACTGCGGAGGAAACAGGCTCAGAGGGCCTAAGTGACCGGTCTAAGGTTATCCCCTCACCCCCTGCAAGCATGGCCCTGCTCGGCCACGTGGCGGTCACTCCTCCTCTTTCCTGGGTGCCGGGCTGCCTCCTTCACGCAGTGAAGTGCCCACAATAATCAGGGTCGTGGTCAAAGCTCCTATCCCCTAAGAAATGAACTCCAAGTTTTCCAGAACGGAGAACGCATGAGAAGCGCGTTTATTATAAATGCACAGAGGACCGAAAGAGTCCCAGCGGCTAGAATGTGCTGCCCTGGGGAGGAGCTCGGAGAGGCCCCGCCTCCCTCTCCACCATCTTCCTTAGGAATTCTGTGCTCCCACCTTGTTCCTGGCCCCCAGTCATGCTCACCCAGGTCCTCCTGGTGTGCGAGCCGGGCCAGCCCCTCCTACTGCTGCCTGCTCCAAAGTCCCTGCAGGAAGGACTCCAGGGACCCAGCTCGGACTTTGGAGTCAGGACAACCCACTGCAAGATGTCAAGGCCAGGCTCCCAGTGCACGGCCTCACGCCGGTCCCAGCAGGGGTGATGGTGGGGAGGGCCACCCCCTCCCTCTGCTCACTCGCAGGGGCATGGATACACATGCAGCTACACTGGACACGACCTGGGACTTGTATTTTCCTGGTGGACAGGACAGGGACAGTATTGGCACGTGGCTATGCCGCAATTACGAGAAGCATGGAGACTTGGTTACATTTTGCGAGTTCACCTGAGACATTGTTGAGTCGATGACTCAGCAGAGACTTTTATGTTTAGTGGTTGGTGAGGTCCTCTGAGGATGTAGAAACTCAGAGGCCTCTGACAAGACGCTTCGTGAAGGATGCACTGACTACCAGGAAGGGGTGCTGGGCTGGTTCGTGTCCACCCGCGCATGTCTTACACACCTATTCCCGAGCCGGCACACAGAGAGCACTTGGAGACCGCGGGTTCGTTTCCTGTCTCAGAGATGTAAAGCCTTTAAATAAAATCATCTTTTTTTTTAGTGGAAAAAAAAAATAGACTTAAGAAAATCATTTATTATGTAGAGTAAGATCGTAATGCAGATGCTTCAACATCCCTCACTGTTGAAATGTAAAAATTAAAGCTTTTCCCTCCTAACATTTAAAAGTCATTCATTACTAAATTAAAAAAAGAAAGAAACAGAAAAGGTTTAGTCTAAGCTGTCATCGAGACATCTAGTTTTCAGCTTGTTTATTTACAGTGTAATCTTTAAGCTGCACCCTGGTTCAGAACCAGAGTTCAATGAAAAACATTTCAGATATCCCATTTGGATGAAAGAATTTTCTGAAAGCTGATGCTTTGTTTAACTCTTCAGGAATCCGGGTCGGGGGACTGCGAGCCAGACTTGTCTTAGGAAGGAGTTGCCGGGGGACCGACGTGTTATTTGGACAGTCTATCCACATTAAGGAGGCAGGCCTGTGGGCCTGACCCTAAGTCAACTTTGCTTCCAAGCCATTTGGAACTGACACCTCTCAGGTTCCCAGGGCCATACCGAGCGCCACTCCCCACCCTGTCACGGGCACAGTCCCCACAGTCCTGCTTCACAGATCACATCGACCCCTTCTCCCAATGCATGCTTTCAATTTCAATCTCCTTGGTCCCCGTTTCATGAATATTAAAACACACGCGCGCACGCGCGCGCGCGCGCGCGCGCGCACACACACACACACACACACACAAACACACACGCACAGAGTAACTAGCTCAGGTCTTCCCTTACGTGTAAAGAGGATAATGCTTTATCTAGTTCAGGGAAACACGTGAATTTTTTTCTTCTTCATTTTTCTGAAGCTGGAAACAGGGAGAGACAGTCAGACAGACTCCCGCATGCGCCCTACCGGAATCCACCCGGCATGCCCACCAGGGGCGACGCTCTGCCCACCAGGGGGCGATGTTCTGCCCATCCTGGGCGTCGCCATGTTGCGACCAGAGCCACTCTAGCGCCTGAGGCAGAGGCCACAGAGCCATCCCCAGCGCCAGGGCCATCTTTGCTCCAATGGAGCCTTGGCTGCGGGAGGGGAAGAGAGAGACAGAGAGGAAAGCGTGGCGGAGGGGTGGAGAAGCAAATGGGCACTTCTCCTGTGTGCCCTGGCCGGGAATCGAACCCGGGTCCTCTGCACGCTAGGCCGATGCTCTACCGCTGAGCCAACCGGCCAGGGCAACACGTGAATTTTTTAACCTCTGCTCATACTTAATACAAAGAAGTGCTTCTCCCAGTTAGAGTTAGGTCTTCAGGTCCCTCCCGGGTGAGGTCACAGGTATAACAAGGGCATGGTAGGCTTTGGACACCTGTGATGCTGTCAGGAACCAAGGTGCAGCCCGAGAGGACAGTGGCGGTGACAACTGACCACCCCTAGAGTGCCCTGGAATCAGGTGACTAGTTTCTGCCTCATCACTTTCACTCCACTCCTACTTCACCCGCTGTGTCAGAGCCCCTCAAATGTCACTGTACTGAGGTCTTGGAAAAATACGTTTTGAGAGAGAAGACCAGCATGCAAACTATAAAATTATTCACAGTGACGCTGCTTGGAAATAATCACAATTTATGTTTTGGTATTTAAGTTTCCAATCTTTATATAAAGATTTTATATATATATATATATATATATATATATATATATATATATATATATATATATATATATATATATATATATAAAATCAAGAATGGGCCCTGGCTGGTGGCTCAGTGGATAGAGCATCAGCCTGGCTGTGGATGGTTGTCCCTGGTTTTATTCCCGATCGTGGCACACAGAAAAAGGGACCATCTGCTTCTCCACCCCTCCCCATTCTATCCCTCTTCCCCTCCCACAGACAGTGGCTCAGTTGGTTTGAGTGTGGCCCTAGGCACTTGAGGATTGTTCGGTTGGTCTGTACTTGTCAGCCTCAAGCACTGAAAGTAGCTCGATACTCAAGCATCGGCCCCAGACAGGGTTTCCGGGTGGATCCCAGTTGGGGTGCATGTGGGAGTCTGCCTCACTATCTCCCCTCCTCTCACCTAAAAAATCAAGAATGAAAATCAAAGTCAAGTTGACAATAATGTGATAGATATTGACATATTCTTGAACAGGTTAGGCAAACATGAATATGAATAGAAATATAGACTTACTTATTCATTTGTCTCTGTATTTCCCCCTTAAAGTGTAAGCTCCATGGGGCAGGGATTTGATGTTTATAGAAGTCTTCTTCTCTATTGCCTAAAACAGTACCTGGCTCATATTTGTTCCATGAGTTCATTAATAATTAACATTTTTATAATATTTTAAAACCACACTCCAATTTCAGCATTCTTGTATAATAGTATTTTAAGGACAGTGAGATTGTTCTGTAATTCACTTTAAACAAATTTTTTTTAATTCATTTTAGATAGAAGAGAGAGAGAGAGCGAGAGAGAGAAAGGGGGAGGAGCAGGAAGCATCAACTCCCATATGTACCTTGACCAGTGTAATTCACTTTTAACCTAATTTCATTAGAAGAACACTTTAGTTCTAATTTTCTACCCTTTCAAAAATAACATTTTTTTACAATGAATGTTAAAAAAATACCAAATTTAGACGTATAGAATTTATTTTAACATCCAACCTAAGGCATTGAAATTTTTCATTCCTTTTTGATTTATTTATCATCCAGAATGTTAATGACTGAGTGCCCTATCCCAGACCGGAGCCTGCTGATAAACACCAATTGCAGAGTGATTTCTGTTGTAATGCATTTGAAAACCATACCAAAGTTCAGTTTGAAATCTATGCTTCAGATGAAAATAAATGATATGTAATCAAACACAGTAAAGATGAAGACTGACGGCCAGTTACCCGGGCATCCAAACCGTACCCTGCCCCCCAAATGCTCTATTATACTTCACTAGGCTGCAGGCACATTATTGCACAGTCAGACACATGATTATCTGGATTAAAGCATGTGTACCACCCCCATAAGGCATAGTCCAACACGGGATTGCCAGGCTGAAGAGCCGAACACAACTCACTCTTACCCCGTGGACGCACACTTGTGAATGCATTTCAATACGTAACCTCAGAAATAATATATGATGCCCTCATGACCCTTCCTGCAAAACACATGGTTCCAGCCAAGTACACTGTTCCCTCGTGTGTTATTTATTTTTTTCTAGTATTTTGAAAGGTCGCAGAGAATGCGGGACCGTGTTACTCTAGAAGGAAGGTGGGAACTCACATACCTTGTGCTGTGATAGCATGTGGTAGTTACGTGGCAAAATGGGTAGGAGAGATGGGGCTGAAGCGCCTACTCGCCAAGTGAGCCTGCGGCCACTCGGGGACGTGTTGTGCTGCTCGCTGCAACCAGCAGAATTAAGGCAATTCCTGGATGAGTCCTCTGGGAGGGGACATGTTCTCCCATTGGACACACTGCGCAGGCTGGCCAGGTAGCTGTGCGGCGTCTTTCATGTTTGGAAGGTTGTGCTTTAGATGGTGGTCATGGGCGTGACCAAATCTCCTCCTCGAAATTGAGTTATCTCCCTATCCCTGCCTCCTGCACTCCAGCCCCGGGGTACCGAGGTACTTACTGTGTCCGAGCTGTGATAGACGTTTATCAAGCTCTGACAGGGACAGACGCGTCTGGCAGACAAAGATGGAAGGGGACATCCTTGCCACCGGGTGACTCACACTCGAGTTGGGGAGCTAGGCTTGTAAAAATAATCATCTCAATAATTAGATATGATATTTACATTTTTGTAGATACCATGTAGAAAAGTAGATAAAAGGAGGGAAGGATGAATAATGTTCTGGGGGGGGGGGGTTGGGGGGCAGTTTTATCCAGAGGTTGCCATGGCATGTGACACTTCATAGCTCTGCCCTTTGAGGGGGCGCAGTTCCAGCAATGCCCTTGTCACAGGACAAGCGTCACAAGGTGACCACACCGTGTCTGGGTTTTCTCTTGTTCGCGTGTCTTTACGTGGTGACCTGGTTCCTACTCACTTCCTCATTTGAGGAGTTCTCCTCCAACTTCATCAGCTCAGTCCATGGACCCGTTTATTCAATATTTACTGTTTGCTGTGCTGCTCACTGTTCTGCCCCCACCCCATGCAATAGACCTCAGGCAGATCTGTTCCAGGGAGAAGGGTAATAACAGAATAAACAAAACCAGCTAACATGATGGTGACTTTCCTTTGGGGAACATGGCATCAGCTCAAGCCTGGAATGGTCTCTTAGAGTAGGGGTGGCCAACCACAGCCTGCCCCCTGTTCTTGTTACCGACTTTGCTTGGGACAGTGCCACACAGCTATCATTGGCCTACTATCTTTGGCTGATTTCCTGACATAATGGCAAATTATGGTCATTGTAACAGAGACCAACCAGGTGACCCACAAAGCCTAAAATATTGACTCTACGGTCCCTGACGGAAAAAATCTGACCCTGCCTCAGTTCCGAGGCTAGAGTGAGTTGTCTATGTCCATGTAAGAAATTACCTCAAGACTTCATGTTTGAAAACAACAGACACTGATGAACTCAGTTTCTATGGCTTCCCTGTATAGAAGAAAGACTATAGAAGAGGTGTGTCTATTTCCAAATTCCACCCAGAGTTTCTGCTACTTGTCACCTACCTGGAGTGAGTCAGAGGGGTTACTCTTTTTCCATGAGTGGTTCTCTGGTCCCCTCGCAATACCTGCGGTTCTTTGAAAAGAACGCCTCCTTTTGCCTCCTGCTAGCTTGATTGAAACTTATCCTGAAGACAATGTGCTTGTGAATTTTGGAATAAACCCCCAGCTCTGCCCCCCCCCCCCCCTCACATGCACAGGCAGAGTCAGAGAGGTAAATTCAATCCTCAACGCAGCCCTGACTTTCTGTAAGGACATGAGCCCGTAACTGAACAGCCACTTTGTTCCCTTGTCATCTGACTGTTCAATCCTGAAAATCATTGTCTGATACAAACATCTGTTAGGCAAATGGAAAGGTATAGAACTTGATCATTAAATACAAATACCATAACCAAATAGTGGCACAAATAGATTATTTTTTATTGGTACCAAAAACGATGCTTTGCTTAGTTTACTGTTAAAATTTTTATGTTTAAATGCTTTGTCATGTCAAGAGATAAATACTTAAAACAGGAGGACCTGAATGAGAATGATTCTTCATCTAATTTCTATTGTTTTTAATATGTAGGAAGTTCACCTGTAAACTTGGTATGCTTGTATTTTTTTTGTCCTTATTCAATTGAAATATATATATATATGTATATGTATATGTATATGTATATATATCTGGAGAGAGAATGAAGTATGGGTATATAAATGTATATGGGTTTTGTATGTATATGCTATATATGTCTATATAATGTATAGGAATAGGTATATACACATTAAGGTGTGTGTATATTTGTCTGTGTGTATATATATGTGTGTGTGTGTGTACACAGTTTTAATGATGTTGAAAATTTTTCCATACATTTCTTAATTGTCTTTATTGTTATTTATCTGTGTTGGTTCATTTGCATTTCTCATGTGCCCTTGAGCAAAATAATGAAGTACCATTTTTGTTAGCACAGTCTCTTTCCTGTGTGTCCCCGTTTTGACCATACTTTTCTTTATATTTCCTGGTAACAGCCTACCTTTTGGTTTTGGTTATTTTTTGTGTGTGTTAGTTTAAAATTTTAAGAGTTTTAAAGTTTCATGTACCTCAAAGTCTTTAAATGACCTAAATTAAGATTTGCTTCTTAAGCAATTTGCTTTGAAGTGTTCATTCAAAGTCAAATGAGCTGAAACATGATAGCAGATAGAGATCAGGAGACTCTTTGGAGGTCCCCAACTCTCCCATTGGGGGGGCTCAGAAGGCCGAGACAGTTAAAATAAATAAATAAACAAACAAAATGCTTTGTTTCCAGAGCACAGTCACTGTTCATTTTGATATCTCAAAATAAACATCTCATCCTCCCCATGCATTATTCAGACTCGGAGAGGTAAGTGTCTGCATGCATAATCAATAGTCTGCATTGGATAATATCCGGACACATTTGATAAACTTGAGGAGAGCAGTCTTTGTAGCTTTTCACTCATTGTCTCTAATTGGAGAGACATTTGCATATAATCACAACTGCTGCATGAAATAGGAGAGATCTATTTTAATCATTTAATAATTCATTTTAAAAGCCATATACGACAGCTTTACAATAGCTGAGCCCTTTCATTGCAAATTGCCATTGTTGCCCAAGAAATTCTAAAGTACGCCTGAAGTTATAATGTAGTATGCTATTCTAGTTGGTTATTAAATTATATTACATATATTCCACATTATTGTTTTCTTAAAGCCTCTGCATTTTCTTGCCTAACTAAAATTCTTTCTTTTTTTCAATATATACTTGTATATATTATCAAACTGGGAGATTGACATTAAGACCTCTTAAGATGATTTGTTTAATAAAGATTTTGAAAACCAAATGCTGTACATTTAAAATAACTGTTTTTTCTTTTTAATTTTAATTCATTTTCTTTCCTTTTTATTGAACTTATTGGGATGACACTGGTTAACAGTTATACAGGTTTCAAGGTGACCAATTCTATAACACCTTATCTGTACACTGTTAAATAACTTTTTTTTTTTTAATTTAAAAGTTGAGCTTTGTTGGTTCAGACCTAACAGTCACAATATTGCAGCTATATTGTGGTTGCTAGATAAATTTACTGGGACTGGGAATGTAGACTTTCTAAATGTATCAAAGGCATGACTTGTTTTCTAAACTTTGCTTTAGTCCTGGGATTCTTCAAGGGCAGGAGGCACACACACGGTCTTAGAATCCGCTTCCTGGGTCGGGTGGTAGTGCTTCCAGTGCTCTGGTCTCTCTCCTGGTGGGCAGCGGGCGGAGTTCCAGGGCAGGCAGCATGCCTGATGTCCCCAGTTCCCCCAGGGGCTGCCCAGGGCTATGCTGGGTTCTCAGCTAGCCTTGGATGAATGCATGAGCACCAACCTGAATCGCTAGCGTCTAGATTTGAACCCCCTGAGCATGATGGTGATTGTGTGTTCCTGTTTTGTCAGCTGCGATGACGTCCTTCAGAGCTGTGACAAGGGGTTTGTTCGAGGGCGCCCGGGTGGAGGAGCAGCCTCAGGAAAGCAGGGCACACATTGCACAGCCAACGCATCTGCGCTATGGCCACCCTGAGACAGCAGGAGGAAGCGTGTGTTTCAGTCCAAGGACATGTCTCCATATCATGTTCCCAGTGAACTGGAGATCCAGATGGGGGAACCCCAAAGTTATGGTTAAAATGAGAGCTTCTGCATACAGTCCGGGGACTCAACTTAAGGGGCACGCCAGATGCGGTCCAGCTTGGTTTCTCATAGGAAAGGATTCTCATAATCTCCCCACTGATGTTCATGACTCCAAGCTGAGAGGAGACTCTCTCCTGCCACCCCAAGAGATCGTTATTTTTTTTTTATTGCAAAATGTCATAATTATTTCAGGCTTTCTACAATAAGGACATAGATTGTTTCATGCTGTTCTGTGTACAGTAATAGGCCTATTTGGCAAATGTTTTACAATAATAAAGGGAACTACAAATTTAAATACGTGCATGTATAAGGACTATAATGAGTATTCTTACATATAAATGCTAATTCAATTTCTACCCATGACATCTGTAAGGATTTCAATTTTCAGCAAACCAGTGGGAAAAGTGGTCTATGAAATAGAGAGGGTATGTTAAGTAACTGTTTGACAGAAAAATCATGCCTGCTTTCTCAAAGCCTTTTAATTGTTTTAGATGTTTGGGGCAAAGTTTTGAAGCAATTTGTAATGTATATATATTTATACTATAGCACATTTTTTTCTCCTACCGATTTAATATTTGCTCTTCATATCCCCCTGGTCTCATGGTTCTACAGAAGCTACGTGTATTCTTTCAGAGAAAGAAAAACAGTGCTGCCCTCTTGGTGTAAATCTGAGTGAGGATTTGGGGTTCACAGCCAGCGTGGCCTGCCTTCCACTGTGCGGGGAGAAGTCGGGGATGTCTCATCATCTCACCATTAAAACACTCCTGGTTCAAACATCCTGAGATCAAGGAATGCTGTGTATTTTTTTTTTAACTCTTTAAGCAAGCAAAGAAAGTAAGGTCAATATATCAAAATGTACTTCTGTTTGTCCACAGAGTCAAATTTGTTTTGTGGTCCTTCGTTGGCTAAACTACTTTGCACATTCACTTCGGTATTCGAACTGGCAAGTGGTAGCAAGCATTATAAAAAACTAACTTCTGTTTTCAGGTCAGTCTTTCTTGAATCCGTTATCTATGACTTTGAGACAGAGAGCCGCAGTTTCAGGGTAGAGTTGCCTTTCTTCATAGAGAAGGGGACACACATGTCTCCTGGAAATATTAATGTTGTAGGGTCTCATAGTGTTCGCAAAGTTAACGGTTGTCCTCAGAACGGACAGCCTGCTCCTGACAGAGGGCATGATGTTGACAAAACTGATAAAAGTTAACAATGTCAAGGACTCACAAAGACAACACAAACCCAGGGAAGCAATGTGATTGCATGATCCTGCGCAGAAGGGGCACACATTTAAGGAGGTTAAGCTGTAAGAATGTTTTGCTTAGCTTGCTTGCACAACGTAGTTTGTTTTCTAACACATGCATACTAAACCCACTACATAAATGAACATACACCTTGTACACGGGTCACAAAATTAGAGGATACTTTATCGCTTCATATTCATTTTGAAATATCCCCTAATTTTTGTGAGCAGTATCCGTAAGGTGTAAAGAAAACCTTTTGCAAAAAGACCCTCTAATGACTGAGACTTGGTTGAGATCTTAAAATTTTATAAATAAGACTTAGCAACAAAAAGAAACTAACTTGAAGGCTGCTCAGTTCAAGTTGCTGACACATTCATGTGTCAGCCAAGGCGACGAGAGTTCCACCCTCAGTGTGTTTCTTGGGGTTTTCAAGGTCTAGGGCGCTTTGTTATGAGCCTTTATTGTTGCACTTACCACTCTGAATATGACGATAGGTTTGCTTGTCTTCAGGCCATGCTAAGAACTTCAGATTTTATCCTGAAAGGGATGGGGAGCCTTTGATGATGGTTTCTGAAATTTCAAGATGACTTTGGAACAATGGCAGGAGGCAGGGAGATGTGTGTAAGAGGCTGTAACAATCCTGTGTGCAGGGATGACCAGGGTCTGGACCGAGAGGAAGGCTCGCGGTTGATAGAGGTTAATCAGGGGGGACTCGACAGGACCAGGGGTCTGGTGATCTGTGAGGATCACAATAGGGTTTGAGCTCTGTGGCTGTTAATAAATCCAAGAGGAACAACAGATTTTTAGAATAACATTTTTAAGGTCTGCTCAGAGTTTGGGGTTGCAGTGGGACATCCAGGAAGAAGTGTCTGCTGGGTAGTTTTTCCTAGGTTGTAAACCTGAGGAGAAAGTAGCTCCAGTGCTCCACACAACAGTCACAGTGGTAGTTGAAGAAATAAGTGCATATACTGTAATTTCACCTGATGGAGGGCTGTAGGTCGGAGAGCAAATAGCAGAACAGAATAACATCTCTGATACTATGACATCTCTAAAATAAGACTTTTTTTCTTTGCTTCTTTTTCCACTCTTTTTGATCATTTAAATCATTAAACTTAACCCGCAAAACTAGATAACAATGTGAACTCTGTTATTGAGAACCATGTAAATGTATAATTACTGATAATGATAATTAATATTTATCGGATCCTAACTGAATAGCTGCAGGCACTATTTTAAGCATTTGTCTATGTCGTATCTAATATAATACCATAGACTCATAGTAAAATAATATCTTCTCATTTTTCAGAGCACTGGTGTAGAGACATTGGAATACTTGCTCCAAGTCTCACAGTCAATAGAGGTTAAAGCGGAGATACAGAGGTTTATTATGCCTTATGCCACGTTATCACTCATCTCATTGGATGCTGTGATATGTGACGTCATGTCCACAGTCCTGCTCTGTCAGTCCCTGTGTTGGCAAACCAACAAACCCAGGCTCTCTGAAACCTGGACCGGTTTCCTTGATAAAGATCTTAGTTTTAAAGATAGTGTCACTCACTGAACTCCCACTGATCTCCTTTTGTTTTAGTTGATACTTCCTGCATTATCCTCTTAAATTGTTCACAGAGGGACATTAATCACACTTGACATTCCCCACCAGCCTGGTTTTTCCCCAAAGGCAAGCAGAGTTTAATTTTACCCAAGTTGAGATCTCCCCAGAGGATTACTAAATATATTTCATATTGTTTTCAAAACGTTTGGAGGGTCCCTGAAGTGATAGAAAGCCCCCATACTTTCTCCCTATTTTCACAGCAGCCTGGAAAACTAATGGTAGTGGAAATGATTGTTTTTATTTAAGTATTTTATCCATTAGTAAGTCTGATGATTAGAGAGGAGGGCGAAAATATAATAGTTTATTTTAGACTTTTCGACATTCTTTAAAAGATGAAGGCTGTAGGTAATAGTCTTCCTTTTAATCACCTGAATTGTTATTTTAAAAATATTAATAGGAATATCATTGAAGGTTGCAAAACTGAAAATGAGAATTCATGTTCTTCCACTTAGGTCTCCTCCCCACCCTTCCCAAAGAGGGCGTGCTGTGTCAATGAAATTATTTTTCCAAGATAGCATCAAATACTATTTTACCATTATTTCCAGCGTTCCAGTGAAACAGAAGTGACATGTTCCTCATGTGTTGTGCTTTCTCACAATAAGAAGGAGCAGACTCCATGATAGCCGGGATGCTGTTCATTATTTTCTCACTTGAATTCCTAATTGTCCATCAAATTCCTGACCCCATTTTCTTGCCTTTGACCACTATTTGCTGAATGAAAGAATTTTTTATAGGTTGTCACAAGATAGGAAATAGTTTAAATTCTTGGTGTTTCCTATTCATTCTGCTCCTGCTGCAAATTATATATGGTCACTTGATTTATATGCTAGCGCGCCTCACTAAAGTAAATGTACTTGCCAGAAGACACTGTGGACAGCAAGCTTCTATTGTGGTAGAGCAGTATGTCTTGAGATGAAGCTAGTGCTTTGTAAGGAATGCTGTGGTCTTGTTGACTCTTTTTCAATAATGCAGCTCTTCAGCCAATGTCATCTAGCACAGTTTTATATCCAAGAGGTTGGGGGTCTTCTAGGTCTTTGAAGTTCACGTTTCCAGCAGTTTCAGTCGCTTCACCATGGTACAAGCACATTCCACTTGGGAAATTCAGGAAAATTATGACTGGTTGGTTGGAGCTACTGCTGGAATCCCATCTTTAAATGACTTCAGAAAAGAACCCAAACCAGTACAAAGGCATGGAGACTGTAGTAAATTTTTTTAATTTAAAAACCAACGTTTGAAGTAAGGAAATCAAGCATGTTATTTAGGGCTAGTATATCATTTCCCATAGCTCATTTTAAAAGGTTATAAGCATTGTTTTTTTTTACGAGTCATGTAACTTGGTTTTTGCAAGGAACAATAATAGAATTTTGTCACCACACTATTCCAGGGGAATTCACTAGATGTTATTTGGAATGTATTGTGTGCAATTGAAGCCGTGTTGGGTTACATCTCAATTCCTGACTGGCAGGCTGCTGGGTGAGTCACCACAGATGTGAAGGAGATTTTGGAAAGGTGGATTAATTGCTGTCTACAAGATATACTTGTGGTGTATCTTACAAGATGACAGGGCTTTACTAGAATAATTCATGCTTATTATGTAAATGTGTAAATGATACAGAAAAAGAAAGTAAAAAGGTAAAATTCACCCCAATTTCTACAAATTAAAAATAGCCATTATCAACAGTCTAGGAATATCAATTTTTTTTTTAATTTTTATTAATTTTAATGCAGTGACATTGATAAATCAGGGTATATATGTTCCGAGAAAACATCTCCAGATTATTTTGACCTTTGATTATGCTGCATACCCCTGACTCAAAGTCAAATCGTCTTCTGTCACCTTCTATCTGGTTTTCTTTGTGCCCCTACCCTCCCCCCACTCCCTCCCTCTCCTTCCTCACCCCTTCCCCACCCCTCCACCCCATGCCCTGTTACCATCACATTCTTGTCCATGTCTCTAAGTCTCATTTTTATGTCCCATCTATGCATTGGTTCATATAGTTCTTAGTTTATTTCTAATTTACATATTTCACTCCGTATAATGTTATCAAGGTCCATCCATGTTAGTGTAAATGATCTGATGTCATCATTTCTTATGGCTGAGTAGTATTCCATAGTATATATGTACCAAAGCTTTTTAATCCACTCGTCCTCTGATGGACACTTGGGCTGTTTCCAGATCTTCGCTATTGTGAACAATGCTTCTATAAACATGGGGATGCATTTCTCCTTCTGGAACCCTTCTATGGTGTCCTTGGGGTATATTCCTAAAAGTGGGATGGCTGGGTCAAAAGGCAGTTCGATTTTCAATTTTTTGAGGAATCTCCATACTGTTTTCCACAGTGGCTGCACCAGTCTGCATTCCCACCAGCACTGCAGGAGGGTTCCCTTTTCTCCACATTCTCGCCAGCGCTTATTCTGTGTTGTTCTGTTGATGAGCGCCATTCTAACCGGTGTGAGGTGATATCTCATTGTGGTTTTAATTTGCATTTCTCTAATGATTAGTGATGTTGAGCATTTTTTCATATGCCTATTGGCCATCTGTATGTCCTCTCTGGAGAAGTGTCTATTCATTTCTTTTGCCCATTTTTTGATTGGATTGTTTGTCTTTCTGGTGTTGAGATTTACAAGTTCTTTATAAATTTTGGTTATTAACCCCTTATCAGACATACTGTCAAATATGTTCTCTCATTGTGTAGTTTGTCTTTTTATTCTGTTCTTATTGTCTTTGGCCATGCAAAAGCTTTTTAATTTGATATAGTCCCATTTGTTTATCCTGTCTTTTATTTCACTTCCCGTGGAGAAAAATCAGCAAATATATTGCTGCGAGAGATGTCAGAGAGCTTACTGCCTATGTTTTCTTCTAAGATGCTTATGGTTTCACACCTTACATTTAAGTCTTTTATCCATTTTGAGTTTATTTTTGTGAATGGTGTAAGTTGGTGGTCTAGTTTCATTTTTTTGAAGGTTGTTGTCCAATTTTCCCAACACCATTTGTTGAAGAGGCTGTCCTTACTCCATTGTATTTCCTTACCTCCTTTGTCAAATATCAGTTGTCCATAGAGCTGTGGGTTTATTTCTGGGTTCTCTGTTCTGTTCCATTGATCTATGTGCCTGTTCTTATGCCAGTACCAGGCTGTTTTGAGTACAATGGCCTTGTAGTATAGCTTGATATCAGGAAGTATGATACCTCCCCCTTTATTCTTTTTTAAGATTGCTGAGGCTATTCGTGTTCTCTTTTGGTTCCATATAAATTTTTGGAATATGTAATCTATATCTTTAAAGTATGTCACTGGTATTTTAATTGGTATTGCATTGAATTTATAAATTACTTTGGGTAATATAGACATTTTAATGATGTTTATTCTTCCTAACCATGAGCATGGTATATGCTTACACTTGTTTGTATCTTCCTTGATTTCTTTTATCAGTGTTTTATAATTTTCCGAGTACAAGTCTTTAGTCTCCTTGGTTAAATGTACTCCTAGGTACTTTATTTTTTTGGTTGCAATAGTGAAGGGGATTGTTTCCTTAATTTCTCTTTCTGACTGTTCATTGTTGGTGTATAAAAATGCCTCTGATTTCTGAGTATTAATTTTATATCCTGCCACCTTGCTGAATTTATTTATCAGGTCCAGTAGTTTTTTGACTGAGACTTTAGGATTTTCTATATACAATATCATATCATCTGCAAATAATGATAGCTTTACTTCTTCTTTTCCAACTTGAATGCCTTGTATTTCTTCTTCTTGTCTGATTGCTGTGGCTAGGACTTCCAGGACTATGTTGAATAAGAGTGGTGAAAGGGGGCACCCCTGCCTTGTTCCTGATCTTAAGGGGATTGCTTTTAATTTTTGTCCATTGAGTATGATGTTGGCTGTGGGTTTGTCATAGATGGCTTTTATCATGTTGAGGTATGTTCCCTGTATTCCCACTTTGCTGAGAGTTTTGATCATGAATGGGTGCTGGATTTTATCAAATGCTTTTTCTGCATCTATTGAAATTATCATGTGGTTTTTCTCCTTCCTTTCATTTATGTGATGAATAACATTGATAGATTTGCGAATATTGTACCAGCCTTGCCTCCCCAGAATAAATCCCACTTGATCATGGTGTATGATATTTTCCATATATTGTTGGATCCGGTTTGCTAATATTTTGTTGAGGATTTTAGCATCTATATTCATCAGGGATATTGGCCAAAATTTTCTTTCTTTGTGTTGTCTTTGCCTGGTTTTGGAATCAGAATTATGCTCGCCTCATAAAAGGAGCTTGGAAGTCTTCCTTCCTCTTGAATTTTTTGAAATAGCTTGAGAAGGATAGGAGTTAGTTCTTCTTTGAATAGTTGGTAGAATTCACTTGTGAAGCCATCTGGCCCAGGACTTTTCTTTGTTGGGAGTTTTTTTTTGTTTTGTTTTGTTTTTTTGCATTTTTCTGAAGCTGGAAACAGGGAGAGACAGACTCCCGCATGCGCCCGACCAGGATCCACCCGGCACACCCACCATGGGGCGATGCTCTGCCCACCAGGGGGCAATGCTCTGCCCATCCTGGGCATCGCCATGTTGCGACCAGAGCCACTCTAGCGCCTGAGGCAGAGGCCACAGAGCCATCCCCAGCGCCCGGGCCATCTTTGCTCCAATGGAGCCTTGGCTGCGGGAGGGGAAGAGAGAGACAGAGAGGAAGGTGCGGCGGGGGGGGTGGAGAAGCAAATGGGCGCTTCTCCTGTGTGCCCTGGCCGGGAATCGAACCCGGGTCCTCCGCATGCTAGGCCGACGCTCTACCGCTGAGCCAACCGGCCAGGGCTGTTGGGAGTTTTTTGATAACTGTTTTGATCTCATTTGGTGTAATTGGTCTGTTTAGGTTTTCTGATTCTTCCAGACTGATTTTTGGAAGATTGTATGTTTCAAGGAATTTGTCCATTTCTTCTAGGTTGTCTAGTTTTTTGGCATACAGTTCTTCATAGTATTTTCATACAATCCTTTGTATTTCTGTTGTGTCAGTTGTTATTTCTCCCCTCTCATTTCTAATTTTATTTATTTGAGTCCTCTTTCTCTTTTTCTTAGTGAGTCTAGTTAAAGGTTCATCAATCTTGTTTACCTTTTCAAAAAACCAACTCCTAGTTTTTTTGATCCTCTGTATTTTTTCTTTAGTCTCTATGTCATTTATTTCTGCTCTGATTTTTATTATTTCCTTCCTTCTACTACCTCTGGGTTTTACTTGCTGTTCTTTTTCTAGTTCTTTTAGATGCAGGGTTAAGTTGTTTATTTGAGCTTTTTCTAGCTTCTTAAAGTGTGCCTGTAGTGCTATGAACTTCCCTCTCAGTACTGCTTTTGCTGTGTCCCATAAATATTGAGTTGTTGTATGCTCGTTATCATTAGTTTCTAGGAATTTTTTTTATTTCTTCTTTGATCTCATTCTTAATCCATTCGTTATTTAACAACCTGCTATTTAGTTTCCATGTGTTTGAGAATTTTTTAGCTTTTTTGTTGTGGTTGATTACTAGTTTCATGCCATTGTGATCAGAGAAAGTGTTTGATATGATTTCAATCTTCTTAAATTTGTTGAGACCACTTTTGTGCCCTAACATGTGGTCTATCCTAGAGAATGTACCATGAGCACTTGAAAAGAATGTATATTCTGCTGTTTTAGGGTGAAAGGTTCTGTAGATATCTATTAAATCGAGTTGATCTAGTGTGTACTTTAAGTCTGCTGTTTCTTTGTTAATTTTCTTTCTTGAGGATCTATCGAGTGATGTTAGTGGGGTATTAAAATCCCCTACTATTATAGTGTTGCTGTTGATCTCGCTCTTTATATCCATCAAAGTCTGCTTTATATATTTAGGTGCTCCTATATTAGGTGCATAGATATTTATAATAGTTATATCTTCCTGTTGGATTGCTCCCTTTATCATTATGTAGTGGCCTTCTTTATCTCTTACTATGTTCTTTGTTTTAAAGTCCATTTTGTCTGATATAAGTATTGCTACCTCAGCTTTTTTTTCATTTCCATTTGCATGAAATGTTTTTTTCCATCCTTTTACCTTCAACTTATGTGCATCATTTCTTTTAAGGTGTGTCTCTTGTAGACAGCATATGTACGGGTCCTGTTTTCTTATCCATGCAGCTACCCTATGTCTTTTGATTGGATCATTTAATCCATTTACATTTAGGGTTATTATTGACACATAATTGTTTATTGTCATTTTATTCTTTAAAGCTGTATTTCTCTTTTGCTATATTCTTTTCCCACTTTGGTCTGTTTACACCATGCCCCTTAACATTTCCTGCAGCATTGGTTTGGTTGTAATGAATTCCTTGAGTTGTTTTTTGTCTGGGAAGCTTTTTATTTCTCCTTCAATTTTAAATGATAGCCTCGCTGGATAAAGTAGTCTTGGTTGTAGGTTCTTGTTCTGCATTACTTTGAATATTTCTTGCCATTCCCTTCTGGCCTCAAGTGTTTCTGTTGAGAAGTCGGATGTCATCCTTATGGGGGTTCCTTTGTAGGTGATAACTTTTTTTTCTCTTGCAGCTTTTAATATTTTCTCTGTATCGCTTAGCTTTGGTATTTTAATTATGATGTGTCTTGGTGTAGGTTTCTTTGGGTTTCTCTTTAATGGAGTCCTCTGTGCTTCTTGGACTTGTGAGAGTTTCTCTTGCATTAATTTAGGGAAGTTTTCAGCTATGATATGATTGAACAAAGTCTCTATCCCTTGTTCTTTTTCTTCTTCTTCAGGAACCCCTATGATGCGGATGTTATTTCTCTTCATGTTGTCACAGAGCTCTCTAAGAGTTTCCTCTGACTTTTTGAGTCTCTTTTCTCTTTTCTTCTCTGCTTTCATGCCTTCATTCCAGTTGTCCTCCAACTTGCTGATTCGATCCTCAGCTTTATCCATCCTGTTTTTAATTCCTTCCATTGTGGTCTTCATTTCTGATATTGTATTTGTCATCTCCGACTGATTCTTTTTTAATATTTCAATATCCTTTTTTATACTTGCTATTTCTTTATTTAGGTGTTCATGATGACCATCCATTGTTGTTCTAAGTTCCCTAAGCATCCTTACAATCATTATTTTAAACTCCGCATCTGGAAGTTTGATTATTTCCATATCACTCAGTTCATCTCCTGAAGGTCTCTCTTGTGGTTTCATTTGGATTGCACTTCTTTGTTTTCTCATTATGCCTGGGTAGCTGGGTGTTTTCTTTGTAGAGCTGGTTGAGTCTAGGCTTGGTGTTGTCTGTCTCTAGTTTTTACTTGTGTTGTTTCCAAGTCTTCTTGGGTTGGCTTCAGCTATTATTTGTAATCCACTTTAGGATTTGGGCCACTTTGAAGTCTTGATTTGTTTGTTTTCTTAACAGGTGATTGTCTTGTTTGCTGATCTCAGCAGGGGGCTTATTTGAAACTGTATCCAGGAATGCTGTGGGTGTGACCTGAGGCTTTGAAATCCTCTTCTGCCAGTTAATCCCTCTGGGGGCGGGTTGCTTTCTCAGCTTCAGTAGGGGGAGGTGTATCTCAGATCTCCAGGGAGACCTGAGTTACTGCCCCTTCTCCCCACTTCTTGTTTTCAGCTGTGTCTTGTTGCGCTGATTGGAGCTGGAGAGATGTCTGTATCTCTGTGACCTGGAAGTACTTTTGTATTTTGCTTTGTGTAAGGATCAGCCTCTCCCCCAGTTATGGCCGCCTCCAGAACTGAATGAGTCAGCTTTTTATGTCACCACCTATATTCCTCTCCCCCTCACCATCCGTCTCTCTTTCTCCTTTCTTTTTGGAAGACAAGCGGGCCCTTTCAACACTCCTTGTTCCCTGGTCGCCAGGTAAGTGGCTGTGAGCAATATTTACTGCTCTTTTCCTTTGAATTGAGAGCCCAGCCTCACCCCCCCCCCCATTCCTGTAAGCAGGGGAGATTCAGGTGCTCCTTACCAGGTTTGTTGTGGCTTCTTCTTTGCTCCTTGATTTTTGAAAGCTGTTCTTGTAGTCCAGATTTGGTTTTTCACACTGATTGTTCATAAATTAGTTTATAATCCAGTTCGGTGGTGTGAGCTGGGAGTCTGTGCGTCTGCCTACTCCGCTGCCATCTTCAGGTCTCTTTCTTGGACCTTACTTAGATGGACTTGTGAGCAGGTGAGACACAGCTGATGGAAGACTCTCTGAGCTGGATGAGATGGCAATAGAAACCTTATAACAACAGCCAGCTGAAGAGACATAGGGCAACGTTGGTCGTGAACTAAGGAGCGTCTGTCTTCATGGAGTTTGGGGTCTCTCCCTGTGGCACGTGGAAGTGTTCTACTTTGCTCACCTAGAAACTCTCCAAACTCCTTCAGGAATATCAATTTAGATATCTCTCTAAGCGTATTAGATTGAGATGAGCACTTACATGGGTTTTACACCAATTCCCACGCCCCTTCCGATGCAATGCAGTGTCCTAGAGCAGAGACTGGGGGGGGGGGGGGACACAGCTGTGGCACACCAGTGTTTGGGGGGAAAAGGGCAAAGACTGTCATGACTACGGTCTAGTGATTAGGAGCCCAGAGAAGACTGTGTGTGCCTGTTGAGAGATCATTCTTGTATTCCTGCACATGTTGGGAGAAAAGAGGCACTGACACCTTTTTTTCTCTTTTTTAGGGCTGTTAAAAATCTGTCTGTATAGTGAAGGATTGGTCTGGGGAGATAGAACTGGTATCTCCTTTAGCAGCCCAGGGCAGGTTTGCTGGTGGAAGGTTTCATCAAGATAACACATCTCTCCAGAAAAAAAGATTGGGGCTGGGCAGCTTGCAGCTCTTGTATACACTTTGGGGCCCGCTAAGCGTGGGGTGCCTCGGCTGTGATGCACAGCCCCTGTCCGCATAACGTCGTGCCCCACGCCGCCGCCATAGGGCTCAGAGGCTGAGCGGAACTGACGAGAACACAGCGTCTGTGCCTCACGCTGGGCCGGGAGCGGTCAAGGTCTTTGTCGCTGGTCCAGCCCACTCACGTCCTCTGCCAGGGTCCACAACACCATTACAGGATAACTGATTTATGTGAAAGTAAGAGTAAAATTCTTCACAATTTTTTATAGGAATGTGATTAAAAATAGAAAAACTGCAGGAACCATCTAAATTTTATTAATTGTGGACTGATAGTAAAAAATGTGGTACATCTGTTCCATGAAATAATATGCAGGCATTAAAATGTGTTCAAAATTTTTATTTGGTAACAGAAAATATACATAAATAAAACATGTAAGTTAAGGTTTACTGTATTTTCTGTGTTTCTTCTGGGGAAAATGTCATAATATATATGTAAGAAATATATATACATTGAAAAACTTTGGATACTCACTATAATCTTCAAGTTGATAATTTTTTTAAAGCAAGCGAGAGGGAAGAAGGGAGGGACAGACAGGGACAGACAGACAGGAAGGGAGAGAGAGATGAGAAGCATCAACTCATAGTTGCAGCACCTTAGTTGTTCATTGATTGTTTTCTCATACATGCCTTGACCAGGGGGCTACACCAGAGCCAGTGACCCTTTTCTCAAACCAGCGACCTTGAGCTCAAGCCGGTGACCCTGTGCTCAAAGTGGTGAGCCTGCGCTCAAACAGGTGATCTCAGTGTCTCGAACCTGGGTCCTCAGAATTCCAGACTGATGCTCTATCCACTGCACCACCGCCTGGTCAGGCTTCAAGTTGGTAGTTTCTTGAGAATGGTTATGAGTCGTGGGTTACCACAAATCATGAAAAATTTCATTTACTACAAGTCTAAATGTTTAATTTTAAATATCATATGAGGTTTTTAAAATGTAAACATTTCAAACACTAACAAACAAAAATAAAAAAATCTTGACTTTCAAATCCAATTTGTGCGGCTCTGTGTCTGGGCTGTAGCTGTGATTGAGGTCAAGTTCTGTGACCTCAGCGAGTTTTTGGCTCCTCATCCTGAGGTAGGCGTGTGATGATGCTGTCCTTGTCTGTTAGTGGCAGGATCAGAAGAGCTGGTGCAGACTTAGCTCAGCTCTGGGCACCGTGTGCACTTAGTAAATATGCACTATTATTAATGTAGTTCCTTTTGAAATGTTAAATTCTTTTTATATGGTAAAATGAACTATTTTGGGTTTTCAAAATATTGTGTATATGCAAAAATAAACAACCCCTGCAAGAAAAGGCAGGACAATCCATTGGTCTCCTATTAGAAATCCTGGCATCAATCTGTAGGTGGTGTTGTAAGAGGTGAATGTTTTCGCTTGGAACAAATCCTCGGGTTCTCAGATACTAGCAGAAAAGAATAATTGAAAAGCCTTGGCTGGATTGCTCTGTTGGCTCAAGCTTCATCCCAAAGTGCATAGGTTGCCAGTTTGATCCCCAGTGAGGGCACATACCAAAACAGGTTGATGTTCCTGTTTCTCTCTCCCTCTCTCTCTCTCTCTCTCTCTCTCTCTCTCAAATCAATAAAACAAATAAAAAACAGTTGAAGAAACATGTCGAGATGTGGGCGGTCAGCTGAGCCCAGATGTCAGCTCTTAGTTCAGGTTGTCCTTCATGCCTGCAAATCCAATCACTGCTCTTCCTTTCAAAAGACTCAACTCTCTTTGCTAGGATTTGCTCAAACCTTAGTTCTTCTGTGTGTGTGTCTGTGTGTTTACCAGGGATGCCAGTTCCTTAGAAAGTGATTATGATGCCAAAGTGAGGGCCATATGGCCTCCCAGGTTTTGGATGACATTGAGAAGTGCGGTGCAATTTGCAAACAAAATGGCACGCATCCTGGAGCGATTATACTAATCTGTTTTTAATGACTACGGCTGCCAATGTCCAAATTCCGAGTCGTTTCTCCAAAAACGATCAGTAACAAGTGCATACAGTTAATGTCTAATAAAGGCAAAAGGAAAGAAGTGCTTTGACATCTTAACTTATTCATTTTAGAGAGAGAGGGAGGGTGGAAGAGGGAAAGAGAGAGGGAAACAGCAGTTTTTTCTTTCACTTAGCTGTGCATTCATTGGTTGCTTCTTGTATGTGCCCTGACTATGGATCAAACCCACAGCTTAGTGTACTGGAACAACACTCTAACCTACTGAGCTACCCAGCCAGGGCCAATAAGCACGTTTTAAAAAAAAATTATAGTCTAAGAAAACAGCTTTTAACTGGGCCCTCACTTAAAATAATATTTTTCCCCCTTGTAAAGACAATGAATGGGAATACTTAGATACGCCATGGCAAACTCCAGGTTTTTTTTAAAAATGAGACCCCCTAAGCACGCAAGGACATGGAGGGATTCCAGAATACAGTAGGTTAAAAAGGCAGGTCAGAGTATAAGTATATAAATTGCCTAATGGGCAAAAAAGATCAAATTCTCCAGGTTTTAAATAGTCTGTCTTTTATGCTTTTTTGAACGTTAGAGATTTTTCTTTACACACGTGGTTTAAAAATCTAGCCAGATTATATCTAATTTTAGGTCTCTCTTCTCGACTTCTGTCTAGAGAATGATGATCCCCGTCATTCCACATGGATGTGTCTTTTTCGATTCACGAACATTTTCTTCTGTCTTCGATTTCTCACATTTTCTACGGTAGATCACGAGAAAGCCAGAAGTGCATAACACATTTGTTGTTGTTGTTTTTCTATGATCATTGCTAACATTTAGCCAGGGCTTCTCTGTATGCCAAGTTGTTGTAAAGGACACTCATTATGCCCTGATGGGAGACACTTAAAGCAGGTTATTAGAAGTATCTGCATTTTATAAATCAGAAACTTAAAAGGCACAGGGAGGTTCAGTGACTTGCTGCAGGTACCCCAGCTTGGAGGAAACAGAGCTGGGGTTTGTGGGAAGGGTTTGACCTGAGTGCGCCCTTGAATTCAGCATTTACTTAGAATGTCCGAGTAGCTGCCATATGCGATCTGATATCTCTGCAGGAACGTGGTATGTGGGGGTTCTCTGTTTCCCATTCATCAAGTTTTTCATCTCTGACTTGCTTGTTTAGGGGAGGGTGCAGAGGACACCTCTTTCTCTCTGCGTTCAGAGCTGGGAAGGGCGATTTATCCTTTTCATTGTTGGTTCAGCTTTTCAGACCATCAGCTCTGGCTTGTATTTGCCTTTAGCATGGATTTAACATCTAACTGTTATTTTTTGTTTGCACTGAAGATTTGTCTTTTCTCCCCTCTCTCACATTTATAAGCTCATAATGAAGTTTCTTTGTAAGGTAGGAAGTTACACTTAGATATACCTAGTTGGTCTCTCTGTGGGCGAATGGAGTCTCTTCCTGCTGGGACTAACCTAGGAGTCTCTCTGAACATCAGAAAGCCACATGACCTTAAAACCAGAGGAGAAGAGACTTCTGATCTACCAAGCACATGCACAACCACAGGCACACATTTGACTTAAGAACCCTACCACCTGCAGCCAGGTTCACACGCTGTAATCTCTCATTCCATTGCACACCTCCCTTGTGCCTCAGTTCCCAGAGGCAGATATATAAAATCAACATAACAAAAGATGCATTTTAAGTTATGCTTTTGATTTCTGGTTAACCATTTCTGATGTAGTCGGTTGGATTCACGTATGACAGGCCACATGGCTCCATTGCGTTCTATAATTACCGCCATCAGGATGCTTACAGCGAGAAATGAAATGGTCCCTGCGTTCGCCCGCTGTTCTCGATCCCCGCCTGTGCGTTCGTTGGTGCAGCTGGGACTCCGTCCCTCTCCAGTGCCGCTGCTAATCGTGTATGGGCTGTTTGATCCAAAACAACATTTTAACAAGATCAGAATAGCCAAGAAAAGGGACAAATGGAATTATATAACAATGTCAGAACTTTTTTAGGGGGAAAACAGCATTGAAAAAGATTATCCTTTTTTTTTTGCATAGCTCTGAAAGCCAAATAATAATTATGGCTGCACTGTTCTGTTGTCCGTATTGTGCAAATCTGGGATTGGTAAATCAGGAAGAGAAAAGCGAATTATCCCTCATTATGTTGTTTGATGTGGCCCTTTCAGTGGTCAATATTGCTAAATTGCCCTTTGGCTGGGAAGAAATTAGATTATATCATAAGCCACTAAAGGTCTCTTTTCATGGCTGTTTTTTTGTTTGTTTGTTTGTTTTTTAATTCACAAAGCTCAGAAGACCATATGACAAAGATAATTATAAAAATTATAAATATAATCATTTGTCATTTATTTCACGTGCCTAACATAGAAATGGAACCTTCACTCAGAAATGTGTAAGGCACTCAGAAATACTGAAAAACAAAACAAAACAAAACAAAACTCTGGAACTAAAGTGAGCTTGATTTGAGAGAGCAAAGAGTTAAGGTATATATACTCCTGGCATTAATTTTTTGTGTCAAATATATTTCAGTGAAGATAATTGCCCTTTCTTATGTTTTTGGGAAGGGCCACCAGTCTGAGTATAAGAACACTTTGATTAATAATCCTACAGATGAATACACCCAGAGTTATATTAACGAAAACTTAAGTGATACGAAGCCCGTCCTACTGGGTATGTGAATACATTTGGGGGATTAGAGAACTCTTCCTTGCAACAATTTCTATTATTACCCTCTCGCAAACGGGATTTGATTGGATAAAATAAACACTCCATTGAGATAGCAGTGATTTTCCTATTATTCTCTCCCGTGTAGGTTGGGGCAGTGTTTGTCCCACGTTCTTGTGGTCCCGGAGGTCATGAGGTTGACCTTGTGTCCGCAGCAGGGCTGATCCTGTCGCTGAATCTCTGCACACTCCGTGCTTGATGCCACGCAAGCCTATGAACAGCCCACAGTGTGACTGAGGCGGGTTTGATTCCTCCCTCCCGGATGCGTTTCTGAGTTAGAGATCATGAAAGAGTGTGATCAGGAGCTGAAGCAATACCACAGAAGTGAACTAACGACAGGAAAGGCAACTGTCCTTGTCACATGGGCCGAAACAGGCAATTGGAGAAGACACCCAGGCGATTCTTTCTGATGAAATCATCGAGTCCCTCAGGCTACTAGCCGCGTCTTTACGCACCTTCAAAATGAACACATTCCTTCTATCATTTGAACTCTTCTGAATTGTGTTACTGTTGCAATGAACCGGATAACATGGCCAATTGCTGAGGGCTGACCGACGAAGGAAAAAGAGAATTGTTTTCCACAGAACTGGAAACAGAATATTTATTTTGGCATGGATAATATTTCCTACGTTGCTGAAATAATTTGTGGGTGTTCGTGTCCAGCGTCCTTGGCGATATGAAGATATCCCTGAAGAGAAATACATACCTAGCGGGAGAAAAAAGTAATGCTAAGTAATGCTGGCGGGGATTTCTAAGCATTCAAGGAAACATGTGAGTGTGTGGACGATGGTGTCGGCATGGTAGTCGATTAGTTGAACGCTGGACCTTTCACTGAAACTCCAAAGTAGATGTGTAGTTGGAGCGACATGTCTACCTGTCCCAGATAAATGGCAGGCATTTGGTGACTTCCTCAGATGAGATTTTTGTTTGTTTGCTCTCCTACTAGCCAAGCTCTAAGGTCCCGATTGCCCCAGGCCCAAAAAAGAAAGACTCTCTGGGGCTTAAAAAATGGGACCGTCAGTGTTATGAGCAGAACCACGTCCCCTTTTCCCTAACCTCTTCTGAGGGTATCTGTTTAGACACAAGGCCTTTTTAATAGGTGAGTCAGTTAACATGAGGCCATGGAAGTGAGCCCTGATCCAATCTGACTGGTGTTCTTCTAAGAAGAGGGAATTGGGACACACGGAGACAGACACCAGGGATGTGCCAGACACCCGGAAAGACCTTGTGAGGACACAGGGAGCAGATGGCCCTCTGGAAGTCAAGGCACGAGTCCTCCGGAGGAACTCAGCCTCCCATACCCCAACACCCTCTGCCGACCTTGGAATTCCAGCCTCTGGAACTCTGAGAAAACACATTTCTGTCCTGTAAGCCCCCCAGTCTGTGGCCTTGGCTTATGGCGACACAAGAAGACTACTAACACTGCTAGAGCCGGCGGCCACGCCCTCCCGGGCTGTGCACACACCTCTGGGCACTTCAGGTCTTTGGCTAGCTCCCAGGTGTACACATGGGAACCCCCGGGTTCAGTGATGATTTGCATTTCCTCCCTTCTCTCCTTTTCTTCATTGTGAACAAATTGTTCTTTTTTTTTTTTTAAATAAATTTTTATTAATGTTAATGGGATGACATTAATAAATCAGGGTACATATATTCAAAGAAAACATGTCTAGGTTATCTTGTCATTAAATTATGTTGCATACCCCTCGCCCAGAGTCAGATTGTCCTCCGTCATCCTCTATCTAGTTTTCTCTGTGCCCCTCCCCCTCTCCTTAACTCTCTCCCTCCCTCCCTCCTGTGTCCTCCCTCCCCCCACCCCTGGTAACCACCACACTCTTGTCCATGTCTCTTAGTCTCGTTTTTATGTTCCACCAATGTATGGAATCATGTAGTTCTTGTTTTTTTCTGATTTACTTATTTCACTCCGTATAATGTTATCAAGATCCCACCATTTTGCTGTAAATGATCTAATGTCATCATTTCTTATGGCTGAGTAGTATTCCATAGTGTATATGTGCCACATCTTCTTTATCCAGTCTTCTATTGAAGGGCTTTTTGGTTGTTTCCATGTCTTGGCCACTGTGAACAGTGCTGCAATGAACATGGGGCTACATGTGTCTTTATGTATCAATGTTTCTGAGGTTTTGGGGTATATACCCAGTAGAGGGATTGCTGGGTCATAAGGTAGTTCTATTTTCAGTTTTTTGAGGAACCACCATACTTTCCTCCATAATGGTTGTACTACTTTACAGTCCCACCAACAGTGAATGAGAGTTCCCTTTTCTCCACAGCCTCTACAACATTTGCTATTACCCGTCTTATTGATAAAGCTAATCTAACAGGGGTGAGGTGGTATCTCATTGTAGTTTTGATTTGCATTTCTCTAATAACTAATGAAGCTGAGCATCTTTTCATATATCTGTTGGCCATTTGTATTTCTTCCTGGGAGAAGTGTCTGTTCATGTCCTCTTCCCATTTTTTTATTGGATTGTTTTTTTGTTTGTTGTTGAGTTTTATGAGTTCTTTGTAAATTTTGGATATTAGGCCCTTATCTGAGCTGTTGTTTGAAAATAACATTTCCCATTTAGTTGGCTGTCTGTTTATTTTGATATCAGTTTCTCTTGCTGAGCAAAAACTTTTTATTCTGATGTAGTCCCATTCATTTATCTTTGCCTTCACTTCTCTTGCCATTGGAGTCAAGTTCATAAAATGTTCTTTAAAACCCAGGTCCATGAGTTTAGTACCTATGTCTTCTTCTATGTACTTTATTGTTTCAGATCTTATATTTAGGTCTTTGATCCATTTTGAATTAATTTTAGTACACGGGGACAGGCTGTAGTCGAGTATCATTCTTTTGCCTGTGGCTTTCCAGTTTTCCCAACACCATTTGTTGAAGAGGCTTTCTTTTCTCCATTGTGTGTTGTTGGCCCCTTTATCAAAGATTATTCGACCATATATATGTGGTTTTATTTCTGGGCTTTCTATTCTGTTCCATTGGTCTGAGTGTCTATTTTTCTGCCAATACCATGCTGTTTTGATTATCGTGGCCCTATAATATAGTTTAAAGTCAGGTATTGTAATGCCCCCAGCTTCATTCTTTTTCCTTAGGATTGCTTTGGCTATTCGGGGTTTTTTATAGTTCCATATAAATCTGATGATTTTTTGTTCCATTTCTTTAAAAAATGTCATAGGAATTTTGATGGGAATTGCATTAAATTTATATATTGCTTTGGGTAATATGGCCATTTTAATTATATTTATTCTTCCTATCCAAGAACAAGGAATATTTTTCCATCTCATTGTGTCTTTTTCTATTTCTCTTAACAATGCCTTGTAGTTTTCATTATATAGGTCCTTTACATTCTTTGTTATGTTTATTCCTAGGTATTTTATTTTTTTTGTTGCAATCGTGAAGGGGATTATTTTTTGAGTTCGTTTTCTAATATTTCATTGTTGGCATATAGAAAGGCTATGGATTTTTGTATGTTAATTTTGTATCCTGCGACCTTACTGTATTGGTTTATTGTTTCTAGTAATCTTTTTGTGGAGTCCTTCGGGTTTTCGATGTATAGGATCATATCATCAGCAAAAAGTGATACCTTTACTTCTTCTTTTCCGATATGGATGCCTTTTATTTCTTTGTCTTGTCTGATTGCTCTGGCTAGAACTTCTAGCACCACGTTAAATAAGAGTGGAGAGAGTGGACAACCCTGTCTTATTCCTGATTTAAGGTGGAAAGACCTCAGTTTTATGTCATTTAATATGATATTGGCTGATGGTTTATCATATATGGCCTTTATCATGTTGAGATATTTTCCTTCTATACCCATTTTGTTGAGAGTCTTAAACAAAAAATTGTGTTGTATTTTATCAAAAGCCTTTTCTGCATCTATTGATAAGATCATGTGGTTTTTGTTCTTTGTTTTGTTGATATGGTGTATTACATTAACTGTTTTAAGTATGCTGAACCATCCTTGAGATTCTGGGATGAATCCCACTTGATCATGATGTATTATTTTTTTAATATGTTGTTGTATTCGATTTGCCAGTATTTTGTTTAGTATTTTAGCATCTGTATGCATTAGAGATATTGGTCTGTAGTTTTCTTTCTTTGTGCCATCCTTGCCAGGTATGAGGGTTATGTTGGCCTCATAAAATGTGTTTGGAAGTATTGCTTCTTCAATTTTTTGGAAGACTTTGAGTAGAATAGGAACCAAGTCTTCTTTGAATGTTTGATAGAATTCACTAGTATAACTGTCTGGGCCTGGACTTTTATTTTTGGGGAGGTTTTTAATAGTTTTTTCTATTTCCTGCCTGCTGATTGGTTTGTTTAGGCTTTCTGCTTCTTCATGACTCAGTCTAGGAAGATTGTATTGTTCTAGGAGTTTATCCATTTCTTCTAGATTGTTGTATTTGGTGGCATATAGTTTTTCATAGTATTCTACAATAATTCTTTGTATATCTATGATGTCTGTGGTGATCTCTCCTCTTTCATTTTGGATTTTATTTATTTGAGTCCTGTGCCTTTTTTCCTTGGTGAGTCTTGCCAAGGGTTTGTCAATTTTGTTGATCTTTTCAAAGAGCCAGCTCCTTGTTTTATTGATTTTTTCTATAGTTTTTCTGTTCTCTATTTCATTTATTTCTGCTCTGATTTTTATTATCTCCTTTCTTCGGCTGGTTTTGGGTTGTCTTTGTTCTTCTTTTTCTAGTTCCTTAAGGTGTGAAGTTAAGTGGTTTACTTGGGCTCTCTCTTGTTTGTTCATATAGGCCTGAAGTGATATGAACTTCCCTCTTATCACTGCTTTTGCTGAATCCCAGAGATTCTGATATGTCGTATTTTCATTTTCATTTGTCTGTATATATCTTTTGATCTCTGTGCTTATTTCTTCTTTGACCCATTTATTTTTTAGAAGTATGTTGTTTAGTTTCCACATTTTTGTGGGTTTTTCCCCCTCTTTTTTGCAGTTGAATTCTAGTTTCAAGGCTTTATGATCAGAGAATATGCTTGGTACAATTTCAATTTTTCTAAATTTGCTGATATTGTCTTTGTGGCCCAACATATGGTCAGTTCTTGAGAATGTTCCATGTACACTAGAGAAAAATGTATACTCTGTTGTTTTGGGATGAAGTGTCCTGTAGATGTCTATCATATCCAGGTGTTCTAGTATTTCGTTTAAAGCCACTATATCTTTATTGATTCTCTGTTTGGATGACCAATCTAGAGCCAGCAGCGGTATATTGAGGTCTCCAAGTATGATTGTATTTTTGTCAGTTTTTGTTTTAAGGTCAATAAGTAGCTGTCTTATATATTTTGGTGCTCCTTGGTTTGGTGCATATATATTAAGGATTGTTATGTCTTCTTGATTCAGTGTCCCCTTAATCATTATGAAATGACCATTTTTGTCTCTGAGTACTTTTTCTGTCTTGTAGTCAGCATTATCAGATATGAGTATTGCTACACCTGCTTTTTTTTGGGTGTTGTTTGCTTGGAGTATTGTTTTCCAGCCTTTCACTTTGAATTTGTTTTTATCCTTGTTGCTTAGATGTGTTTCTTGTAGGCAGCATACAGTTGGATTTTCTTTTTTAATCCATTCTGCTACTCTGTGTCTTTTTATTGGTAAGTTTAATCCATTTACATTTAGTGTAATTATTGACACTTGTGGGTTCCCTATTGCCATTTTATAAATTGCTTTCTGTTAGTTTTGTATCTTGTTTGATTCTTCTCTTTTGTTTTTCTGTCATTTGTTTTTGTTTGTTTGTATTCCATACTTCTTTCCTCTGTTGCTACCTTTTTTAAGTCAAGTGTTTTTGTGGTGTTTTTTTCAAGGGTGGTTACCATTAAGTAATGAAAAGGGTACCTACCATATTCATTGTAGTACCCTATCTTATGAGTATTTCTGCACTTCATCATCCTTTGCTACTGTTAATCTCCATCCTCTCCCCCCTTTTTTTCTTTTGTTGTCACAGTTTAAGTTTAGTTTTATTGTGTTCTTGGTGGAGCTGTTACTTGTGGTTTTGTTTTCTTTTGTTCTTTGAATCTGGTTGGAAAACCCTCTTTAGTATTTCCTGGAGTGGGGGCTTTCTGATGATAAATTCTCTCATCTTTTCTGTATTTGTGAATGTTTTTATATCTCCTTCGTACTTGAAGGATAGCTTTGATGGGTATAGTATTCTTGGCTGAAAGTTCCTCTCTTTCAGGGCTTTAAATATTGGGGTCCACTCTCTTCTAGCTTATAGAGTTTCTGCTGAGAAATCTGATGATAATCTAATAGGCCTTCCTTTATATGTTGTACTCTTCTTTTCCCTGGCTGCCTTGAGAATTTTTTTTTTGTCATTGGTTTGTGTCATCTTCATTATGATGTGCCTTGGAGTGGGTTTGTTGGGGTTAAGAAAACTCAGTGTTCTGTTTGCTTCTTGAATTTGAGGCTTTAGTTCTTTCCACAGGCTTGGGAAGTTCTCGTCTATTATTTGTTTGAGTATATTCTCCATTCCATTTTCTTTCTCTTCTCCCTCTGATATACCTATTATTCTTATGTTTTTCTTTCTGATGGAGTCAGACAATTCCTGTAGGGCTTTCTCGTTTTTTATTATTTTTGAGTCTCTTTCTTCTTCTCTCTGTTGTGCCTCAAGTTGCTTGTCTTCTATTTCACTAATCCTATCTTCTATCTGGGCTGTTCTATTAGCTAAGTTTGTTACCTCGTTTTTCAGCTCGTGAATTGAGTTTTTCATTTCTGTTTGATTTGTTTTTATAATTTCAATTTCCTTGGTAATATATTCTTTGTGATTGTTGAGTTGTTTTCTGATCTCCCTAAATTGCCTTTCTGTGTTTTCTTGTATATCTCTTAGTATTTTTAAGATTTGTATTTTAAATTCTCTGTCATTTAGCTCCAAGGCTTCCAATATGTTAAATCTTTTCTCCATAGATTTTTCCACATCTATTTGTGTTACCTCTCTATCTTCTGTATCCATAATATTCTATTTCCTTTTTCTTATTGGCATCTGAGGGTGGTCTTGTTGATAGCACTAATTAGAGTTAATAAAGAATAAAAAGTAAAAAAAAAAAAAAAAAAAGGAAAACAATCCCCACACACAAAAGAAACAGTAATAATTTATTATTTCCCCCTTTTTTCTTTCTTCTCTTCCCCTCCTCTCCCCTCCTTAGGGAAATCTCGTGATGACCTGTGAATTATATTATGCTAAATGGAACAAAAACTGCCTATAACGGAGGGCCTGATTTGGGGTGAAGAGTTCAAGGGGCAAAAAAGGGAGTAGGGACCTACTAAATGCAAAAAAAAAAAAAAAAAAAGGAGAAAATCTTAGACAAGCATAAAATGTTTTGCTTGTAAGTGATGGTCGACTAAGAGATATAATGAGAGGGATAAGAGGGAAACAGAAAAAAGGAGAAAAAAATAATTAAAGAAGAAAAAAAATAAAAATAATAAGTAAAAATCTGTTGTATTAAGTGGAGCGAAGACTAAATACAATGGAGACCTTGGGTTGGGAGGAATGCTAGTGAGTTAAAAAGCAACGTAAAAAGTACCCAAAATGCCACAAAAACAAACAAAAGAAAACCAAAAACAAAAGCAAAAAAAAAAAAAAACCACAAAAAAACTTTAGTCCCAAATTAAATAATTTGTTCGTGATTGAGGATTGAATGGGAGAAAAAGTAAAAGGAGAAAAGAAGAAATGAATAGAAAGGAGAAAATAAGAAAAAGAGAAAAACCAAAGAAGAAAAAAAGGAAAAAACCCAAAAAACAAAAGGGGTGAGAGTGAGAGTTAAGGGTTTTGTAGTGTAACCCTAAAGGAGAGTAAGGATGAAGAAAAGAAATAAAATGTAACACTCATGGGTAGTGTAGTTCAAGAAAAGGGAAGCATAAGATGGGCAGAGAATAAAAGGACCGAGGTGGAGGAGATAGAAATAATAATAAAGGCAATAAGATAGAAAAAAGAAATGACAACAACAAAGAATTAGTGGAACAAGTTATAAAGTCTGTGGATTTTTCTTGATTTTGAGAGGTTAACTTCTTCCTTTTTCTTTTCTCTCCCTCTTCTTGGTCGGTGACTCTGTACCCCAGGCTCTGCCCCTGTGTCACGCTTAGGTAGGGATTTGCAGTTGATGGGATTCTGTGGCAATATCATATAATTGGCTTTAGTCTCATTGGTAGTCAAGGCTTGTTGGCGTTTGCAGGGTCCAACAATGAGAGAGTTTGCTTTCCTGGAGTCTCTCTCCTAGTCTCCCCTTCCTGAATTAGCAGCCTGGTGATCCAGCTATGAGGCTGCCACTGCTTCTGTCTGGGGAGTAAGAGGCTCAAAGAGCTTCGAAATCCCCACTCTATCCCCACTCAGCGCAAGGCTCTGGGTAAGGCTCTGGCAGTCAGAGCCTCCAGCGTAATCAGGCGGGGGTGGGAGTCAATTGTTGTCAAGGTGACTGTTCAGCACCTAGCATTCAGTTGGACCACTCAACCCAGGCTTTCCACACTTTGTAGCCTGTTTTGGCTGGGAAGAAGAGGCACTAGTTGCTGCTTGCTGTATAGATCTTAATATCTGCCAAGTCCCTCTTGTTAGCATATATCCCTGAATATGGAGGCTCTGTCAATCAGAAGTTGCCCCCGCCCCTTTAGCGAGAGGCACTAAAAAATATCACGCCTCTTGTCTTGGATCGCTGAACTGAGAGAGATCTTATCAATTAGAGCCCCGTGGGTGTGCAGATTTCGTGGGTTAAGCTAATTTCAGTGATTGGATCCGCAGCTGTGCTCCCGAAAGTATTTCAGGCTGCCTGTGAGCCCCTCCCCCAATGCTTGATTGTTAGTTTGAATGGCTGGGTGAGGTGCCCCGCCCAGGGAGAGAATCTCCGGAGTAGGGAAGACAGCCTTGGCGCCTCTCCCGCTCGCCTTGCCGCTGGCGGCTGGGGTGCACTGGGCGTGCGGGAGTATGGGGCACTCTGGGTGTGCAGGCAAGTGGGGTGCTCTGGGCGTGTGGGCGAGTGGACCGTTCAGGGCACGCGAGCGAATGGGGTGCTCTGGGCACCAGTGGCTGGGGACTCTCACTCGCAGTGCGCGGGCAGCTGGGGACTCTAGCGGTGCAAGGGAGCTCGCTCTGCGACCGGATCGTGGCACGGGGCACGCGCGCGGTTTCTCACGCACGCCTGCGGCTGCTCGCAGCGCTCAGGCTGCCGCTCTCCGAGTGTGGGCGGGCAGTTGCACGCATGGGTTGACTCACCACAGGCATACTCCCTCCTCGGCTTGAATGAACGTCCGTGTGGTAGTTAGCTTCCTCCACACCCTCAGCTCTGAGCCGTCTCTCAGATTCAAGTGATAACAGTCCTTTCGCTTTCAGTGTGTGTGGAACTCCGGGATGCTCCGAGGATAAATTTTTCTGTTTCTAGTTGATAAATTTGTTGAGATTTTGGGGAGATCTGTCGGACGCGCTGCTCACGGCGCCATTTCCGTGACGTCACTCCAAATTGTTCTATCATTAAAATCTAGCTTTGTTCTATTCCCCCCAAAACAATGCTCTTTTTAAAAACAAACAGAAACAACCCCTACGTTTGAAAAGTTTTTTCAGTTCAGCTAATGTTTTCTTGTGTCCCACAAAAGTGCCTTTGTAAACCAATGTTCCATTCAATAACAGGTAATGCCGTGTGTCTGAGTAGCGGATAGGAAGTTAGGTGACGTGTTCCTATGCTCCATCGAACCCAGAGCATTTCACACACTGAGCCAGAGCCCTCCCTGTAATCTGACTTTTTAAAAACATACTCAGAAGAGCTGTGATTCAGACAAAGCCCCATGGCTTCATCCCTTATGTTTCTGATGGCTTTCTCATCTTCCTGGTGGTGGTGAGGGCTTGCACCCTTTCAAAAATATGGCCATGATTTGCTTTTTTTTTTTTTGTCCGAAGTGAGAAGTGCAGAGGTGGAGGGGGGGTGGCAGAGAGACAGACTCCCACATGCGCCCAACCAGGATCCACCCAGCATGCCCACCAGAGGGCGATGTTCTGCCCATCTGGGACGTTGCTCCATTGCAACTGGAGGCCATGGAACCATCCTCAGCGCCCACCCGGGGCCAACTTTGCTCCAATGGAGCCTTGGCTGTGGGAGGGGAAGAGAGAGACAGAGAGGAAGGAGAGGGAGAAGGGTAGAGAAGCAGATGGGCACTTCGCCTGTGTGCCCTGGCCGGGAATCGAACTCGGGACTTCCATATGCCAGGTCAACACTCTACCACTGAGCCAACCAGCCAGGGCCACGATTCACTTTTAATCAAATGTCTCCTCTGTGTATGGATGCTGGGTGGGCCACCTGCTGAGAGACAGACAAGGGGTTCAGGTAGAAGTCTGAAAGGGAGAGTGTGTGAGTCCAGTGGCGGCAGCCCCGAGATGTTGGCCAGGACAGGCTGAAAGAGAAAACAGTCTGGGGGAGAGGGGTCCAGTTCCCCACACAGAAGAAATAAACGTCGCCAGGAGGAAGCCGGCCAAGATTGATGTGGCTTTTGATCAGATGTCAAAGCACAGGATACGGACAATGAGCCAGGGAGCCCTCAAGCCACTGAAATATTTTAGTTATTCCCAGCTGACATGCCCCATGACATTCCCTCACTTATCATTGGAAAGAAAAAAAAAACACCATTGAAAAATGAAAGTGACTTTATAAATCACTTTGCCCTTCACTGATCAGCATCTAACCTTGCTGCGCTGGGGTGCTGAGATGTGATGCGTGGAGGCAGCCAGTTCCCAGGGCGATGGGAAAGCCTGTGGAGGGGTTTTTAGGAACCCTTTCCTCCTAAGTGGATGTGAAATAGTGTACGACCCGGCTCCGTACTGAGAGAGTTCCTTCCCTCAAAAACGCGCTCGGATGACCCGCCCGTGCTTTTCTGTGTAAGCGCACTGGCTCACCTTAGGAAAAGGAATAAAGTAATCGTGACGCTCGTTGTCTGAATGATGATGATCATGGTTGCTGCCACAGCATCGGGGATTTCTATGTTCTTGGTTCTTTAAAAAGAAAACATTCAGCGTAACCGCTCGACACTGTTGACGTTTACAGACAGGGAAGGCGAGGGCCACAGGGTGTGAGTGCTTTGCTCACCATCTCAGAACCGGCAAGCCGCTCACGATGGGATTTGAAATCAGGTTAGTTTGACTTGGAGTGCCGGGCTCCATAGCTCTCTCCTCCATGGCATGTCACCGCCGCCTGTGCCCGGGCTTCTCTTTGCTCCCCAAAATCCTGCTCTTATCCCTACAACCGCATCTTTGAGTTTCCTGTCCCTGCTGCCCAGACAGTTCCTCCACAGAAAGATCTCCTGCTTTGCCTTTGCGCCTCTTGATCTCAGTGCAGAGATCACCTCCTCAGAAGGCCTCCCTGACCACCCCTTTCAACATGGTCCTACCCCACCACATCAAGCACTTCTGTTTTTTCTTTATGACACTTACCAGCCACCGACATTTCCTTGCGTTCAGTTGTGAATGTGGCCTCTCTCCCCATCCCCCTCTGGAACTGGGCTCCATACGCAACCAGTAAAGTGCTCAGTCAGTATTTGAAGAATGAATGAATGAGTGTCATTTCATCCATATGAGAGGCAGTTAAAGAAGGTGTGACTCAGCCCTGGCCGATTGGTTCAGCAATAGAGCACTGGCCTGGCGTGTGGAAGTCCCAGGTTCAATTCCTAGCCAGGGCACACAGGAGAAGTGCCCATCTGCTTCTCCAACCTTCCCCTCTCCTTTCTCTCTGTCTCTCTCTTTCTCTCCCACAGCCAAGGCTCCACTGGAGCAAAGTTGGCCTGGGCACTGAGGATGGCTCCATGGCCTCCACCTCAGGCACTGAAAAATGGCTCTGGTTGCAATGGAGCAATGGCCCAGATGGGCAGAGCATCGCCCCCTGGTGGGCATGCCAGGTGGATCCCGGTCGGGCGCATGCAGGAGTCTGTCTGACTGCCTCCCCGCTTCTCACTTCGGAAACACACACACACACACACACACACACACACACACACACACACACACACACACAAGATGTGGCTCTCCTTGACTTTATAAACAGTTTGAATCTTACTAGGCTCACACAGGTAAAATCCCTTTCCCGTGGCCCCTGTGTGAATACTAGGGCCGCCGGAACTCAAACCCAAATTAATCTCCTTCTAAAAACCCATGCTCCTAACCTGTGCGCTACACTGTCCTGAGGGAGGTGACAGTTCCAGTAGCTACCAGCCTGTGTCGTGAAGGTGCCTCCCTCAGGAATGTCCCTAATACCGAGGGAACGCCCTTCAAACAACAGTGGACCCGTGATCACTTGGGAGGTGTCCCGGCTCTGAGATACCAGAGAAAAGAAGGGGTCAAGAATTGTTACTACTTTTTAGATGGAAAGTTTTCACATCATGCAGACAAACATAAATGAAATCCGAGGGGGTCATCACTGATGCTTAATTTTTAAAAGTTTTAGAAGAGGACCTGCATGCTAAATGTCACAATGTATCTTCCAGGATGAGACTATGAATTGACACTTTTTCACCTGGTTGTGAACAGGGCCATTTCCATTTTCAAGCTAAGCAAGGAATACTTTTAAGGGTTTTATTAAAGCTTGAATGAAATGAGAAGATAGTGCTAGGAGGAAAAAAAAAAGAAAAGAAAGGAATCAATTTGTTAATCCGTGTGTCTCTGTATTTGTGTCTGTCACTGCCTCTGTCGATGTGTAAAGCAGGTGTGCATTTTTAGGAAGGAACTGGCAGGGAGGTAAGTCAGAGCTTCCAATCACCAGTGTCCTGGGAGAGCAATCCTTCTCACGGTCAGACAACGAAAGTCGTTTAAATTCCAAGGACTGAGTGAGGACCTACGATTATTTGCACATTTGGGTGTATTGCTTCCAGAAGGGAAGACGTATGATATTAAAAATTGCTGGCGGTTCACTTTCTGGAAAAGCCTGGTTGTCCCCCAAGATGGGCGCGTGGTGGTTCCTCCCTACCTTTGTTAGTCGCGTGCCTCCCCTGTCTCCACCTCCGTCCATGGTAGGATTATTTGACCTATGTATGGAACAGCTCAGATTGATGTTGCAAAGCTGTGTGCCTGTGCCAGTAGCTCCCACACGAACCCGGTGAACATGCACAGAAGTTGTAAACGTCTGGGTGAATTTGGTGTTTCTAGGGGAGAAGTTCAGATTTGAAAGGGAAGTTTGAGAGATCTTTATCTGATGCCACCATAGGTAGTATTTATGGAAACTCTAGTTTTTTATTTTCTTCAATAATGATAATATTCAGACTTACTCTTTCTTAAGGATTAGTAAAAGGGAAGCTAACCATCAGAGCCAGTCACCATCAAGGACACTGATGTCTGGCTGTGGTCACTGCCTTTATTCACGGTTCTTCACTTCTTTGCGTGCCCTGAAAACCCAAAGGCACTGTAATTAGTACAACTGCATGCATCGCAATGGCGAAGGTATGTGGTGTGTTGGCTTGCTGTGGCCCCAGGCACTCTTGAAAGTGCTTTCTCACGAATCCCCACAAAATAATGTATTGTTCTTCCTGTTTTTGTGATGTGGAAACTGAGGCAGAGAGGGGTGAGCAAAAGTGTGCGAAGCCGCAGTTGGTGAGCCTGAGACCTGGGCTGCTAGCCCCAGCTGCTGCCTGGCCCCATGGCCGGGCTCCGGGTGTGACCTGCAGTGAAGCCCCGTCCAGTGTACTTACTCCACATCACAGGATCGGTGCCACTGGGAGAGGAATCCCGATTGCCCGGAGGGGCTGGAAAAGGAAAGAGTTACTTTGGCCTCAAGCTGCTCCAAGTAAAGAAGTGTTCCCATTCCTTTCACGTATTCCTGGAAGTAGCCAGTACTTTCTTTGGATATTGATCCTAAAAGGAATCGCATCTCTCCAGATGTTGCCAGCATTCGTTAGTTAGTTGGTTCTTTTTTTAATGCGGGTTCTGGAACAACACTAGAAATAGCTTTGATTTTTTTTAACTTTGTTTTCTGAGAAGTGGAGCCTGAGCTCCTGGAGCGCGTTGGGGGGTGGGGGCTGCTCACGTGCCCTTAGTCAATTTTGCTTATCCATCTCAGGCTCTCTCTCCACATCTCCTTGGAGAGTTTTCTGTATTCGTGATGGCAGACATGATTTCACACGTTACTCATTCCTGTTTTGTGTTACTTCTAGACCATTCCTGGCTCCTGATTTATTACTCCCAATCATCTGTGGGTCCTTAGGAAAATCTGTGAGCAAGCTCCTTGGATTTGTACTGGAGACAGTCAGAGAAACACCGAGTGAGAGAATGATTTGTCTTCCTGGAGGGTAGTCTTCCAAACGGAATGCTGGCTGCAGACATGGGCTTGAGGGTGGGGGTGGGGGCAGGGGCTGTGCTCACTGCAGCCCATGGTGAACTTTGGAACTGGAAGGAAGAGACGCCCTTCTTCTTGAAACTCTCTGCCTGTGGGATCAAGTTTTGCATCGCCACTCTTCTCCTCACTTGGCTCTCCCCCTGGGGTGGCCCAGCTTCCCACTACCCTTGCCCAGTCCCATTCTCCATCACCACCTCTCTGTTCCCGCAGACAGAGCCGGGACACCTCTCTCTGAGCCCTGTCTCTAAAATCGAGTCCAGCAGCTAAATCTCTGGGTGATCCCAAGCAGGACGCCCTCCAGATATAAGCATCATGCTCTCCCTGAGCCAGCCCTAGCCCCGCTTGCTGTGACGGTGAGGGGGCCTAGCCCCTGCCCCCAGACTCAGAAGACAAGGGTGGGTCTGAGTAGGCGTGTCCCCCGTCAGCCTCCACCTCAGAGTCTGCCTGCCCCCTCGATCTGGGTTCCTCCAGGGACTTTACCCTAAACACACCTGCAGCCACTTCCCAGGCCTGCTCCTGTCCCCCACCATGGGGGACTTGCGGGAACTTTTTCCCAAGTCCCCCCCCCCCAGGAAAGGGGAGGCCCGGGGACCTCTCAGCTCTTCACACCCCACCCACTGGCTGTCCCCGTGGGCTTGGAGCTGTGGGGAGTGACCACCAGCCTCCTGAACGACTTGCCACTCCACAGCCTCTCACCTCTCTTTGGTTTGCCCCTCCATCCCCAACCTGCCCAGTGTCCCTGAGAAAGGGACCTTGTGTCAACTTCCAACGTGGAAAGTCAGAATCTTTCCAAATATTTCCCTGAAACTGGGAGATCAGGCCATTTGCTCCCCACTGGTTCTGATGGAACCACCCCCAGCATGGACGATAGAGCGTCTCTGCTCCAGTTTGGACACGAACGGCCGCCCGAGCCAAACTAGGACGAAACAGGCAGCGCCGTGTCCTCGGTTAGGGCGTCTGAACGTCCTCCTGCTTCGGATCGAATGGCATGCGTCTAGGTGACAGTGAAAAGAATACTCTCAGCTCAGAAGACAGTGTTTAGCGTCGTGATTCCAGTGAAGGGACAGGCCTGCGTACTCGGGCCCTGAACTTTGCCCTGTGTGAACATCCGGCTCTGACTTCCAGCCTTCATTTCTGCCACTGGTCCCGCCCCCTGTCCTCTTTCACCCCTGCCTCTGCATCACCAGATTGTCCCTTCCGCACCCTGAGTGACACCGGCAGAGGGGGGGTCAAGGTCCTGAGAGACAGCTGGCCCAGGAAGAGAGGAACATCTTCCATGGGCAAATGAGCCCGGGAAAACCCACACACCGCACAAAGTAGACTTTTCTCTTCATCCCCACGCACATCAGTTTAGCAACGTTTCTGGGAAAATTTGCCATCAAGAAACCTGTTTAGCCTGATCAGGCAGTGGTGCAGTAGATAGTGCGTCAGACTGGGAAGAGTTTGAAAACCCCGAGGTCGCCAGCTTGAGCATGGGCTCACCAGCTTGAGCGCGGGGTCACTGGTTTGAGCATGAGATTATAGACATGACCCCATGGTTGCTGGCTTAAAGGCCAAGGTCACTGGCTTGAGCCCAAGGTCACTGGCTTGAGCAAGGGGTCACTTGTTCTGTTGTAGCCCCCCCCAGTCAAGGCACATATGAGAAAGCAATCAGTGAACAACTAAGGAGCTACAGTGAAGAACTGATGCTTTTCATCTCTCTTCCTTCCTGTCTTTCTGTTCCTGCATCTCTCTGTCAAAAAAAAAAAAAAGCTATTTAAATTTGACCGATTTATCTTACAAATATCCATTGCCAAATATGCTCTTTACAGAATATATCTGGGGAAGTGCTTCTTTGGAGAAAGTTGCTGGCATATATATAGAGAAAAGTTAGTCATCCTTCTAATTTCCTAGAAAGATAGACTGCACCGTTGAAAGTACTTTAAGGGACCCCAGCGACGGGTAATCCAGCTCCCCACGGGTCCGGCCCAACCACGCAGCCACATTTTATGAAACGGGATCTTATAATAGAGGTGCGTTATCTCCATCAGTGTGAGACTTGAGTCCTGCAAAAAGTCATATGTGCACTTTTTCTTATCTCTGTGGGGAAATGTATGGATATTTTGGATAACATAGAGGGAGGCAAGTTCAGGTCAAAGAAATAAAAAGCCTTCCTAATGAATGGACTTCAAAGTGTACTTGGGTTTTATTCACTCTTCGGTCCCAGGAGAGCGGGCTTCGGGCTTGCGTTTCCCTCCCCGGCCCTATCGCATCCATCTGCCCGATGAGAGACCCCCCACTCCCTCTTCCCGCCGTCAGCAGTGACATTTTTCTTGAAGAACTGGGGACACTGACATTTTGAGAAAAACCACAGTGAGGCTGATCTTTGCTTCCCTGAGAACTTGACCTCATCCTTACTTTGCGTCTAACATATCTGCATATCTGGGACATCAGGAGACAAATGAAAATGAAAAAAAAAAAAAAAAAAAGATTATCCTTGGTGTTGGGAAGCAGGTGTGTGTGTGTGTGTGTGTGTGTGTGTGTGTGTGTGTGTGTCCAACCTAAGAATTCCTTGTGTCTCACCCAGTGCCCCTCTAAGATTTAGACCAAAGTCTGGGTGGTCCCTAACCATTGTTATTGTCCATACTCAGGTTAAACTATGAGGGGGGGGAGGGGTTAGTATCTGTGACAGAAACACTGCTGTGAAGTTTAAAACCCTTTTAAAGGTTAAAGTTGAAATCAGACGTGAAGTTTCCCTTAAATGTGTTTCCGAAGTTTAAGAAACCAGAATCCAGCCTACGGTTTATCAGACACTCTAAACCTGGCCAGACGATTGGCCAAGACCTAGAAATAAAAGCCAAGAAAATCAGACCGGAGAAGGGGTGGGTCTGGCAGCAGACACAACGCCGAGGTTGACCTCACCTGCGTGGTGGCTTCATAAAGAGGTTGCTGGTGGTCAGGGGGCAGGCAGGTGAGAATCAACACCACAGGGTAGGGGTTTGGTTCAGGCCTTGCCCGGCCTTTATGTAAATACTCAGGGAACCCAGAGCATGAGACAAAACGCAAAAGGTCAAGAGTTTCGCTCTCCTCCCTTAGCTCTCAGGGTAGACATCTTGCCAGAGGTCCCAGCATATTGGGAAGGCTCCTGAATTGGAAGTCTACGGACTATCTTCCGGCTTTACTGAGGTACACTGACATATAGCATGGTGAGCTTAAGGCATACAACATGAGTTGATACACATACATGCATGCACACACACACACACACGCGTGCGCGCAAACACACGCACACATGCACACACACACACACATGCCATTACTTATTTACAATTGTTGGTGATGAGAACACTTCAGATCTCCTCTTAGCCTCTTTCAAGTACACAGTAGAGGGTTGTTAACTGGCGTCGCCGCACTGTGCACGAGAGCCCCAGCCCCTCCTCATCTTATCACAGGAAAAGGGCGCCCTCTGCCCTACACCCTCCCACGTCTCCCACACCACAGAGGGTTTTGGGATAGGTGTTGCTCAAACAGTCCTGCTTGTTCCAGCAAAAACTAGTAAGTCCTGAAACATATGCCATTGCCTTTAAACATTTTTCCTCTGAATACCTTACTCTTTGTTAAATGATCATGTTAAATGAGGGGGTTACATTTGGATATAATTTCAAGGTAAAGTTTAAATTCAAATTTAATTTTTCTCTGCTTGTAATGACGTCATTTACATGGAAATAGTTTACCGTGGTCAGGGTGGGACCGTCACATCGCCAGCCAGTTATTTCGCTGGCGTGAGTGAACGACCTCCCCCATGAACAGTTTTCCAGAGCACAGAAGCTCCAGACAGCCAAGACGTCTGGTACGGGAATCCTTGAGAAAATCCCACTGTGGGAATGGGAAGGTGAAAGCATCCTGGATTTTAGTGAAACATCTCTTTAAGAAATCATATCTTTTTAACTCAGCAATGTTATTCAATCCAGCAACTAGAGCAATGTTTTGAATACAGTGGCTATTCAGGAATTATATAGTAAGAGGGAGGGAGGGAGGGAAGAAGGAGGGAGGGACGGAAGGAAGGAAGGAAGGAAGGAAGGAAGGAAGGAAGGAAGGAAGGAAGGAAGGAAGGGGAAGGGGAGGGAGAGGGAGGAGGGAGAGAGGGAAGAAAGGAAGTTAGTTTGTACAATAAATTAATAGTGTTCCTTTGCATGTGTACAGCAATAATATAAGCTTTTATATAACATCTGAGTATATTAGTGATACAGACCTGAAATTATGGGTAGCATCTCTTTACATTCTAAAACATGAATAAAGAACTCAATTGAAAAGCAGATAAAACATATTCTTTTCCCTCTTCCAACCCTGTTGTATTGTCATCTGGGGAAGTGCAGGTCTGCACACGGTTAGACGATCCATCAGTGCAGAAAGCACCCCATCCATTATAGTGAAGGGGCCAGTAGAAACCCTTCAGATGGCCTTCTGAGGGCGGTGCACCGAGGCAGGGGGCACATCCATCCAGACTTGATAATGTAAGAAGATAGGGAGGAACTGTCCCCATCACTCCTGTGGGGTGGGCGGAACCCAATCCTTTTCCCAAGTGCCCTCTGAAAAGAGTGCAGCATCCTTTAAGGTCCTTCACGCAGGGGAAGGGGGGAGCAGTGCAGGGCAGGGGTGGGGTGGAACCCTGGGCTGATGCTGTTTAAGCTGTGAGAGCACAGCAGGAAGGGGACCCTCCGTTTGGGGCTCGCCGGAAAAGACAAGACGTGTGTGTCTCATCCCGCCTGGCTTGGTCCAGCTGTGTCTTGCATCTGCCTCGAGTTTGTCGCTTGAGGTGATTGGGGGTCCAATCACAGTGTTTATTTTCGTCTTCTGAAATTGTCTTGGATCTTCTTAATCCATGTCCAGATAATGTCGAGTTCTACAGCCCTCCAAGCATAATGCAAATTCAACTATGCAGCCATTTGGAAAAAAAATAGTGTTCTCCCCACCCCGTTTCTTTTTTATTTTGGTATATTTTTCTGTGGATTTTATTACTTCTTTTTTTTTTTTCTTTTTCTTTTTTTTGTATTTTTCTGAAGTGAGAAGCAAGGAGGCAGAGAGACAGTCTCCTGTATGCACCTGACCGGGATCCACCCGGCATGCCCACCAGGTGGCGATGCTCTGCCCATCTGGGGTGTTTCTCTGTTGCAGCTGGAGCCACTCTAGTGCCTGAGGTGGAGGCCATGGAGTCGTCCTCAGCGCCCAGGTCAACTTTGCTCCAGTGGAGCCTCGGCTGTGGGAGAGAAAGAGAGAGACAGAGAGAAAGGAGAGGGGGAAGGGTGGAGAAGCAGATGGGTGCTTCTCCTGTGTGCCCTGGCCAGGAATCAAACTCAGAACTTTCATACACCGGTCGATGCTCTGCCGCTGAGCTAGCTGGCCAGGGCTGGGATTTATTTTCTTTCTTTCTTTCTTTCTTTCTTTCTTTCTTTCTTTCTTTCTTTCTTTCTTTCTTTCTTTCTTTCTTTCTTTCTCTCTCTCTCTCTCTCTCTCTCTCTCTCCTTCCTTCCTTCCTTCCTTCCTTCCTTCCTTCCTTCCTTCCTTCCTTCCTTCCTTCTTTCCTTCTTTCTTCTTTCTTTCTTTCCATTCCTCTGAAACTGGAAACGGGAAGGCAGTCAGACAGACTCCTGCATGTGCCCGACTGGGATCCACCTGGCACGCCCACCAGGGGGCGATGCTCTGCCCATCTGGGGCGTTGCTCTGTTGTGACCAGAGCCATTCTAGCACCTGAGGCAGAGGCCACAGAGCCATCCTCAGTGCCCGGGCAAACTTTGCTCCAATGTAGCCTCAGCTGTGGGAGGGGAAGAGAGAGACAGAGAGGAAGGAGAGGGGGAGGGGTGGAGAAGCAGATGGGCGCTTCTCCTGTGTGCCCTGGCTGGGAATCGAACCCAGGACTCCCGCACACCAGGCCGACGCTCTACCACTGATCCAACCGGCCAGGGCCAAGGGATTTTATTTCTTAATTCAGAGAACCAGGGACAATAGACTAATTGAAAGAATTTATAAGAATTTGTAGTGAATTGATTACACTGTGAATTTAAATAGTGAATTGATGACTATATTGAGTCAAATCATTATATTCAATATACAAAATAATAGTGAATTTATAAGAAGTTATAGGGACTTGCCTACTGTACCAGTGGGCCATGCATCTATATTTTTTGTTTTTATTAAATGTATTGGGGTGACATTGGTTAATAGAATTATATAAGTTGCAGGTGCGCAGTTCTATAATATGTTATCTGTATATGGTATGGTGTGCTGACCACCCCAAGTCAAGTCTCCTTCCATCACCATTGATCCCCCTTTACCCTCTTCTCCCTCCCCCACCCCCTTTCCCTCTGGTCATCACCATCCTCCACACCCTCGCCGACACTTGTCATTTGTGGATTTATTGATGACAGCCATTCTGACGGGTGTGAGGTGATATCTCATTGTGGTTTTAGTTTGCATTTCTCTGATGATTAATGACGTTGAACATTTTTCCGTATGTCTCTATGGGCTATCCGTATGTCCTCTTTGGAGAAGTGCCTACTCAGCTCCTTTGCCCATTTTTTAATTGGATTGTTTGGGTTTTTTGGTGTTGAGTTTCGTAAGTTCCCTATCAATTTTGGATATTAAGCCCTATCAGACATATTAATAAATATGCTCTCCCATTCAGTGGGTTGCCCTTTCATTTTGTTGATGCCTTTCCTTTGCTGCGGGAAACTATTTTATTGACTCAGTTTGACTCAGTTCTATATCTGTTTATTTTTTGTTTGTTTCTCTTGCCCAAGGAGAAAAAAATATTGCTGTAAGAAATGGCCAAGATTTTAATGTCTCTGTTTTCTTTTAGGATTTTTATGGTTTTGAGTCTAGCATTTAGATTTTAAATTGCTTTTTGAGTTTATTCTTGTACATGGTGTAAGAAAGTGGTCTAATTTATTTATTTTTGCATGTATCTGTTCAATTTTCCCAACATTATTTATTGAATAGACTGTCTTTACCCTATGGTATGTTTTTGCCTTGTTTTTCAAGTTTAATTGAACATAAAGGTGTGGGTTTATTTATGAGCTCTCTATAATGTTCCATTGAACTATGTTTTTATGCCAGTACCACGCTGTTTTGATTATTATGGCCTTGTAGTCTATTCTAGTTCAATATCAGGCAGCCTGATTTCTTCATATGTTTTTTTGTCCTCATGTGTTCTTTTTTCTCAAGACTTCTGTGGCTACTCCAGGGTCTTTTGTGTTTCCATAAAAATTCTTGGAATATTTTTTCTAGTTCTGTGAAATACACAGTTGGTATCTTGATAGGAATTACATTGGATCTATAGATTGCTTTGGATAGCATGGACATTTTGATGATGTTAATTCTTCCTATCTGTGAACATGGTATATGCTTCCATTTATTTGTATTTTCTTCAATTTTTTTTTAATTCAGTGTCTTATCATTTTTGTGAGTCTGAGTCTTTTACATCTTCGGTTAAATTTATTGCAGGTTTTTATTAATTTTTTTTTCAATGCCATGTCATCACGATTGTTTTCTTACTTTCCCTTTCGGATATGTTCATTATTGGTGAATAAAAATGCAACTGATTTCTGGATATTTACTTTGTATCCTGATACTTGATTGAATTTTTTTATCAGTTCTAATAGTTTGGGGTGGAATCTTTAGGCTTCTCTATAGACAGTTCCATGTCGTCTGCTGGGTGTATTCTTTTGTAGCTTTGGTCAAATCATCTACCTTGCTTTGCCAGTGCAATAAAATACATCTCATCAGTCCTGATCAATAAAGTTTTAGTAAGTTGAAATGACCAACATACGAAAGATTGTGATGAAGTCAAGTAATTCCAGGCAACCTCAGACGCCTGAATGAAGCACTCTTAAATTCAAGTTGAAATACATATATTGGGGGAGAGGGTTGTCTGCTAGCTTGAAGTTAAGCATCAAGCCTGCTTGTTTGTTTTAAAAACAAGTTATGAGCCAGTTCAGCAAAGGCAGGCCAGGAGAGAGAAGGGAGCAGGCTGAATACCGACCGTGCCTGGTTCACATGATGAGATCCAGCGTCCCCTCACGGTGCCAGCTCAAGGCATGGCGCACCCTCCTCACCAGACGCCAGAAGGAAGAACGTGATTTATTATGTATTCATGACTCAACCCAAACCCAGGATTATCAAAATTTAAAATGTTAAACGCCTTTTAAAACACAGCAGTGATCTTTGTTCTCCCCTATTACTTAAAGGAAACCATCAGGAAAGCAGAGATTTCAGAGCTAATAAAACACTCCCACGCACTCTGCACATTCCGCATCTTTCTCTAATAAGGTGGCGCTCTTCCTCCATGTGGGTTGTTCTTACCCTTTAGCCCGAGACGCAAGGCCCCCCCACCCCGCCAGAGCGTACCTGGAAGCCACCAGGACGTTGACCCAGAGTCACCAGACGGGGACCCAGGCTCTGCTGCGGGCACAGCCTGAAGGCGGTCATCAAAGCAGAAAACAGCCCGGGAATGTGGAATCCCAGAGGGAAGGCATCCATCAAAGCCACTTTCCAGGACAGCGCTGTCCCTTCTGCCTCTGAGAACTAAGGGTGACAGATGAGTTTGCCACTTTCACTACCCACCCTCAGTGCCGGGGATGTGATGTCACTGCCCCTAGGGTCGTGTCGGACGGCAAGAGGGCAAACCTGGCAGTGATTTAAGAGCACTCCTAATAGGCATTGATTCCGAGAGGCACATTGTTTTATATACACTGAAATGCCTGCCCCTTCTTCCAATCCAGGGCAAAGAAACCTGCCTTTTCGTTCCCCTTCTATGTTCAGCAATGTTACCTGGATGTCAGAATCAGTAGCACGTACCTCCTTCGCTAGCGTAAACTTTGATTGATCAACACAGTTATCAGAGATAGATTGAAATATTTTAACAATCATCCTTGTGCTTCTCATCTTGAAATGTCAAGGGAACCAGACAAAACTGTGAGATGAAGACCAGAATATTTGATTTTTTTCACCCAAGCCTCTGACACATACTTAGGAACGCATGACTTTTGTGTGTCCCAAGGCTTAACAGTTTGGCAGTTATTCTGAGGGCCAAAGAGTTTGCCAGTCTTTTTCAGGAAAAAATAATAATGACAGCTTCCATCTGCCTCATGCGGGTCCCATTGGAGCATGCCACGTAAGAACGCCATGCCAGGCAGGGTCTCATCAGTCACGGGGGAGCGGCTCGTGGAGCCAGGACTCACACAGGGTGCGGGGCTCCTCCTCTCCTGCTGCCGTCTGCAGGTGCCGGCGGCACAGCCGTGCGGGCGCCACCCAGGACGGACTCACCTGCCCCCGGCCTCCCCAGTGCCCTGTTTCCTTTCCCGCACCGTGTGGCTCCCGCTGTCCCTGTCCACAGGCCCATGCCCCACCACAGGCGGGCGGGGTGGAGAGCACGTCTCCTTTCTTCAAGGACAGGATCCGAAAGCTGGCTGTTTCACCTGTGCATGGAGCCCAACGGCAGAGCATCGCGGCTGCTCTTGGCTGCAAGGAAATTTTAAAAATAGAGATTTTTTTTTTTTGGTTTTCAGGATTGGTATTCAGCTACCCACATGTGGAGTTCTGTTACTACAGGAAGAAGGGATAGGTGTAGGCAGGGGGGTGGGGGGTGGTGGTGGCACCTTTTGAGGTGGACATAGGTCACCTTACTAGTAATCATAACCTACAGCGATGCCATTTCCATCAGCGCTCTGCAGTTTTCTATCATTTAAAATTAATTAAGACCCAACGACATTGATAACAAACCTTTCATAAGGAGTGTGTATTAGTCAGCTCGGGCTGCTGTGACAACATCCCATAAGGTGGCGTATACAAAACCCCCAGGAATTTCTTTGCTCACAGGTGGAGAGTCTGGGAGTCAGAGGCTGAGGTGGCGGCAGGTGTGTGCTGTGTGGTGGGACGTCTCTCTGTGGGTGGCAGCGTGAGCCCCTTCCTCTGTGTGTCCTCACGTGGCTCCCTGCTGCACACATGCAGAGACAGAGAGCTGGGCCATCACTTCTCACAAGGACACCCATCCTCCTGGGTCAGCCCCCCTACACACACACACACACACAGGGCCTCATTTAACCTTAATTACTTCCATGAAGACCCCGTCTCTTCATTGATCAAAGGAAGGAGTTGAACTCTAGTACTGAAGCTGCTTTGCACACGAAATGTCCACAATCACACGGAGAATCTGCAGTCTATAGTGTTGCTTATTTTGTTCCTAAATGTTAACCATCTCGGGTGTGTTTTCAATATCAGAGATGTTCGCTTTCTCAGATTAATGTTGGTGTCGCAGCTGGCACAGAATAAATACTTGAAGAGGTCCGTTGAGATGAGATGTCTTCCGCGTGGGGTTTGCCAGTACACCTCAGAGCACCTACAATCGCTTGTGGGCTGGAGCGGAAATGACAGTGTCAGCGGAGTTCTTCATGGCTTCTACTTGCTGGAAAACGTACTGTCCGGGAAAGGGAAGAAGAGGAAACAAATATAAATTTTGCCAGGATCGGGGAGCACAGCCAAGCTTCCATCTTGTGGGTCCGCTTCCATTGTGACCTGATCCGCGGGAGGCCCGTGGCTCTGCGACCACAGCTCTTGGCGTGTAGGCTGGGCTACAACGCTTGCCCAGGCCTCTGGTCTCTTTCTGGCCCTCAGTGAGTTCCTGGCAGAAAGGGGGAAGGGTCATCATGACCCCAGGATTTCTGAGCCACGGGCACTGACTGCCACTCCCTTCTCCTTGCTGGTGTGTCTTCCCCTCACGGGCTGGTGGGTGACGCCTGGTGACCATCCCAGGGCGTCTGCATTCTCCCTCCCGGATCCCAGGCGCAGACTTGTTCCCAGCTTTGTGGAATGAGAAATTAACCTGTAAATGAGGGGAGAGTAAGACTCTATTAACATACCTTGCTTGCTGGGGTTGATGTGTGAAAGCATTTCAATATGTCAAATTTTAAGTAAAAAAGAAAAAAAAAGGGAGTTCTAGGGCAGCCAATGGCGTGTGAGGTGCCACCAGGAGGTTCCAAACAGACATGGGTGGTGGGTTGTCTGTGCTGCCTCTGGCCCGGGGACTTACCAAGGCTGTTAGCACTTCTGCATTTGCTTTGCAGAGCCAAGCTCACCGGAACACTAGTCCTCAGAACACTTAGGACAGACACACACACACCCTTTTAAAAGCTTGGAGATTCATTTGGTGTCTACAGAAGCCTCACGTGAAAGCAACTCTGATCACCTTTTAGAGTAAGCACGCCAGTTGTTGTATACAGATTATTTAGAAGGCATTTTATTTGAACCTCCTCATGCAAAAAGCAACATCTTTAAAACCGTTTACCTTTTTGCCAATCAGACAATCTCGTGTGAATATTTTATTTGGTGTGTCATAAAGAAATCGAGGCTTTCAAAGGTGTAGTTACATATACTAAATCTGAGATGTTTGTCCCAAGCTTATTACAATAAGTTAAAATATTTACAATATTGGGATAAAGGAAAACACAAAATTTCTATAAAAGAAGTAAAGATTTCTCCAAGTTGTAGAAAGCATTTTTTTGAAAGTTTACAAAAGTCAATCATAAAATTAAATATTTTTATGTGATTTAAATAAGTAACTCAAGCCTCACAAGGCTTACAGATGCCTCCAACGATTGTTGGTACTTATCACGTCCTAGGTCACGTGAGTGGGAAATGAATAAAACCGGTTTTTTTATGGCGATCGCTGGTGACTAACCACTGTTTAGTGGTCAAGGGTGGAGGTAGCAGCGGCTGAGAGGAAATGGTGGGAGCAGCAGGGGGTCATGGTCATGGGACACCTGGACAGTTCGTTCCCTTACCTCCCAGCGAGCAGTTCTGGAGGGCAACCCAGAGGTGCTGAGAACAACGTGGCACACGGGGGACTAAGACAGGGGACACTTAAAGGTAGAGTATTCTTTCTCAAAGTGAATCAGCAAAGAGTAGTTCCCACCCTCTCACATCTCACGTATCATAGAAAGAGGGGCCAAAGGGAACGAAAGCATTGGAAATGGGACTGTCCCTGGGGATGGCACCCAGAGCCGTTACATGTTAAGGGGACTGAGGCGCAGTAAGGCATCATGCCACAGCTATGAGAAAGGCTCCAGCCTGAAGACTGACAACATCCAAGGTTAGCAAGGACGAAGGGTCCCTGGGACTCGCATACGCAGTTGGTGTTCCAGATGAGCCTGTCAAGGTGGTGCTGGGAACTCAGAGAACTCTAGTTTCATTCACTTACCACTCAGACCCAGAGTAGATAACTGCATGTTGGTTTCTTCTGGGTCATGAGCCCTGGTTTCCTAGTGTCCCTAATTTTATCGATGGAATAAAATTCTTAGCTAAGAAGACTTGATGTCCTTCCAGTATGTTTTATGGAATCCAGGTAATGACACTTAACTGTCTCTGGTATACCTGGAAACCGGGGGAATTTTTTCATGAGTCGAAATTGAGTATAATAAGTGGACAATGTTTTATTCCATGCTTTTTTGAGGTGGAGCGAGTTTCATCAAATTTCTGGTTAAGATGGAAGAAATTTGTCAGGCGTGTTCCCAGTAATCACGCTGAACCCGGAGCGGTCTCGGTTCATGTGTTTTTCCCGAGATGCTGAGGTCGGGGTACCTGCATAAGGAGGCAGAATGAGGTGCTGGGTGAAGGTCCCTGGAGGCACAGAAATGTTTTCCACATGCTCCTATTAGGGTCTGAATTGTTTAACTGGACTGCAATGACATGATTAGATTTTCACTTAATGTAGTTTTATATATATATATATATATATATATATATATATATATATATATATACAGCTAATGACATCTGTTATGAATTAGTTTCACTCAATGATTTGCTTGACTAAAATGTGAATCTTTCTGTTCATTTATTCGACCTGGAGAGACTGGCTTTGTAATCTCCAGCCCATTGCTGTTGGAGCCAATCAGAGAACAGCAATGGGCATATGTAGGATGCATTTCCCTGCCCATTATCAGAATTATTGTCATATTGCTTTAGAACCGTAGGCAGGCACCAAAAGGAGGCTAGCCAGGATTTCAGACTTTGAAGGTCAAGGATGTGCTGATTGGACGCAGCTACAATCTTGTCTTTCCTTCTAGTTAGCAATCTCCTGGCCATCTCAAAGAGCATTGGTGCCAAGCCATTGGAAGATGCGGTGTTGATTAATGTCCTCCCATTTTAATGTATTTTCTCATTGTTGCTCTTGTTACGTTCATCTCAAAGGAAAGCTATCAATAGAACCATTCATACATTCAAAGCAATGCCCATGGGAAAGTGTTCAGCGTTCGATATGGTGTTACAGTATCGAGTGGAAGTCTCTAACATTAGCAGGAGATGAGGTCGTTATTAATTAGCTTCTTCAAGTTCTTCAGTTTGGGACACGAAGATTTGGATATGCTTTTTCATAATTAGTCATAATCAGGAGTCGGTCCCCCTGGTTTTCACAACATCTTGTCACGGGCTATGTGAGATTGGCCACTGGCGTGGTGCTGACACTCATCTGATCAGAGAGAGCGTGAGTTCACTTACAGGATGTGCTTTAGTGGGGTGCAGTGGCCCGAGCATACAGTCATGTCGGACCACCTCCCAGCTACAGCACCTGCTCTGAGGTGGGGTGGTGTCAGGTGTCCTTGTCCCTGTGTGCCCCTGCTCCGTCCTCCTTGTGGATTCTTCAGGTGATGAAGCCAGCCTCCTCCCCCATGGCTTCCTAACTCTGGCTCTCCAATGCCAATGGACCTTTCAACCATGTGGTCTCCCCACCCCAAGCTGTCCAGAGAAGGGTGGTTGTTCTTTACAGGAATGAAATTGCTCTTCTCTCTCCAGGGGACCCTCACCACTTGCCCTCCCACTGTCATTGTATGTAGAAGGTGCGGGGGGGGGGGGCAACAATATCCAAGTGCCCTCATTGTCCCATGGTCCCTGTAAGCGTTTCACAGCGGGGCTGCTTGCCTCTTCCAGGCCAGCGGGACTAGTGCCTGATGTGTCTCCTGCCCTTCAAGGTGGCCCTGGTTACTGTGCCATGCCCAGAAGACTCTCCCTTTCCATGAACTGAAGGTCAGCTGACATCAAAAGGAGAAATGCACCCCCATGTTTATGGCAGCATTTTTCACAATAGCAAAGATCTGAAAACAGCCCAAGTGTCTGTCAGTAGACAAGTGGATTAAAAAGCAATGGTACATGGCCCTGGCCAGTTGGCTTAGTGGTAGAGCGTCGGCCTGGCGTGTGGGGGACCCGGGTTCGATTCCCGGCCAGGGCACATAAGAGAAGCGCCCATTTGCTTCTCCACCCCCCCTCCTTCCTCTCTGTCTCTCTCTTTCCCTCCCACAGCCAAGGCTCCATTGGAGCAAAGATGGCCCGGGCGCTGGGGATGGCTCCTTGGCCTCTGCCCCAGGCGCTAGAGTGGCTCTGGTCGTGGCAGTGACGCCCCGGAGGGGCAGAGCATCGCCCCCTGGTGGGCAGAGCGTCGCTCCTGGTGGGCGAGCCGGGTGGATCCCAGTCGGGCGCATGCGGGAGTCTGTCTGACTGTCTCTCCTCGTTTCCAGCGTCAGAAAAATACAAAAAAAAAAAAAAAAAGCAATGGTACATATATACTATGGAATACTATGGGGCCATGAAAAAGAAGGAAATCTTACCTTTTAAGACAACATGGATGGACATGGAAACTATTATGTTAAGTGAAATAAGCCAGGCAGAAAAAGAAAAATATCATATGACCTCACTCATTTGAGGAAGCCATTGAACAATGTGAACTGAGGAACAGAATTGAGACAGAGGAGAGATCAAAGGGAACAGAGGAAAAGAGAAGAAAGGGAAAGGGGATGAGAGGATGGGATAAACCTGAAGGGAAGGGGGGAGGGTGCTGTAGGGAGGGGAGCAAGGGACATGTTGAGGGGCATAGGCGGGAGGGGGATGCATTCGGGACAACACTAGAATCTATGTAAACACAATAAATTAAAATCAATAAAAAAAAGAAATGATAGTAATCATAGACATTTATCCCCCGCACTCGGTGGGGGAGAGGATTATACAAGTGCCTGTCCCAGAGGGTGGAAGTCTAGGGGACCATCTTAGGATCTTGCCTAGCTACCTGAATAGTCCTTTAACTTAATAACCTTTTAGTGGACTTATTTTCTTTCTAAGTAGACAAAGATACCATCTGCATATAATGATTAACTGTGCTCCGATTTTGCACATATCAAATATTAAATTATCTGCTTCCTGCCTTTGGTGGGGACACTAAGGTATTTCTTTTTATGCACCATTATCGACACACTCGCATACGCATACGCATGTGAGGATGAAGATGTATCCACTCGTATTTCATTAAGCGTGGATGTGGAAGATGGTGAGTTCTCCTCTGTCTCGAAAGCTGGGCTTTGGGATACAGAAGTGCATTGTCTCGGGGGTCAGCCTGCTTGTATTTCGGTCCTGGTTTGACGGCTACTCCTCCTGTCCATGGCTCTGTTTCTTCATCTGCAAAATGGGGACGCTTAGGTTATGTTATGTTAATGAGTTACTGTGAATCAACATGTATCCATGATCAAATCAGTCTAAGTTATAGTGCTTGAGGAATTATAAGTAAAAGCATTGATCTGTCAATGCCATTTGTGTGTGTGTGTGTGTGTGTGTGTGTGTGTGTGTGTGTGAATTTTAAAATACTGAGTTTAGCCCAGTCATGATTTTTCTGGTCTAGATAGCTCTAGATGTCGGATGCTGTGGACAGCACACTTGGAAACACTGTGGTTGACTCTGTCTTATGACCCGCTCCCCTCCCACCCTGGGAGGTCGCGGGGGGTCAGGGTTCTGCACCCGAGCACAAACACGTAAGCACCCCATTAGGTAGAACGTATGTGCTGGAAGAGCCATGTGAACATTAGGCCGTTTTCCCTTTGAAGTGCACACTCCTGTGTGACTAATAACAGTGTCAGGTAAAGATGTCACATGTCCCTGAAAGCAGCAGAATGTTCCAGACGTATCTGTGGACTGTTCTTCTTGTTCACTGAAACGGCTGTGGGGGAGTCAGAGCCTTGGGGGCCATGTGGTCACAAAACACCTCTCTGTCTCATCATTTGTTTTTTCTTTTTTTTAAGCTGGGATACCGTCTTTTATTTATTTATTTTTATTAATTGTGTTTACATAGAATCTAGTGTCAAATGTCTCATCATTCTTGGCCGTGCTCGTAACACTTTGATGCTTTCTCTAGAAACATATTTTTCTTCCCTAATTCTGTCCCTTAGGCGTGCTTTCCATAGCCTCACATTCGCAGAAATGATTTCTTCTCAAAAAGAAATCTAATTAAATCATTTATCACTTTTTCTTCTCTCCAAAGGGCTAGGGTAACAAATGTGCCCTGTAGTCTCCTGTGCAGTTGCTGGATGGGAGATGAAGGTGTAGTCATTTATTTTAGCTGTAAACTGGGACTGCGGGCCCAGGGCCTCCCACAAATGATGGCTTATAGGATGTGCGGACAGCCCCCCATCTTTCCAAAGGGGACTGAATGCTCTTGTCTTGTGACCCTAATTCCAACCAGGAACCCAGAACTGGGGACATCCAACACTTCACATTGTCTGTAAAGCTCATTTTGATAGGTTTGGAAAGATCAAATTCATGCTGCACATATATAATATCAAATGTCAACCTGCTCTTATTAGAGAACGAAACACGTTGAGCTGAAAGTATAAAGACAGTAGACCTAAGAAAAAGAGTACACGGGATACAAAATAGCATCAGTCACTGACTGTGAGCTTCAGCCGGTGTTCATGAACTCAACACCTGAGTGACCACGCCAGTCCGTGTCTGGTCATTTTGTGATCCTTTCCAAAGTCAAGGTGAATGTTTGGGGTGGTTGTGCAAGGAGCACGGGCATCTCGCGGACACGGGGTCCATTGTTCTCCTACAATCTGATTATTATTATTCAGAGCACAAACCCAGACAGGCTTTGTTTCCTTGCCAAGCGCAGAACTTCTCCATAATTGTTCAGTCAACATTAAAATTCAAAATTCTCTCATTTTCTCCTTTATTTTAGAGTTTAGTTTAGAAATTGTCCTTTTGTTTTGTTTTGTTTTGATGGAGGAAAAGAAAAGTGTTTTTCATTTCTTGAAAAGACACATGAAAAATAGACTGGATATAAGCCTGACTCTTTACCCAGAGAAACATAAACCAAAAATACAATACATGAAAAGTCCATTGAAATTACAATACAGGTCAAAAGGTGTGACTATTTGCCAGAAGAGTGATCAACCACCATGCTAAGACTTGGAGGAGGAAGCCACCGTCCCCAAGAGCGCCTGGAGTTAAAAGCATCCATACAAGGGAGGAAATCAAGCTGAACGTTGAAGGAAGAATAGAGTTTGCATGAATAGGGTAGATAGGGGACACTGGAGTCATTGTTTTTGTTGTGGTCATGTTGGTGGCTGAGCACAAGGAGAAGTGTATTTCTTCCTCCTATGACACATGGCACAGCTGGTGCTCTTGGTGGCTTTCCATTCTGTGGTTATTCAGAGTCCAAAGGACCTTTTGTTTTACAGCTGTGACACCCTTTAGGATCCTAGCAATGTTTGAAATAAGGTAGAAAAAGAAAAGTCTACCCCCAAATCACACACTTTTCTGAAAAGCCTTGCTGTGGACACAAAAAACACAACCTCTGCTCACATTCCATGGTTGTAGCCCCTTCTCTCAGCCCCACCTGCTTGTCCAGGGCATGTGATCTCCGGCTGGGCACCCACTTCGCAGTGGCACAGATAGATTAGTGCACACGAGGGCAGAGAAGCAACTAGCCGTGGGTGTTCTGTGGGTCTCTGTTCTGAGTTCTCCTTACACGTCCATCTAAATGCTCTTCCCTGAGGAATCGCCTCCACGAACAGAGACTCAGTGACCCCTCGCAACTCCTGTGTTTTCTCTGTGCTGCAGGATTCTCTGGAGAATTTTCTGCTGCTCATTAAACCTGCCTTTCCACTCAGGCATCCGTCAGACATCTAAAACCCAGCTTGTACAAATGGAAATCGTCAGCTGCTTTCCTTTTCTTTTTTAAATTTAGAAATTAAATGTAATGGGGTGACATTGATTGGTAAGAGTACATAGGTGTTAGGTAAACATTTCTATAGAATTGGAATTATTGATAGTGTTCTATGCCCATCAACCCCAAGTCAAGTCCCAGAGCATGTGTTCTCATCCATGTTTTCTGTCTTGAAGAGTGGCTAAGTGATCTTACTGATGGCTAAGGCATGCTTACTAATTGCTTAACCTGGAATATAGGGTGCCTGGCTAAGGCATGCTTACTAATCGCTTAACCTGGAATAAAAAGTAGGGTGATAGTGTTCAAAGGGGAGGTAGATGCACTCTCGCTCTTTCCACAGTAGACTCGAGAACCAAAAGGTCTTTGCTCTGCTCACCGCTCATGTCACCTGCAGCTTAGGAACCGTCGGGGACATCTCGCTCGCAGCCCCTGCCTCAGTCAGTGCTGCTCCATTGCTCCCTGAGGCATCCTGTCTCCCACGAGGGGACCCCGAGCTCTGTGGGACCGAGGGTGCCGTCCATCTCTCACACGCGGAGCCCTCTGAGTCTGTGGTTTCCGGGGAGCGCGTGTTCCTAGCAGCATCATGTAGTCCAGGTCGCCCACAGCTGCCTCTAGCTCAATGGCCCCGTCAACGTGAACTAGAAAAAGCCATCTTCTGGGGGTAAAAAACAGAACTGTGTTCATGCATTTGTAAATATCATTGTTTTCCAATTTTTCCAAAAGGGTTTGTCAGCGAATTGGAAAAAATATCCTAGTTGACTGCAATATTAGACAGTTTAGTAATAAGCATGTACTTTGATCCCCATTATTTAACTTTTTTTTTTTTTTTTTTGTGACTGAGACAGAGAGAGAGACAGAGAGAAGGACAGATAGGAACAGACAGACAGGAAGGGAGATGAGCAGCACTGATTCTTCTTTGCGGCACCTTAGTTGTTCATTGATTGCTTTCTCATATGTGCCTTGACTGGGGGGCTGCAGAAGACTGAGTGACCCCTTGCTTGAGCCAGTGACCGTGGGCTCAAGCTGGTCAGCTTTGCTCAAACCAGATGAGCCCACACTCAAGCCGATGACCTCGGAGTTTTGAACCAAAGCTCTACCCACTGCGCCACCGCCTAGTCAGGCCTCACTATTTAACTCTTTAAAGAAGTCTGACCCTGGTTGTATTCCAAGGTGCTTTGGAAAGAACTCACCCTGAGTTCTGCTGCCCACAGGGTGCCATGGGACGCCATCTGGTGGGGGACTCACGGTCATGAGATGAGAGCACTCACAGGCAGCTCTTTGATCATCCGATGACCTCCTGGTGACTGAGCCATCGTACCCTATTAATCTATTTCAGCCGGGGGTCAGGAAAGAATGGGCTGCGTCCTTCCACCGGCCACATCTGTTCCTAACTTCCCTCATCTCTCCACTCCTGTTTTGCACAGTATATCTATCCTCCCTCGGCTCATTTCTCTATTTTCTACCTTCTTGCTTTCATAAAAAAAAAAAAATTCCAATTCTGGCCTTTCCTGTCTTGCGTCTCCTTCTGAACACAGAAAGCCTTGCGGTTTGATGGCGGAGAACAACGTGCTGACTCCTCCCATCAAGTTCCACAGGTTTCCTTCTAACAGAGACAGCCCTCGTTTGAAGCGATGAATGACATCCCCCAGCACACTGCCCCCCCCCCCCCCCGTATCTTATTAAGCACACGCGTGAGTGGTTCGTTCTTCCGAGAATGATCGATGAGGTATTTGGTCCAAATGGGTCCTGCTGACATCCATCCCTTTACATCGGACTCAGCCGCGTTTAAGGGAAAAAGGTACCGGGGGCCTGGCTGGTAGGGTGTCTCTCGCCTCCCCCAGTGGGGACCTGCGGGGTGGGAAGCTAGGCTCCTCAACAAACACCTCCCCCCGAGTTCAAACGAGATGACCCAGAAGAAAGCAGCTCACGGTTCAGCCCTCCTCTCTCTCCAATTCCTAAATGCTCCTTATTAGGCAGGAATCTTGTTGTTAGATTATAGTGGCCAATAAACAGAACATGTGCCCCAAACCACGCCCCTAACCACATCTGAATGACATATTCATGTGTCGTTTTCATTTTTTTAAAACTAAATTTTAATTAGTTCCTACTATGACTAAAAGAGTGATAAAACAGAACATCATTTACTTACCTGAAGTATTCTTTTTAAATGGTAGGAATATGTTTTTCTTTCCACATTTAGTAATAGTATATAAAAAAAACAACAACAAGAGGAAGCCATCCTGGGGAGCATTCTAAGTTCCTTGGTTCAGGTTTTCACACTCTCATAAAACAGCTGAAAGTACAAAATATTACCATGGAAATGCCAGCGGCTCTGTGGTCAATCCGTTTGTGAGATATAGGAGATTGTGTTACTGTGTGTGTCTTTGTGGGTATCATGAATTTGAATATACTCGGAAAGGTCAGCTACAAAGTAGGTTTTGAACACTGGCTTGTCTCCGTGAACAGTGGGCCATCACATCTCTCCTAAGGGCATGCATTCACGTGTTCTGTCACGGAAACATCAGCGTACACCGTGGCTAGCTGCTGTACAGCAAGTCCGGCTCTCAGATGGAAACAGTTTGGGGTCTGGAGCATTTTGATGAATGAAGAGAAAAGGTTGAAATTGTTCAGCCTTTCTAAGCCCTGGAGAGAGACAACAGCATCTCAGGCTCCAAAGAGACTGATGTTGGCCCTTACAGCCGGCCGGCCAGCTGGCCATCGCCACACAGCTCACTCGGGGCCTGCAGGCTGAGTGGACAGCAAGGGTAAGAGGTTGAGGTCCCTTTAAAGCAGGCGTCCCCAAACTATGGCCTGTGGGCTGCATGCGGCCCCCTGAGGCCATTTATCCGGCCCCACCACACTTCTGGAAGGGGCACCTCTTTCATTGGTGGTCAGTGAGAGGAGCACTGTATGTGGCGGCCTCCAACGGTCTGAGGGACAGTGAACTGGCCCCCTGTGTAAAAAGTTTGGGTACTCCTGCTTTAAAGTATTGCTCGAGCTACAAACAGTGTTTGCAGAAATAGTGAGCAAGGTCACTTGGTATCTATAGATCCCCATCAGGACCTGGGGAAGTTCCTCTGTGGAGGCTGCTCGCTCAAACCCTTGCTGCATTGTTAGCTGACACTGTGAAATGTCAAGATGCTGTCGTGTGCTGCAAGGGGTCCCATGCGTTTCCACGTGCTGTTCCCAGGGCCGGCGGAGAGAAACACATAGCAAAACCCTGTGACTAAAGGCATGACTGTGGCAAAGTCCCGTTGTCCCCGAGGAAGGCGTGACGCAGGAGACAGTTGCTATGTCAAGTGCTAACAGGACGGCAGGGCTGCGGAGGAAGGGCCCGGGCTGGCATCTTGTCTGTGGGGTGGCTTTTGTGTCCTCATAATCTTAGCTCCTGGTTGTGTGCCCTACGCTGTGGTGGCCCAGCCCTCTAGGATGATCGCGAGGGCAGGAAAGACAGCCGAGAGGCCTAGATCTCATGTACCCAATACCATCATCAGAATGGCGACCGTCCGCGTCTGCCTGGCCCTGACTCCTCACTCCTGGGATGTCCCTCCCAGCGGAGAGTCAGAAGGGTGGGCAGGTGATGAGGCAGCAGGACTGCAGCTTGCAGGTTAGCGTTGATCCTGACCAGGCAGCTGGGGGAGCAGGCGTGCAGAGGACTGGGGGGACTCGCCCCGTCTGTGGGAGACCCGGTCTAGCCAGTTTATACAGATGTCACAGTCTTCCCTCCTGGTGTCACCCTGAATTTAGGACACAAATGTTTCTAAACACGTATTCTAGCTTCTTTCTTTTTCTTCTACATACTTGACTGAGGTATGCAAACTCAGCAGCATGTGTGTGTGTGTGAATGTTGTGTGTGTGTTGTGTGTGTGTTGTATGTATGTTGGGGGGGGGTCTGATTCACAGAATGAATCACTGTAAGAAATGCCTTTATTTCCAGTCAACAACATACCTTACCCCAGGCGAGGTTTGGATGATCACTCTTTGGTGCCTTGGGTGCCCCCCTCGCCAGTTCTGCCAAGTCCCCCGTGTGTCCCAGAGCTCTAACGAATATAAAGTGTTCAGGGCAAGCCCTAGTTGAGTAGGGGGGCTGCTTGTCCTCCACACGTCTCAGCGGTTTTCTTTTCCTGCAGTAATGTTTTGGGGGGGCATACTGCCTTCAAGCTTTCTGTGCCCATGGGTGAGTCTGGCTAACAGGAAGGGAGCAAGGAATTATGGGTACGTTTATAAGTCAGGTATTCTAACTGCAAACAGATGAGTGTCTATACTATGCTTATAAATCAGTAGGAAAAAAAACAATTAAAAATTGAGCAAAAGACTTGAAAGGGCACTTTACAAAAGAAGATATCCAAGTGACTACTAAGCCTGTCAACACAGTCTCAACCTCACGAGCTGTTAGAGAAACGAATGCTAACAGCACAAGGAGTTGCCGCTGCATGCCAGACAGAATGGCCGAAACAAGGAACCCTCAGCACCAAGGAGTGACAGGGAGGTGGGACACCTGGAACTTGTGCATGGTGAACCTGAGTGTGGGACAGAGGATTGTGTGGAGGACGCTGCCATTTTCTTTCTTTCTTTTTTTTTTTTTTTTGACAGAGGGGGACAGAAAGAGGAACAGACAGGGATAGACAGACAGGAAGGGAGAGAGATGAGAAGCATCAATTCTTCGTTGTGGTTCCTTAGTTGTTCATTGACTGCTTTCTCATGTGCCTTGACCGGGGGGCTACAGCAGATCAAGTGACCCCTTGCTCAAGCCAGCGACCTTTGGGTCATGTTTATGATTCCATGCACCAGTCAGTGACCCTGCACTCAAGCTGGTGAGCCCACGCTGAAGCTGGTGACCTCAAGTTTTTGAACCTGGGTCCTCTGTGTCCCAGTCCAATGCTCTATCTACTGCTCCACCACCTGGTCAGGCTGGCATTTTTTAATAAAGAAAAACATCGCCCTGCAATACCCTAGAAAGCCCACCCCTCAGTATATATGGAAGAGGAGTGGATGCCTGTGCTCTAGAAATACTTGTGTAAGAATGCTCATAAAACATTTCTCTCGGTAATAGCTCAAAGCTGGGAGCAATTCACATGCCCAGAAACAGTGGGATTGATCGATGTATGCAAATTAATACAGTAGACAAGGCAGCAACCGCGATCAGTCTTAGAAATGTGTTTAACTTAAGAAACATGACACAAAAAAAAATTCAGACTCTATACCCATTTATATGGAGTTCAAAACCAGGAAAACTCAAGCCATATTGTTTATGGAAGCACGTGTGATTAACTAGAAAGAATCCAACACAGTGATTACCACGAAAATCCAGATAAGGAGGAAAAAGGGACCTGGAGGAAGATACTCTATTTTTAAGCATTTATTTTTAGTGCTGGGACTTGATGGGCCCATTGCTTTCCCATGCCCCAGAGGCTGTGGCCTTCCCGGGTGGCCGAGAGCCCTGGTGAGTCTGCCTGGGTCCATAGCCCACACACCTGGCCCCTCTCTGGGACGGCAGAACCTTCCGGGTCTGGAAGGTAGTGACTGGGTGTATAATGTAGGTGAACAGGACAGAGGGAGGCCAGAGGGGACAAGGAGAGAGAAGATGTGGACAGCATTATCTGGCTGGTTACAATTTCCACTGTCATGAGAGTCTAAAAAATTTAGCACCACTAAAAAAATGCTGACTCACGTGACACCCTTTCTTGGACCTAGGTTAGCATGTTGGTTGCCATGATGCAGATTTCAAAGTAGAAGAATCACTCTTTTGAATCCCAGTTGAAGTCCAGTCAAAGTGTTTCAGCTTTTTTACTTAGAAAAGGGTCAATGAGACCAGGCCGACAAGTTTTATTTGCACATTTTAACTGACACTTAGGAGGCGCCATGACCCAGTGTCAAATACCAGCGATCACTCCGGCCCTAATGAGGCTTCCCTTCTCGGGAACTAAATGCAGAAAGAAAACCGTGTGGTGGAGGCTGAAACGCACATGAACTTCTCATCATGCATCTAGTGAGCCAGCTGCCAAACCGAATTTAAGTCAGGGAAAAGAAAGAGGAGGTGTGACCCTGTGCCTCCCAGGAGGACTCGTGACCTCACTCACAACGTTTTCGAATCAAATGTATGCAAGGGCTAATGTCCCACAGTTATCTGTGTCTTTACAACTGATGTGGTATCCCTAATCATCTCAGCCTCTGTACAAGGAAACCGAGGCTCAGATCCACGTCAGCAGCTGTCCCAGGTCACGGTGGACTCCTGCAGGGACTCGGAGCATCTTCCCTCCATACCTTTATAACTCAGTTGTCTTGTTAGACGTGGCCGGAGGCAAGAAGCCTGGCAGGGTCAGTCCTTTCCAATGCGGACAAAAGAATCTGCAGGTCCTCGCTCCAAAAGCTCTGTCTTGGCTAAGAATGTCAGATGTCAGTGAAAGCAGAGGATGTTTTGGTTTCTTGGACCTGGCCATGACACAGGAGAAAAGGCGGGTAGGATAAACAGGAGCATGCTGATGAATTCCGTGGGGGCGTCCTTTTTCACAGAATCCAAGATTAACGATGCCCTGTGTGTTTGAGATGAAGGAATTGCCGCCTTCCTGCATTGCTAACTGTGAGGCATACAGTTAGAACAACATTTATGAAGCCATAAATCACAGGAGTGCATGAAAGTGCTTGTTTGTCCTCGTGGAGCCAGTGTGATGGACGGTGAGACCCAGCAGCAAACATCAGTGTGCCTCTGACATTTACTCAGGACCGCGATGCCGCCCGGACACCAAGCAGAGACTTGGCTCCAGTGGAGCCAGGGGCTGAGTTTTCTCTGCTTTTTAAGTGTCTTTTTCCGATGCTCTCTCGTATGTGTTCAGTATCTTGTTTGAGAAATCTGATGTAGTCAAGTTTTCGTTTTCAAAAGGGATATAAATCCTGGTCTTTTTTTTTTTTTTTTTTTTACATCCTTGCCACTAAAAGGTAGTTGATGGACTGCAATGTTGGTATCACCTGGTAGCTGGTTAAAAATGTAGACTTTCAGCCCACCCAGACATACTGAATCTGGGCAGCATTGAAATAAGATTTCCACTTTATTGCAATATGACTGTTTGACATACACACACACACACACACACACACACACACACACACACACAAATGCTAGGGACATTAGGACAATTATAAGAGAATCAGTTGTATTGGAAACTAGGGTTGATATGCAAATCTAACGGTGTCAGTGACTTGGTCTTGTAATTGATTGACTATTTACAGAGCCACCATCTACACCAGGCTCAGTAAAGGAGGTAGCTATAGCAGAGTGTCGTCTGGGATGGCGTGCCACCTTTCAGAGACATTTTACGACATTTCCTCATCTTAAGTGTCAAATGTCTCAAGTTGCAGTGGGGGGGGGGAGGCTATTTTCGTGTAAATCAGGTAAATCATTTTAAGTGTGGTCTTTGTTTACAGATGGGACCTGTCCACAGCCACTGCTTCAGTTGGAAACAGAAAATTGAAAGCCCAGTGTCGATGCTCCCACGTAGAAGCGGTCATCCTCTCTGAGCAAGACAAGAGTCCTTGTCACCCTGGACCCAAGGTATTGCTGTTGACTCCCAGGTGTGCAAAGCAAGGCTTCTCTATTTCTTTTTAATTGGGTTTATTAGGGTGACACTGGGTCACAAAAGGAGACAGGTTGCAAGAATACAACTCAACAGAGCATGATCTGCACACGGCATCATCGCCCGTCACCCCAAGCATGGTCTCCTTCTGTCGCCCTGACCCTCCCTCGCCCCTCCCCCTCCCCGCCCCCTTTCCTTCTGGCTGTTACCTGTTACCGAGCTGCTGTCTCTGTCTGTGTGTTGTACATACGTGTCTTCTTGCTCAATCCCTTCACCTCTGTTCACCCAGTCCCCCAGACCCCCTCCCCTCTGACAGCTGTCTGTCTGTCCCCTGCGTCCACGCCTCTGTTTCTGTTTCGTTTGTCTGTTTATCATGTTCATTAGATTCCACATATAAGCGAGATCATATGGTATTTGTCCTGGGCTGACTGGCTTATTTCACCTAGCAGAACGCTCGCCATGTTCATCCACGCTGTCGCAAAAGGTAAGATTTCTTTCTTTTCTTATGGCCACATCGTTTTCCACTGTGTCAACTGTCCCAGAGATTTTCTACCCAACTCGTCAACGGATGGTCGCTTGGGCTGTTTCCAGGTCATGGTTATTGTAAATAACGCTGCAAGGAACATAAGGGTGCATGCATACTTTCAGATCAGTGTTTTGGGTTCCCTTGGATATATTCCCAGGAGTGGGATGGCTGGGTGAAAAAGCAGTTCCATTTTTAATGTTCTGAGGAAATGCCATACTGTTTTCCATAGTCTGCATTCCCACCAGCAGTGCAGGAGGGTTCCTTCTTCTCCGCATCCTTGCCAACATGTTGTCTGTGGATTTATTGATGGCAGCCATTCTGACTGGTGTGAGGGATGTCTCACTGTGGTTTTAATTTGCATTTTTCTGGTGATTAGTAATGTTGAGCATTTTTTCATATGTCTATTGGCCATCTGTATGTCCTCTTTGGAGAAATGTCTATTCAGATCCTTTGCTATTTTTTTAATTTGGTCGTTTGTCCTTTTGGAGTTGAGTTGCATTAAGTTCTTTATATATTTTGGAAATTATCCCCTTATCAGATGTGTCATTGACTGCCGCGGACCAGCGCAGCTCCAAATAACGGTGCGGAATTAAGGAAACACACTTTGTCAGAACAAAACCGATGGGACCGGGAGGACTCCTCAAACTGCCTGGCAGTATCTGAGTCCCTCATAGCCCTAGTTCGCTTTATTATATACACCTATGCAAATCAAGGACCCTGATACAAAGTTGCACATCAAAGACTAAGACAAGAATTCTCCCAAGGCAAAAACAGGATACATTAGTGAAATATACAAACATCTAAAACAAACAAAGAGTCAGAGGAAGGGCATGTATATTGCTTCCTGCAACCCAAGGAAGCAAGTGGAGTGGGTGCAAATACTCAGCATTAAAGCCAAATATGGAGGTGGAGGGGGGAGAACTTAGCCTTTTGCTAAGCCTTGAATCTATAATGGCTTTTTGCCATTAACGGTCCACAACAATTGACAAATATAGTCTCTCGTTTAGTGGGTTCTCTTTTCATTTTGTTCATTGATTCCTTTGCTGTGCAAATGCTCTTTGATGTAGTTTCATTTTTTTCTTTTGTTCCCCTTGTCCAATGACATATATTGCAAAAAATATTGTATATTTTATATGGTATTTGTCTTTCTCTCACTGGCTTATTTCACTTAGCATAATAATCTCCGGGTCCATCAATTCTGTCACAAAAGGTAAGATTTCCCCCCCCCCCCTTTTTATGACTGCATTGTATTCCATTGTGTATATATACCACAGCTTTTTTATCCACTTGTCTGTTGACGGGCACATCTATTGATGATGATGAGAAATGTTTGAGATTTCACTGCCTATGGATTCTTCTAAGATTTTTATGGTTTTGCAACTTATATTTAAGTCATTAATTCATTTTAAGTTTACTCTTGTGTATGGTATAAGAAGGTAGTCTAGTTTCAGTTTTTTGCTCGTATCTGACCAATTTTCACATTTATTGAACAGACTGCCCTTACCCCATTGTACGTTTTTGCCTCCTTTGTCAAATATTAATTGACTATAAAAGCGTGGATTTATTTCTGAGCTCTCTATTCTGTCCCATTGAACTACATGTCTGTTTTTATGCCAGTACCATGCTGTTTGATTACTGTGGCCTTGTGTATAGTTTGGTATCAGGTAGCATCATTCCAACAACTGTATTCTTTCGCAAGATTGTTGTGGCTATTTGGGGTTTTTCGTGGTTCCATATAAATTTTTGGAATATTTGTTCTAGATCTGTGAAATGTTCCCTTGGCATTTTAATAAGAATTACAGTGAATTCATTGATTGCTTTGGGTAATATGGATGTTTTAATAATATTAATTTTTCCTACCCATGAGCACAGTATATGCTTCCACTTATTTGTGTCTTCTTCAATTTCTTTCTTCAACTTCTTATACTTTTCAGAGTATAGGTCTTTTACTTCCTCGGTTAAATTTATTCCTAGATACCTACATTTTTTTCTTGATGTTGTTGCAATAGTACATAGGATTATTTTCTTAATTTCTTTTTCTGCTAGTTCTTTATTAGTGTATAAAAATACCACTGATTTCTGAATGTTAATTTTGTATCCTGCCACTTTGCTGAATTCATGTATTAGATCTAGAAGGTTTTGGGTGGCGTCTTTAGGGTTTTCTATATATGATGTCATGTCATCTGCAAATAATGACAGCTTTACTTCCTCCTTTTCAATGGAGAAGCCTTTTGTTTTTTTATCTCATGGCTGTGTCTAATGTTCCCACTACTATACTGAACGAGAGTGGTGAAAGCAGACATCGCTGTCTGGCTCCTGATCTTAAGGGAAGTACTTTCAGTGTTTGCCCATTGAGGACGATGTTGCCTATGGGTGTGATCATTGGTGGTCTTTATTATGTTGAGGTATGATCTCTACATTTCTACTTAATGGAGAATTGTTATCATCAATGGGTGTTGAATTTTATCAAATGCTTTTTCTGCATTTATTGGTATGATCCTGTGATTTCTATCCTTTGTCCTGTGATGTATCACGTTGACCGATTTGGACATATTGTGCCAGGAGTCCCGAGATTCCGGGTGAAGCTGAGCTGCGTGTGCCCTTCTCCCCCTTTCATGCCCCAGGTCAGTTCCCTCGTTTCTGCATCCATGACTCTGCCTCTGTGTTCTGTGTGCGGGTTCTTGTGTGCTTTTAATAGCCTGCCGTTCCTCTAAGAGGTTTTATTCACAGCACTTGGCAACAAGAAAAGCAACGTAGAGAAAGAACAAGGTAAGTGAGGGGCAGCCCCCATTACGAACTTGTCAGCATCACCATGCACCCAGCGTCTCCGTCCACCCCCTACGGGAAGCCAGGAGGTAAGTGATGTCTGTTTTCATTTTCTAAAAGGTTTTGGGGGAAAAAAGTTCCCTGAGTGAATTGCATCAGATGAAGACTTTTAATGCTGCCATATTGGTATCGTCCTTCTGGTCTGAATGGAAACATATGGGCCAGTGTGGTTTAAGAGCTCCACTAAGAACTTTCAGCTCTGGGTTGGGGTGGCGTTCTCAGCCCCGGCTGCATGTTAAAATCACCAGGGGAGCTTTTAATGCATGCCAGTGCGGGCCCACCCTGTGTATTCTGACTTAATTGTTCTGGGATGGGGACCTGACATTTGTTTCCTGTAGACACGTGTGTGTATACCTCTCTCTCTCTCTCTCTCTCTCTCTCTCTCTCTCTCTATATATATATATATATATATATATATATATACTCTCTCTCTCTATATATATATATATATAGACACACACACACAAATACACATGCATACATATGAACACATGTATTTCTATTTATATAATACATACCATTATCTCATTCCTTTCCCTCTGTGGAGAGCTATGGCTCTCTCCTTCTGTCTTAATAAATCTCTATACATTCGTGTACAGGGAGACTAGGACAGCTTTTTATTGGGATTGGGACTCTGAACCACTTTTGCTTCGTTTTTCATAAAAAAAATCGCCATGTTTGAAACCCACACAGGATTTTGGTATGTGACAACTTAGCCCCTAGATTGCTGAAGTTACAAGTTAACAGTTTATAGGTTTCTCAGTTGGGGTGTCCGTAGTGCTCAACAGTAATTTAAAACTCTGTCAAAAGTGTAGCTATCTTGTATGTAGTGAAATGAGCTGTGTGATGTAGTCCAGATTGTTGGTATCAAGTCAGACACAAAAAAAATTTACTAAGTAGTTAAAGATGAATCACAGTAGCAACATAATTGGTTGACTGGCTCTCAGTAGATGAAATTGGAACAAAGTATGTCTACAATCTTATATGATGACTTTTAGAGGACAGATATGTTTCCATTTGTTATCTCACTTATTTCTAATTCAGTCCTCCCTGGGGGGGGGGGGGTCTACCTTACTTACATTTTTCTACTCAGGTGGGGAGGCCATGTCAGTCACCAGGGGACAGGTGGGCTGAGTAAGGACGGGGAGTTGGGGTCCTGGTCCCAAGTTCAGCGCCCCACGCTGTACCCTGGACTGGTGCCAGCCGGAGACTTTCAGCCGCGTCTCTAACCAGGGACACACAAGCAGAGCCATAGCCTTGCATTGGCACGGTTCTCCAACATCACCGTGCATTGTGAGCCCGGCAGTCCCAACCTAGGAGCCGAACGCAGAGTCCCTTTCTCTGTCCACTTCAGGGGAATCCCACATCTAATGTTCCTTCAGTACACTGGCGAGTGACATGGCTTCCCCGACAGGCTGACAGACGCCATTGGGGATTTGGTGACAGGAAACAAAATAATACATATTGGCAGAAAGTTAGCGTTTGGTCAAGAACAGCTTGAGATGCTGTCGTCTGCCACACTGATTTTCTTCACACTAAACCGAATCATAAAGTCAGCCAAGCTCAGAGGAGATGAAATACAGCCACTGCTGTGAAGGGGGCAGGTGACAGGGTCCAGGGACCCAGAAATTAGCCACCAGCGGCTTGCTCTGGGGCACAGGACGGCATGCAGGGTCCCCTGTGCCAGGTCACAGGCCCTGCCAAGTTTGCTGCCTCCCATCAACATCTGTAGCATTACCTGCAGGGGGCAGAGCCCCATCTGAGCCCAAGAATGAAACACCCCGACTCCCTGCCCAGGTGCGGGCTGGGGCCTGGGAGCACCGCTGAGTTCAAAGCCCTGCTCCCCGCTTCTTTCCTTGAGATAATACCGTGTCTGTTCATATCACAGATTCTCGTCTCTCCCGTACAGAGTTCTTAAAAGAATGTTCCATCTTCAGAGAAATAAAAAACACGTAGTAGGGAATTTGGAATTGAGGGCTTTAAATATTATCAGAAACCTAGAGAGAGGGACCCTGTGCAACAGTAATTTCTATCTGATTATTTCAGGAATGCTTCTATTTCCACAAATGTATATTGTGTTGTGTTCAGGTTCAGACTTTTTTTTTTTTTAATTCAAAGAAACAACTTAGTCTGAAAGTCATGTGAGTTTTCTGTTCCTTGCCGATGCTCCTGGAAGTTATGTGGGTGTACAGAATGGGTCACTCTTTGTGAATGCAGAAACTTCTAGAACAGCCATTAGAAATGCGTCCAGAAGGAGGGAGCCCAACGTGCTGTAACAGGCGAATGCACTCGATGTGCTCAGTGCAGGACGTGAACCAGATGGGAGAAGGCGCGTTGTTGTTGGGCTGGGTCTTGGGTGACATTTTGGACCATGTCTGAGGGGTGGATGGCAGGGTGGCACCGATGCTGCTCTCCTGGCTGGGCAGAGGAGGGAGGGTGGGGACCATAGGAGGCTCCCCCTGTTCTGAGGACATAATCAAGGCTTCCTGGACTGGGATTCTGGCTGCCATCTTTGACGCCGTTGCGATGTGGGTCATCAGATAAACTTTCCTAAGCCCTGACTCCCTTATCTGTAGAACCCAGACACATGGACACGACAAAGATGAGATGAGATCATGCGTGCGGTGCTCTGCACCCGCCAGGAAGCCCAGGGCGTCTGCTGTCATCACAGTGCACGCTCCTCCCTGACTTTGAGGACGCCTGTCTCTCCCCTGCCGCTCTGAGCTCCCCACGGGTACTTGTCTTTGTCTCTGCAGAGTGTGACGCAGCTCTGGCACACACACACGGGCTCATCCATCTTATCGGAGCGCACTGACTGATCACAGAATGCTGTGTTCCGTGGGGAGAGTGGACTGGCGTGGATTTCAGTGCAAAATGACACAGGACATTGTCTGCGTTTTTGTCGTGAATCTTGGTCCTTTCAAACACTGGGAGGGAAACCACAGAAGAGTAAGGTTTTTCTCTGCGCCGCCTGCGGCTTGCCTCTCTGATCCCTGCCACAGAAATACCGTGAGGGCAGGCTTTCCTGAAAATGTTTGGCCCTTCTGCCTCTGGTGGGGCTGGAAACCATCAGCGCAAAATAGTCTGTTAAAAAAATTCTCTTAGGCACTTTGTGTAGAGACATACGTTTTCATTTAGAGGAAAGGATAAGAAGAGAAGAAAAATATAATAGCGTGTGGCATAGGAGGCTTTCTAGATCACCTGACTCCTATTCTCGTAACAAATTACTTTAGTGGGAAGGGAGAGGTTGGAAGCCAGCTCTCAGTGTGGCTGGATTTACTTCCAAGTCTAAAACGAAAAGAAAGTGAACAAATAGCATCGTGACCTCCTCCAGCCCGCGCTTTGCGCGCTGGTCCCTGGTGACAGATGCAAACCTGGCAGGGCGGACTCGTTGTCAGGACTTGTTCTATTGCTTGGGGTTCAAGGATTGGTGATTTAAATAAAGCTTTAATAAATACTACGACGGTATGTGAAATTTGTGAACCAAGCCTAAGAATCAAGTAACGTTAAAACCATTTCATCCTGACATAGAAACTCCCCTACCGGCCCTGGCTGGTTGGCTCTGCTTCTGCACCCCTCCCAATGTTGCTTCTCTCTTCCTCTCCCTTTTTCCTTCTCCCCCTCCCTTTTTTACTCTTCTCTCTCTCTCTTTCTCTCTCTCTCTCTCTTCCCCTCCTGCAGCCATGGCTCAATTGGAATGAGTTAACCGCAGGCACTGAGGATGGCTCCATGGCCTCCACCTCAGGTGCTAAGAAGAGCTCGGTTGCTGAGCAACAGAGCAATGCCCCAGATGCACAGAGTGTCGCCCCTTGGTGGGCTTGCTGGGTGGATCCCAGTTGAGTGCATGTGGGAGTCTGTCTCTGCCTCCTCTCCTCTCACTGAATAAAAAAAAAAAAAAAGAAAGAAAAAAGACCTCCCTACTCAATACACAAAATTGGGGAGAGGCCGTGGACTGCCTGGGGGCTCCATTGCTTTGTGTCTTTGTGGGAAGCCTAGTCTGAACAAAAGAAGCACATAGGGGTTTTCATCTAACATCTCTACTTGAAATAAATGCCTTCAGCACCCACTGGCTGAAAGCAAATTGCACAGACACACTGAGCCTCCGCTAGCATCTACCTTCAGCTCACACCCACATGTTAGTTCTGACTGCATTTAAATGAGGAAAAGAAGAAACAGTTGAGATTTTGATTCAGTTGGGGGAAAATAATTTTTCCCTGGAAGAGTTTGCAGTTTTGAGAACTCTCTCTAGATTAACTTAGTTCTGCACGTAGCAAGTATTCACATGGTCTCTGTTTTGTGATGGTTTATTGGGGGGCGGAGAGGGGAAGGTGGAGACAAAGCTACCTTTTAATTTTTGCATTCTGATGCCCTTCCAGTAGAGAAATGACTTATGGCTGGTGACTCTATGGGGAGGATGTGTAGAGTATCACTTGATATAGTCTCTCTTAGGCACCCACATGGCTTATTTAGTAAAGGGGAGGAGGAATTTAGGGGTTTGGAATCTAGGCCCAGTATGGCCACTGAAGCATTTTGTGGGACTTCCCTGGTCCCTAGACCTCCTCGGAGAGTCTCGATTTCCTCTTCTATAAAGAAGGATTGAGCCCGGTCTTCCCCCAGGACCCATTGCTGTGGGAAACGTTCCTAGCCAACCTATAAAGATTCCTGTGTGTCATTTATTACTTTTCATTTTAAGAGGTACAGGGCATATTTTGGTGTGTTTCTTATATTACGACATTTACCCATATTTTTAGGAGTGCAGTGGGGTCTGCTCAGACAACCCTGGGGCAGCTTCAGGACAAGGCTAATTCTCTGCCTGGGTCCTTAGAGATCGTAGGGGTTCAGGGTGTGAAGTCAGAGATGCTTGGGTTTCAATCCCAACATTCCTGACCCAGCATAGTCACAGCAGACTCAAAGGCATGGGCGTTCAGGGGAACCAGGGGAATGTGGAGCACCTGGGGATAGTCACCAGCAGAAAGCCGTTGCTGTCCTTAGACTCCAAAGGGGAAAGCAAGGAAGGGTGTGGCACCCGCAGAACCTGCAGGAACTCAGGGTCCTGGGAAAGGGACCTCTGACAGGACCTGGAGTTGTAGAGAATGCAGCCCTGGCCGGAACCCTGGGAGGCAGCAGGTGGGGAGGGGACAGTCCCACCCAGAGGACAAAGGAACCCGGTGATGGGGTGTGCAGATTTCAGGTTGCCAGGGCACCGAACAAGGCAGGGAAAGATAAAGGCTGGATCTGCTTGGGAAAATGGAGCAGAATCACCCCACTAGCTCTCGGGTCATGGGGCCATTTATAAACAACTGCACCTGAGCTGATGGCAAAGCATTGATGCCGATTCCTCTCCAGGCTGGATGAGAATTGCAAAAGAACACATGTATGAATGTGGCTACTCTGTGGAGATACTCAGTGAGTAAATAAACATCCCTTTTCACTGACTTGTTGAGTCAATGGACCAGCAAAGGGCCGGGCACCACGCAGCTGCTAGACACACACAGGCCATGGCGTGCTGGTAACCATGTTGCCACAGTGACTCCTGAGCACACAAAGCATGGATCTTCCGCAAGAATAACGTGACACACGTGAACAGGGGATGGAGCTGTTATCAGCACAACCTGGGGTGACAGGCTGCTCTGCAGGGCTGGGCACTTGGTGGTCCATTTGTGCAAGGTGGGTGCCTGAGGACCACAGCTGTATGAGGGGTCTGCCCCCTGTACCCTCCTCCCCAAGCCCTCTGTTAATTGCTGAACACGGAGCACAAGGACTGACAGAAGAAAGACACAATTGTCTTGATCAGGGTGGGAGTCCCTATCCCGTGGAAAGGAGCCGTTGTCCCCAGCCACCCAGCTGGGAGAAGGCATGGAGCAGCTCCAGAGGGCTACATGGGCCCCGCTGACAGCGGGAAAAGTGAGGATTTGAGATTTCCTGGAGACTCGACCTCGTTTGCGAAGCGTTAGGCAGAGGAGCATGTCTCAGCTCTCTGCTGAGTTGCTACTGTCTCTTGAAATCTTCTGGTTTTGATCATTTGAAAAATATAAGAATAATACAAACCTTTTAAGTGAGCGACTATTTTTAAAAAATGATGGTTAGGGATCCTTTTATTCTCTTTTTCGATGCAGTGGAAACAAAATTCTGCTGTTTCCATTTATTTTGATTTGCTTTTTGTATCTTGAAACTATGGCCCTTTTTTAAAAATAAGGATCTCAGCCAGGGTTCCTGGACCTTTAGCAACACTGACATTTTAGATAAGATAATTCTTGTGGATAGATACAATGTTGTGCTCAGAGTTCATTAGGGAGGGGTCAAGGTGCCACCACGGCTTGTAAGTATAATTTTTATTATGCTGATGATGACTTTAGATGTCTTTACCAAAATAAAGTAGAAAGATTTCTCTCCTTCATCATGACAGGCCCTGAACTGATTTCTATCATTTTATTTTGCTTGTTCTACCTAGAGTCGAATGAGATAAAGTTACCATCCAGGAAGTTGGCTGCCGCTCGGGCAACATCTTACAAGATGACTCCTCAGTTAGGAAGTGACCATGGCACCCAACTGTCCCAAGCATCTCAGACTCAGAGATCTGGGTCCCCTGATCACTTCGAGTTGAATAGATTCAGGCAATCGCCTTATCTCACCAAGTCCAGAGAAGACTGATGGGTACACCCAAAAGCCCACTTTACATTCATCACAAATGTATCAGATAATCACTGAACCCTGAAGGGGACTGCCAGTCCTAAACTTTAGAAGTTGCATTTGGACCGCTCCTTCGGGGTCAGTGAAAGGAACAGGGAGGGCAGGTGTCACCCCTGACAGTCCTCTGTTGGACAAGGGAGTCGAGCGAGTAAGGATGGTGGGCAAGCAATCGGTGGCATCAGCTGGCAACTTCGTGTTGCAAGTTAGACATTCAAGTGGTTTCTGGTTCTTTCCAGTTTCCCGGATTCAGCACCCGGTCCTCTCGAAAGTGCCAGATTCCAATGGACACTCTGGGTCTGTGACTGTCTTTTTTTCTGTGTGCTGTGCACAACAGTGAGTGACCATGTTCTGTCTCCGTGTGCCCGATGCCTTTGTTTCAGATACACACACGGGAACTCCACACCCCAGCCCGGCTCTTCCGGCTTTTGGCCTTGGTGGTGCTCTGCCCTGTGAGATGCTTTCTGTGTAGATAACCAACTTCAGTCTGGAGGTGGCCCGTTTATCGGTCAGAGTCGTAGAGTTGTGGGGGAGTCCTCTCTCATTCCCAAGTTCCACTTCCAATATTACAGCGATAAGGAAGTTATACATAACACGAGAGCAAAATATCAATAGTAGCCCTTTTTTTTTATTACCAACAACTTCTAGGCATATCATTTTGAAAGAAAATGATGTCTAAGAATCACATAATCCAGTGATTTTCAACCTTTTATGAGCCGTGGCACATTTTTTACATTTACAAAATCCTGGGGCACACCACCTACCAAAATGACACTCTAACACAGTACATATTATACATATAGTTAATAATATAGTTTCTAAATGTATTTATACTCACTTAGTGTGAAACCTGGGCCTGTTTCGATGAACACAAAAGGGATATCCTGGCAGGAATGGTAGAAAGACACACACGAAGCTCTTCCTCAACAGTTCTCAGTCTCTCTGTTTTTAGTTTTTATCACAGTCAAGCTTGAGAAGCTCAGCTCACATAGATATGTGGTTGAAAACGGGAGCAATGTCAAAATAGCTTTGTTGGCCAGAATGGGGAAATCCTTGGCAACAGATAACCAAAAACTGTCCAAAGGAAGATCAGCAAACTTTAGCTTTAAAGTTAGATAACATTGTGATGCATTGTATATCACCCTCTGCGGGGGCCTCTTTTAAAAAGAAAAAGGTCAAATATCTATATACACCATCAGGATAGACATAACCAGCTGAGGCTGAGCTTCATCTAGTGGTGGCAACATTCACCTCCAGTCCTGACCAGGATTATAAATCAGGACCATGGGGAGGAGTAGCAGCTTCAACTACTCGCTGCGGCCACACAATGACAAGTGTGCGGGCAGCCCGAGCGGGGGACCTTCCTGGGTTGGAGGAGAGGCGGCCTACTATTGGTTCATCGCTAGTGGTCGGGATGAATCCTAGAAAGTGATTGGTCAATGAGCATTCCCTGTGCCTCCACTCTTCCTGTCGCTGATAGCTGGAGGGATTGTGAGGGGAATGTTTATGTTCGGATGGAGGCGGCTGGTGGTGGGCCGGATAAATAGCCTCCGCAGGCCGTATCTGGCACGTGGGCTGTAGTTTGGGGACCCATGTTTAATTTCCCCATGGCACACCTGACCATGTCTCATGGCACACTAGTGTGCTGCGGTACACTGGTTGAAAAACACTGACATAATCACATGCATGTTGGTTAATAAAATATACTCACTTTAAGTGAATGAGTTGAATAACATAATACAAAGTAATCTATTAAATGCAGACTTTGTGACTTATAAGTGGCTTTTTTAGTAGAACATTTGAGGGATTGCTGTTTGTGCTTTTTTTAAAATGAGAATTATAAAACAGAATTAAACAAGTGAGCTCCATGGTGTAATTTCATATTAATAGGTATTTAGGTATATGTACGTTTATATTCTAGTCACATAGTTCTACATGAAGTATATATTTAAGAAAATGTCCTATTCTTTCCATGTAAAAAAATATACAAAATCTTATTTCTTTTACAGATTTAGAAACATTTCAATGGGGTCAGAGTCATTTTCAAGGTGCTATTAAACTCTATTGCTGATGACAGGCTTTCATCTCTGAAACATTAATCACCTCCTAACTCCCCAAGGCCCATGACCATTGCTTGCAGCTCATTACACACCCTTGAGGGGGTGCAGTTTGTGGAGAGCTTCTCTTCCAACAAGGACTGGCTCCATCTGATAAACTATCATTCTGTATGTTTGGTTTTTTTGATCAAGTGTCAGAGGACTCACTTTGCATATAAATGTCTATGGTGAATATAAAAACTCAGATTCACTGTTTCTCATGTGTGCACTACCTCTGTGATCATGTATATTCACCACGTATATGACTGGTCTGGCAGAATTTGTTTATAACGGGGGCACAGAAATGTGCCCTCCTTACAGAAAGGAAGAGACGTGGGCCCTTCCCTCTCCCTTTAGCTGCCTGGACCTCAGTGCTCGTGCCCCTCTATAGGCTGAGATACTAAATTCCTCACCAATGCCTTGCAGATTGAAAAGGAAACGTTGAGAGGGAAACAGTCCGTGCGGCACCACGTGGACTGGCCATGTGGACGCGGGCGGGCCGGCGGGCGGGCTGACTTACTTTGTTTGCACTGGGCGAGGAGGAAGAGACTGAAAATGTAGTATATTTCCCCATCTTGGGGATTTATAATCCCCCCACTGAAAACAGTTTAAAATAGGAAATGTGGGAGCTTATTAGCACACTAATACCCTCTAAAAAGCCTCATTCCCCGATGAAGGCAGGAGAGTGCTAATTAATCAGTTACTCAGTTAGAGGCTGTTCGGAGTGCGGGTGCCCTGGGAGAGCACAGGTGGCAGGTGGGCGGGCTCGGAAATGGGCATCTTAGAGGAAGTGTCTGCAAAGCGGTGCACCTGCGTGCTGCCTGGCTGCCCAGGGCACTGCACCTGGAATGGAGGGACTTCCTCACAGGAGGTCTTCCATGCTTGAAGGTGAGCCTTCTTTAGGTGACCGATCATCCTCCTTTAGGGAGGACAGTCCTTCTTTCATAAGTTCCGTCCTCCCTCGAAAAGTGTCCTCCTACACGTCCTCCTTTTTGATATTGGAAGACTCATCTGTCAATGTCCATATTCAATCGATGCAGAGTCAATCCATTGCATGTGATGTGATGTCTTTGTATCTAAATGAGGACTTTTTTTATTACAATTATTATTAAAAAATTAATAGGCATGTAAGCATAATGATAATATAAAATATTACAAATGTTTTTATTACGCATTTATCCTGTTATAGTGTATTATTGTTGCAATGAATACAATGTTTCTTTTATTTGTGATACGGTTTTCTTCAATTTATTTTTGTCCTCCTTTTCATGGTAAAAAAAGTTGGTCACCTTAGCATTCTCCAGTTGCATAGTATGACGCACAGGAAAGAAGACCACAGAGATGGTGTTTATTTATTCATTCATTTTTTTTCTTTTGTAATTATTTGTTGAGTATCTAGGTCCCTCTATAGAGCTTTGTCAAGATTGAATAATCCAATAAAGCGCGTACAGCTCGTGATGTCAAGGGAAGAGATGTGTATCTCAGCATACCACACTGTCTAAGAAAGACGTGCCTCCCAGACCTGCCATCTGGTCATCCATCTATCTACCTGTCTGTGTGACCTCATGAACCAGCAGAGGGCATGTCAAGGATGGAAGAGACATTGACCTTTGTCGCAGAGGACAAGGTGGACAGTGCCCCAGGTGGAGGCTGCACAGAGGGTCAAGGCCAGGTCCTCCAAGACCTTGTGGCTGTGCCTTGAGACGGGTGATGGAAAACAAGAAACTTGTTTGAAAGTGTGGATTAGTATGATCAGCCCCAGTTTCTAGAATACGTCTGTGGTCATTGTGGAGGGGGTGCACGGGCAGGCCACAGACAGAGGAGACAGGAGATACCAGGACATCTGGGGTGCTCAGAGTACAGACCCTAAAGACAGGAGAGGTCTTCAGGACTCCCACTCATGGGCCACGTGAGCTCCTGAATAAGCGAACCTCCGTGAACTGCGGCTTTCTAACCCGTAAGTGGCCCTAAGGAGAAATATCTACTCTGCGGAGATGAAGTCCGGCCCTCTGGGCAGTCTTAGGTGCAGCGTCCTCTCTCCCAGATGACCAGGAAGGACCTCACACAGCTGTGCCCGAGGGACCCAGGGGACCTGCGTGGTCGGTCCCCTTTCCTGTGTCCTAACACGCCTCCTCTGGTTATGTCACGCTTTCTCTGATGTTTTACCTTCGACCTGAATCTAACCCTCTTTCTAAGCCATTTTGTGAAGACATTGGTTGGAGTGCCTGTCAGCTTTTAACCTCTGCTCCTCTTCCCTTGAATCACCCTTTGTCCTGGGACCCCTGACCTTCCTGCCACCTGCCCTGCCCTCAGCACCGGCCCAGTTTTCCAGAGTCGTCCCGTTTGATTGGTCTTATTGGGAACCCAGAAGCAAAGTAAAACTAAACTACTAATATTTTAATGTTATTTTGTTAAAGTCCTATTATGAGGTCCAGAAGAAAAAAAAGTTAACAACAGCTTAAGATTTCCCTCTGATTTCACTAAAGTGAGGCTGATAAATGTCGGGCCACCGACATCAGCCAATTGCCCAGATGAATTACACACAAAAGCATGATCCAATAACCAGCTTTCATCGTTATAGCTCTCTGTAGCACTCCTTAGAGTTTTAATTAGGATTCATTAAGCATCTGTCCTTGAAAAATCTTACTTGGCTTCTTTTCTTCCCCTCTCTTTGATACTGAGTCAATTGGTTACCAACAAGGCTGGCATAATAGAACTCATCAATAAAATAATCGAGCCTGACCTGTGGTGGCACAGTGGATAAAGCATCGATCTGAAATGCTGAAGTTGCTGGTTCGAAGCCTGGGGCTTGCCTGGTCAAGGCACATATGGGAGTTGGTGCTTCCTGCTCCTCCCTCTTCTCTCTCTCTCTCTCTCTCTCTTTCTCTTTCTCTCTCTCTCCCCTCTCTAAAATGAATAAAAATAAAATCTTAAAAAAATAGTCAAGTGCTTGTCACATGTCTGGTATTGAGCCCCCCTCCTGGCATTTTCTTCCAAGGAGGAAGAGCTCACTTGGGTAATCCTGTGGGGTCTCTATCTTTACTTATTATGCACACAGCACCAGGAGCATGAGCGGTACCCCTGTCTCAAAACTAGTATACCGCCGGGTACACATGAAAGTGAAGGAAATGTATTTCATAAAGATCAAAACCAAACAAAAAGCCAGAGGAAGTCTGTGGACACCAGCTCAGCAGAAGAATGAAGCTCCAGCAAATATCAGTTCACGCTCTGGAGTTACTGCGAGTGTCCCTGGTGATGTCACCCGGGTTCCTGACGCGAAGATTGGAGGTCCCCCTGCCCAGCCAGGGGGCAGGAGAGAATCATGGGCTGCTGTTGGTGATTCCACCAACATACGCACAGACCTGTGTTGCTGTGAAGGACCCACAGGTCGTCCCATTTATGTTTTAAGTATTAACGAGAAGAAAAATAATGGAAGTCCTGCCTGACCAGGTGGTGGTGCAGTGGACAGATCGTAGGACTAGGATACAGAGGACCTGGGTTCCAAACCCCAAGGTTGCAAGCTTGAGAAAGAGCTCACCAGCTTGAGCGCAGGGTCACTGGCTTGAGCGTGAGATCATCGACATGACCCCATGGTCGCTGGCTTGAGCCCAAGGTCACTGGCTTGAGCAAGGGGTCACTCACTCTGCTATAGCTCCCTGGTCAAGACACATATGAAAAAGCAACCAATGAACAACTAAGGAGCCGCAACGAAGAAGAATTGATGCTTCTCATTTCTCTCCCTTCCTGTCTTTCTGTCCCTCTCTCTCTCTCTCTCTCTCTCTCTCTCTGTCATAATAATAATATAAAATAATAATAATGGAAGTCCTGAAAAATTTTTCTTTCCAACTTTTTGCCTCTTTTTTTTAATATGATGTTTCAAGTAATATAGAGTAATAACACACACTCAAAACAAAAATTATCTTTAGCATCATGCTGACATTGGTAAAGAGTAGTGATGGATCAACTTACCCACCAGAGAGCAGCCCTTTGGAACTATAAACAAAAGAAATATATTTTATTAGTTAAGAATACCTTTCTTCCTAATCATTTTCCAGCATTTGTCATTCGCTTTCATCACATATTTAAAACACTATCTTCATGTTCCAATCTAAAATGAACTCAAATCTTTGATGTTCCACATGATTTCACAACACACACATGAAAAATAAATTCTATAGTGAGTTCTGCAGGATTTGTATATTTGTTTGTAAAATCCAAGAACCAAAGTGACCTAAAGGTGGTGTATGAAATAATTTGATGAAAATTAAAGGTGAGATTGAAGAAGTTCACAGGAAGCCACACTTTCGTTCGCTTGGTCAAGTTGAACTGCGCGTGAGGCCACGTGATTACAAGATACGATGGCAGACGACTAGGCCGGAAAGGGCAACATGCATAGCTATCAACCAGGGACAGTATGTGGCCAGCGACACAGATCTCAGCTTCTTCAGACTGCTGAGAACTGAGCCGGCCCCACACCCTGGACAGAGCTGACCTTGCCTGTGGATGCCAAGTGTGGCCTGCGGTGAGCTGTAGAGGGCTGTAGGGGCGTGGACGGGGGAAGAGATCACAGGTACCTTGAAAAATGAGTTGCCACAGCTTTCTGCATTTAAACTGCTCATATCATCTGACAGCCTGAGACACGGTTAACATTCCAGCACCTTAAGCCAACACGTTTTGTTGATAAGACAGAGTCTAACACCATGATTCTAACACTTTGAATCATCGGAGGACCCTTGAAAATATAACAGAGTTCAAGATTCCAAGAGAGGATGATGTCATTGCTCGGGGTGGGGCCCTGGCATTGGTAGTTTTAAGCTCCCCTGGAGATTTGAACATGCAGCCCAAACCGACAGGCCTTGGATAGCTGGTGACCAGCATGAGGTCTAGCGTCCCACTACCTGGGTGCCGTGCACATTCCGCTCACTGCTCTATAGCTGTGTGACCTGGACAACTCACTGCTGTGGTAGCCGTCTGCGGGCCTGTCTTCCGCTCTGGAATGTGGACACAGCCGTGCCTATCCGGGGACCGAGCTAGCATGTGTGAACCTTGTACACTTTTGAGAACTTTCTTTAATAGAAAATACATAAAAACATTCATGTCAACTTAAGCTACAAAAGTGAGTTTTTGTTTAGGATGAGGAAGTACCTTCCTACTAAGGACACATTTTTCAAAGCTGACAAATTCTAAAAACTAATATATTTTTTTTATTAGTTACCTAACAGTTTTCTATAAAACAGGGTGGGGCAAACATAGGTTTCCAGTTGTTCATATGGGAAATAATGCAATGATTAATATATATATGCTAAGACAAGAATAAACCCCGTGATTCACATACTTACACCCGTAAACGTACGTTGGCCCGCCCGGTATTCCTTCAGTCTTTCTCTGCCTGCACACTCTTGGTGCATCTCTATACGGGTCAGTGATTTTACGAGGTCATTTTCTTTTATTTATTTATTTATTTATTTATTATTATTATTATTTTTTTATTTTTCTGAAGCTGGAAACGGGGAGAGACAGTCAGACAGACTCCCGCATGCGCCCGACCGGGATCCACCCGGCACACCCACCAGGGGCGATGCTCTGCCCACCAGGGGTGATGCTCTGCTCCTCCGGGGCGTCGCTCTGCCGTGACCAGAGCCACTCTAGTGCCTGGGGCAGAGGCCAAGGAGCTATCCCCAGCGCCCAGGCCATCTTTGCTCCAATGGAGCCTCGGCTGCGGGAGGGGAAGAGAGAGACAGAGAGGAAGGAGAGGGGGAGGGGTGGAGAAGCAGATGGGCGCTTCTCCTGTGTGCCCTGGCCCGGAATCGAACCCGGGACTTCTGCACACCAGGCCGACGCTCTACCACTGAGCCAACCAGCCAGGGCCACAAGGTCATTTTCTATAGATACAATATAAAAATGTATTTTTCCTTTATTGTGATTCACCCAAATGTATTATATTATTGCCAGTTTAAAAAAGTTTCCTACGTCCTTGTGACTCTTCAGGGCCAAGGATAATTATTTAAATAGTTAGGGAAATATTTAAGATGGTTGTCCTGATTGGGATGACTTTCAAAGTCTTTTTTAGAGATGTATGTACAGTGTGTCCATAAAGTCATGGTGAACTTTTGACCGGTCACAGGAAAGCAACAAAAGACGATAGAAAGGTGAAATCTGCACCAAATAAAAGGAAAACTCTCCCAGTTTCATACCTATTCAGTGCAGTTCGATGTGGGCTCATGCACAGATTTTTTAGGGCTCCTTAGGTAGCTATCCCGTATAGCCTCTACAGACTCGTCACTGACTGATGGCCTACCAGAAGGGGGTTTCTCCACCAAACTGCCGGTTTCCTTCAACTGCTTATCCCACCGAATAATGTTATTCCTATGTGGTGGCGCTTCGTTATAAACGCGCCGATATTCATGTTGCACTTTGGTCACGGATTCGAATTTAGCGAGCCACAGAACACACTGAACTTTCCTCTGTACCGTCCACATCTCGACTGGCATGGCCGTGGGCGGCTCCGCTATATACACGGTGTTACATCATCACCTGTGCATGCGCACATGCTGCCACATCATCCTACAGAAACTGGGAGGGTTTTCCATTTATTTGGTGCAGATTTCACATTTCTATCGTCTTTTGTTGCTTTCCTGTGACCGGTCAAAAGTGCACCATGACTTTATGGACACATTGTATTTAGGTTAGTTGATGTTTCCATGCACACTCATTTAAAAAAAAAAAAAAACAACTCTTTGACTAGATGACTTTTGAACGTATTTTCTGAGTTTTCTCTTCAGGAACATACATCGGTGTTTCATGCAATAATTGGCAAATGCCATATGGACATGGTTAGGCGAGATCACCTAAGGCTGAGGGGGGAGCACAGCTGAGGCGCGTGTGCAGGGAGGGGGCCCTGAGGGGCCCACCACGCATGAGGATCGGTGGGGCAGTGGGGGCGAGGCCCAGTGCAGCAGTCTGGACGGAGCTGGCTCCAGGCTGAGCGGCAGCGTCCTTGGCTGACAGGTGACTTGGGATGGACTCGCTACCTTTGATCTGCGGAGTCAGAGGCCTGTGAACAATCCTCGAGTGTACGAGAGATGGTGCAGCGGAGGGTTCCATGGTGAGCCACTCGAGTCAGACAGGTTTGAATCTCAGCTCAACTCTGCTGCGTACCAGCCCGTGAGACCTTGCTGGAAATAATTCCACATTGAAGTAACTGCGGACCATGTAAGTATATCACCCGGGACCCCAAAATACCATCTCAACTCTTCCTTAGCCAAGCCCCTAAAATGTGTGATGGAGCAGAAGTCAGGGCTGAGGGAGGAGAAGCCACTTTAGTATACTAATGTTATTTTATATTCTATTGCATGTCTATGTCATGGATTCAGCAAACTCATTATTTTGTAATCATATTTTATTACATAACTATAACCCCCAAAGTGTCTGTTCTATTATATTTACTATTTAATATATTACCCTGAAGTTTTTTGTTTGTTTTTAGTGAGAGAGACAGAGAAAGGAACAGGTAGACAGGAAGGAGAGAGATGAGAAGCATCAATTCTTTGTTGCAGCACCTTGTTTATTGATTGCTTTCTCATCTGTGCCTTGACTGGGGGGGGGGGGAGGGGCTACAGCAGAGCCAGTGACTCCTTGCTCAAGCCAGTGACCTTGGGCTCAAGCCAGCAACATTGAGGTCATATCTATGATCCCAAGCTCAAGCCAGAGACCCTGTGCTCAAGCTGGTGAGCCCACACTCTAGCTGGGTGAATCTGCACTCAAGGCAGTGACCGAAAGTCTAGAACAGGGGTCCCCAAACTACGGCCCATGGGCCGCATGCGGCCCCCTGAGGCCATTTATCCAGCCCCTGCCACACTTCCGGAAGGGGCACCTCTTTCATTGGTGGTCAGTGAGAGGAGCACATTGACCATCTCATTAGCCAAAAGCAGGCCAATAGTTCCCATTGAAATACTGGTCAGTTTGTTGATTTAAATTTACTTGTTCTTTATTTTAAATATTGTATTTGTTCCCATTTTGTTTTTTTACTTTAAAATAAGACATGTGCAGTGTGCATAGGGATTTGTTCATAGTTTTTTTTTTATAGTCCGGCCCTCCAACGGTCTGAGGAACAGTGAACTGGCCCCCTGTGTAAAATGTTTGGGGACCCCTGGTCTAGAGCCTGGGTCCTCTGTGTCCCAGACCACCAATGCTCTATCCATTGCACCACTGCCTGGTCAGGATAAGTTTCTTTTTTTAAGACTTTATTCATGTTAGAGAGAGAAAGAGAGAGAGAGAGAGAGAGATAAGGAGGGAGGAACAGGAGGTATCAACTCCCATACGTGCCTTGACCAGGCAAGCCCAGGGTTTTGAATCGGCGACCTCAGCATTCCAGGCCTACGCTATATCCACTGCACCACCATAGGTTAGGCTACCCTATAATTTTATGTAATTAAATTGTCAACGGGAAAAGAACATTATTATCATTATTATTGTCTTCTCATTGGAAAAGGGGAATCAGCTTTTCTCAGGCTCAGACATCCCTGGAGTTTCTAGAACAGATCAGTATTGTTCACAAGGGAACATCCCGTGCTTCCAGAACTTGCATGCGCAGCCACACCAATGTCTGTGCGCTCCAGCGTGCATTACGAGGGCCTTCGACTGTCCGGTACCATCGGGCACGTTGGAGGGAACCTGGCAACGTCAGTGGGATAAAGCTGCTGTTTATTGTCTGGTAAGACTTCCACCCTCCCGGCTCAAAGGGGGAAGAAAGTATCTTTCTCTGTATGTTTTCTAAAAGCAGAAGACTAGTTGTCTGGATGCCAACTTGCTGGATGCACACCGAGACTGTAAAACCTTACCTTCGTTACTATGTGTGGTGGCCCCCTCATTACAGCACTGTGCACCGTCGACACTGGGCTCCCTGATGACACGGACCAGGCGCAAGGCAAAGGAATGGCACGGGGAATCAACGATAAACATTTTCCTCCGCAAATTTACGCACGCGAGTTAGAATAATACACATCCGCAGTCTTTCGAACTCTCTGAATCCTCGGGAGAAAAGAGAAAAAACAAAAAACAAAAGACGGTTTCTTCTTTATGTTTTTGTACCTTAATCAGTGCCAAGTTTAGCAGCTCATCCAAACTGTGAAACCACACTCGAAGTCCAAAAATGTCGTGAGTAACGGGATCAAATTAAGAACACGACGGGAAGCAGGGTCCGCAGATGAAACTAGGCAACTCCACGCGCTGTCCGTTTCATGGTTTTGGCTTGAAATATGTGCTGAGATTCTCATTTAAGACTTCCCGAGTTGTTGGTCAGGAGGTTATTTTGATTATCACAGTGTCTCAAGAATTATAATTAATGTAATGGTTTTCTTCTGTGTCCTTTAGAATAGGGAAATTTCTGTACAAAGTCAGGAGACTTCCAAAGTTCGAAAGGATCGTCATTCTACCTGATCAGTGAGAAATAAGGAGGTCAGGGACTGCTAAAGAATAGAATAATTTAAAATTTTTAAAAAGCTATATAATTAATTCTCATACATAAAGCACCAGGCATTCTGGGGACTTCCTCATGTATTCTCTTTCCACCTCTGTCCAGAAAGTACTGTGAACATCGTTCACTGAAAAACAGGAAGGGCTTCCCATCAGGCCTCAGAGACAGTGTGGAAGGTGTCAGAAAGCATTGTGAGGGGCAGCCAGCCTTCCGTGATGTCGCTGGAACAGCTTCACGATCCTGGGTGACTTCCCCAAAGCAAAGAGGAGGTCCTCGCCATGCCCTAAGGACACACCGGTCATTCCTCTTTCTCTGTGCCCCCTTCATAGGACTGGTGTCGCAAAGACGATTTTATCACATGATTCTGTAATTTCTTGCATCCTGGATTTTCATGTTTTGAGGTTGTTGTGTTGTTGTTTTCTTGTCTTTTAATGCATATGGGCTTTAAGTCTCTCTCCCTCCCTCCCTCTCCCTCTCTCTCTCTCTCTCTCTCTCTTTCTCTATCTCTCTATCTCCTATCTCTCTCTCACACACACAGCATGTGATGTACAGGCCAGGAACTGGAGCTAACACAATAGAAATCATATGCAGTTAAAAACATCCTCTCTTACTGTGTGTGTGTGTGTGTGTGTGTGTGTGCGTATGTGTGTGTGTTTAAAGTGGAAAATGATTTAACATTTCAAAGGAAATCCCATCAACAGCATTAACTTTTGACTTAAATAATTGCTTAACAATTAATGAAGTTAACGAAGGGTTACCACCCAACTGAAGACAAAGCTTGCACTAGCAAGTGAGAGCGAGTGTGAGTTCGGGCACGGGGCGACACGGTACAAAAATCCAGCAGACGGCCCCTGAGCGGAGGGTGTGAACATCAGTGTCGTGAGCTGTAGCACCCAGAAGGTGGCCTAACCCATAGGCTGATGATGTGACCGCCCGCTAAAAAGCCCAGCGTGAAATCCACACATTTACAGCCCAATTCTGGATCCTGGGCAGGTCCAGTGCGTGTGTCCGCGTCAGCTTCACCTGTCCCTTCCCTGTCTCCTCTAGGTCTCTCTTACTGCAGCCTGCATGTCCTTCTCATCCCCCGGACCCATCAGGATCCCACCAGCCCTTCAGAAAAGCTTCCTTGCTCTCTCCCGTCTGTTGATGATCACACCCTCTTTTGAAACTTCATGGCATTTTGCTGTTTGCCTGCATTGATCTAATGCAGGGGTGAATCTGCTGACTAAAGAGCCATGGATGTTAGTGACAGGGCTGACTCACCACCGTGTTTTTGCTGCTAGGATCTTGCCTTAGTCTATATAGTATGTGCTCAGCTACGGGGTATTAAAGTGAATGAGTTTCCGCAAACTACCATAATTCGACCACACAGATAAGCATCTGTTCCGTCACCGATGGAGAAGGGACCCGTTTGTCAGGATGCTCACTGGTGTCAGAATACTTGCAGCTCACAATCGTTGTGGTTCAAAGAGGCACCCGTGCATGAAAGCAGTCGGAATGGGGTACAGGTGGGGATGCTGGGGGAGGAGAAAGTGACATGAGGGGGCGGTCAGTATGATGGAAGTGCCCGGTATCGTACTGGGAAAGCAAGTGCTAAGAGAAAAGGTAACCGTTTTTTGTATCACTCAGTGTTATGTTGGCTAAACTTTCCCGATGCGTCAGGGAAATATTTCCTGAGTGCCTGGACCTCAGAAATGACGACTGTGAAGAGCTTCCAACATGTGGCTCAGCAGATTGAGAATCCTGGAACCAGGAGGTTAACTAGTCAGCAGAGAGAGTTGAAGTTTTACTGAAGGAAACATTAAAAAAATTATTTTTCTTTGTTCTCTATATAGACCTATGTTGCTAGGATAGAAATATACCTCTGCTTCTAATGAACTTGGCAGTGAGGGCAGATCACATGTTTAGACAGCAACAAGAAACAGTGGAAAATTCAGGTGCAAATTAATTACATAAATAGAGCATGTTGCAAACGTGTATCATTTTTGAGTGATCAACACTATGAGGTAATGTCACCTAACTCTCTCTCGCAGAGGCAGATGTAAGATGTGCAGAATGATGTCCTAAAGGCCACACATAGCGAAGGACAGACTCAGAACTAGACTCAGGTGTCCCAAGGGGGTGAAAGTACTGTGGGCGTTGGTAGTCAGGGCATACTTCACAGCAGAAGTGACATTCCAACACGGCCTTGTGAAAGCAGTAGAACGCAATGAGAAGGAAGGCCTTGTATCCAGGGAACAGGATGAATAACTTTGGGGCCAAAATAACTGTTTGTATTTAATAACAGAATGTGATAAATATGGAACTTAAAAAAATGACAATAGAATTAGGATTTTTTTCCCCTAAAAATCATTTTTAAAAATTCTGACCAAAGGAGTAACATGATGAAAGTCATGTACTTCTTGAAAATAAGTCCACCTAAAAATTGGGATGGGCGTGCTAATTAAGAGAGAAAAGAGGAAAAGAAACCATAATTTTAAAAAATGAGCATACTAACACAGGCACGGAAGACGGGAGTGTGGACCAATGGATGTGGGAGGCAAGGGTTTTAAAAGAATAATTACTCGGGAAATTAGCAGAAAATTTAGTGTTTGTTAAAAAGAGTCTACACCCTAATAGCCGTGGGAGGTGAATCAAGAGGCAACTCTTTGGGGTTTTTTTTTTTGTTTTTCTGAGTAAGTGCGGGAGGAACCCTAGAGGTGGGGTAAGAACAGATTCTGTTGAGTTTGCAATGGCACAGGGACTCCCAAACGGCCGTGTCCTGGAGCAATTAGAAATGTGACACCGGAGTTCACCACAGTGGTCAGGATGGAAGGAATGGATGGGGAATTACAGGCATGGAGGTGGTAACTGAAACCAGGAGATGTGATAAGGTTCAGAGAAAAGAGAAGGGAGGGAATTTCAGGTCCTATCCTTCTATCCTTCTAGTCTCCTATTAAAAATTCAGGAGTTCACTTTCGTTAGCCTGAAGGAGACCCAGGAAATGAAAAACATCAATTTATTTTGTACAGGCTGTGGGTAAATGTCCCTTTTAATTAAAGCGACCCAATTTTGCCCATACCCAAGGGCACGTTCCTAGCGCACAGACATGTAAACATGTACACACCGCTTTGACACAGTATCCCTCTGACAACAACCACTGCCTCCACTGCTTACCACTGACACCACCGACCCGAACACCAGGCAGGTACATGGAGGCACCATGCACTTCATGATCATTGCAACAAAAGGTTTTTTTTTATTACAATCCAATAAAGGCTGCTAGGGGTTGGGACTTCTCTAGTGGAGACAGATTTAATCCGAGGTTACATTCTAGTCAGCACAGAAAAAACGATGCAAAAGGCAAAATGGGCATATCTTTTAATTGGCGTATCATATAATGGTAGTGGATACATTATACGTGTGTGTGAGTGTGCCTGTGTGTACAGAGGGTGATCTGAGGATATGTGCACTCTGTGGAATAGCACAAAGCCATAGGAAAATGTATGAAAAAAAATAGCTTCTATACTATTTCGTTGCTCTTATTGGGTGAGTGTGAGCCTATTCTTTAATTGATCACATTCTTCGTGCGTACTTATGGCAACGGCATTCTAGTTCAGAGAGACAGAAAGGACTGACACCCACCGCATTTCCCTACGGATAAGACGCTCCCATGTATAAGACCCACCTTAATTTGGGGACCTGACATTTGAAAAAAATATATATTACAGAAAGTGGCTGGACTCAAGTTTTATCCACCATAAAGTTCACACAACTCCTTAGCACTGTCAGAGCTCCCCTCATGAGCTTGTCCTCACCTGCGGCTGATGATGCATCATTGTCTTCAATAAGGAGCACAAAAACAAGCGCAAAAATGCGGGAAATGTAAGTTAAAAAACCATACAACCACTGTATAAAATGCACTCAGTTTTTATTTTTATTTATTTTTTGTATTTTTCTGAAGCTGGAAACGGGGAGAGGCAGTCAGACAGACTCCCACATGCGCCTGACCGGGATCCACCCGGCACGCCCACCAGGGGCGACGCTCTGCCCACCAGGGGGCGATGCTCTGCCACTCCGGGGCATCGCTCGTTGCGACCAGAGCCACTCTAGCGCCTGGGGCAGAGGCCAAGGAGCCATTCCCAGCGCCCGGGCCATCTTTTGCTCCAATGGAGCCTTGGCTGCGGGAGGGGAAGAGAGAGACAGAGAGGAAGGGGGGGGGGTGGAGAAGCAAATGGGCGCTTCTCCTATGTGCCCTGGTCGGGAATCGAACCCGAGTCCCCCACACGCCAGGCTGACGCTCTACCGCTGAGCCAACCAGCCAGGGCCTGCACACAGTTTTTAGACCCCAAATTTTCCGGAAAAAATGTGTGTCTTATACATGGGGAGATACGGTACCTGCAGCAGGGAGCCCGGGAGCGGGGCGATGGAGCAGGGGAGGCCATGGGGGCTGGGGCAGGGCTGCATTTCCTCGTGGGGGGGCCAGGAGAGAGTCTCCTGAGAGGGGCACCATTGGAGAAAGACCAGCGAAGGGGAGAGGGGAGGGAAGAACATCCTTTACAGCCACATCAGGGGCCACGGTTGTCTGGGGGGTGACTAGGAGGCGGTGACAGCGTCCATCCCCCTACGGGGCCTCTGCGGCAGGCGATGTGTTGAGAATTGTTGCGAACACATTGGTGGGTTGTCTCCTGTACCAAACACGGGGGCAAATAGTTCTTAAAAGCTAAGGCAGAAGGAGGAGGAGGAGAGAGGGGAGAAAAGGGAGAGGAGGGGGAGGAAGAAAAGTTGGAAGAGAAGCAGAGAAGTTTTCCATTAGAAGAAGAAGGAGGAAGGAGGAGGAGGAGGAGGAGGAGGAGGAAGAAGAAGAAGAGGAGGAGGAGGAGGAAGAGGAAGGAAGGAAGGAAGGAAGGAAGGAAGGAAGGAAGGAAGGAAGGAGGGAGGGAGGGAGGGAGAGAGGGAGGGAGGGAGGGAGGGAGGGAGGGAGGGAGGGAGGGAGGGAAGGAAGGAAGAAAGGAAAGAGAGAGAGAAGAAGAAGAAGAAGAAGAAGAAGAAGAAGAAGAAGAAGAAGAAGAAGAAGAAGAAGAAGAAGAAGGATGATGATGATGATGAGGAGGAGGAGGAGGAGGAGGAAGGAGAAGGAAGGAGAAGGAAGGAGAAGGAAGGAGAAGGAAGAAGAAGGAGAAGAAGAAGGAGAAGGAGAAGGAGAAGAAGAAGAAAGAAGCAGCAGCGCCCACCCTCTCTGGACACAGAAAGCCAGGCTAGAGTGTTCTCCTGCACCCAGGAGGTGCGTGACGTTGGGAAACACAATGGCCTCCGAGCACCCGGTCCCTGAGGAGCAAGGCCTGGAGCCGGGTATGGGGGCCTGCAGATGTGCAGGCGGGACTGGGCGTTGGGTGGTAGAATCCATGTGCCGGCACTCCCTCGTGCAGCTGTCCTTTCCCCGGGAGGGAGCCCAGCCAGCTGGCAGCTCATCAGGCCCTGGCCACATGCGCCTGCAGATTGCTGAGTAAGCACCAGCCCCAGGCAGCTGGGCCCCTTCAACAGAAAACCGTCAGTTTGGTTTTAGGGAAAGAGCCGGGGTCAACAGTTGCTGCACAGCCACTTAATGAGGGCAAAGCCGGCAGGGCGACTTGGTGGAAGTGGGAAACCACAGACCGGGTGTTCTGCACAGGGAAAGACAGGACAGGGGTGTACCGGACAGATGCCATGCTCTTTCTCCATCAGTGTTCCCCCGCGCCAGCTCCAGTGTTAGCACGACCTGCATGGGCATGCACGCGTCCCACCAACGCTCTGGGTGGTGAGGGGTATGGGTGAGCGTCAGTCCCAGCACTCCAGCTCTTGGTCAGGAGGCTATGAGGCAGTTTGTAGCTGATGTGACCTTCACATAACATACGTTACTGCTGCATGTTTATCTGATTTCATTTCTTGGAGTCATTCTGACATGTGACATTCCCACAAGTTTTTTTTATTTCTCTGTCTTTTACATGAAAAACATTCAGGGTTCCCCAAATGAATAGAATAATGTGATAGGAAGCAGAAATCAGTCCTTCAAAGATTCTTTTGGAAGGAGTTTCCTAAAATGCATAAATTTTATGGTAAAAAAAAAAATAGAACATAGTGGATCCCTATAAAGTCCTAAATATCACTAGCGATGAGAATGATTAACTCAGGGCCTTGGAACCTTAAAGCCCAACACCATACCTATAGTCCCGTGGGCAACACTCTGCACATTTGTACATGTATATAGGGAGAGTGGCTTCTGTTAAATCACTCAGTGGACAATAAATATCACGAATCACAGCTATTTCTTTTATTCATTCAGTACCTACAATTTACTGTATGTGTCTCATGCATCAGTCACTGTGCTGATGCTAAGATAAATAGATGGGCCTGGATCCTTCTAAGCTGTCTCTTGAATATCTTAAATTAAGTGTTACATACCTTAGCCTGACCGGTGCAGGTGCAGTGGATAGAGTGTGGACCTGGGACGCTTTGGTCCCAGGTGGGAAACCCCAAGATTACCGGCTTGAGCACAGACAGGCAAGCACAGGCTTGCCAGCTTGAGTGCAGGGTCACCGCCTTGAGTGTGGGGTCATCGAAATGACCCCATCGTCACTGACTTGAGCCCAAAGGTCGCTGCCTTGAGCCCAAGGTCACTGGCTTGAGCAAGGGGTCACTGGCTTGGCTTGAGACCCCCGGTCAAGGCACATATGAGAAGCAGTCAATGAACAACCAAAGTGACGCAACTACAAGTAGCTGCCTATAGAGGTATCGACTGTCTGTCTTCCCGGGAGATACTCATTTGTTTAGAAATAGTATACTTCCCACCACCAAACCTCTAGTTAACACATTCCCTAGCAGTGCAAGTAAAAAGACAAAGAATGAATCCAAGAATCTGGAAATGCCTTTTTCCTAAGAAGAGAAGTTTACATTATGGTCTTGGTAAGGACTCTCACTTAAGTTTTAACAAGTCATGGCTTTATTTTTCAAACGTAAGCTCATGGTCCCGCCTAGAGTTTGGAGAATGCTCTTAAGCCCTGGCAGCATCTTTGGAGGGCATGCCATGTGCTTTGGGGTCACTAGCCTCTCTCGCTTTGAGGCTCTGTGAACCACGGACCTGCCGTGAACCCCCTCTCTCCCCCCTCTCATCACCTGCTGCAAAGGACTGCTGGGGGAGGGGGGTGTACTACAAATGTCCCTCTCCCATGTCACTCCCAGGCTCAGAATCTTGACTGACTGCTGACAAACTGAACTGCTCCCCGATCTGGCTCCCACAGAGCTCACATTCTCACTCCCTTCTACCACAGAACACTTCACTGCTCCGACCAAGCAGAGCTTCCGAGTTCTTTAGACAGAGGACCTTCCTTCTGGCTCCCACCTCTGCTTGGGGTGCAGACGGGAGTTACGTGGTGCTAATCCATGTCCGTGCATGGAGGAAGGAAATGCTTAACCGACCAGTATTTGCTTTTCATTTGTTGCGATGGAAACGAGAGGTGTTACCCCTCAATATTTATGTTCTGAGTCAGTGTTGCATTAAAAATACTGATTCAATGACTAACAGCAAAGTTTTATGAACAGGAACAGAGCCATCACAGTGAAGCAGGTAATCCCAACCACTGAAACAGAAATGTACCTGTAACACAGACGGACAGTCACTGATCACAAGAGTTGAGACCAGGGGTCTCCAAACTACGGCCCGCGGGCCACATGCGGCTTCTTGAGGCCATTTATCCGGCCCCCACCACACTTCCAGAAGGGGAACCTCTTTCATTGGTGGTTAGTGAGAGGAGCACATTGACCATCTCATTAGCCAAAAGCAGGCCAATAGTTCCCATTGAAATACTGGTCAGTTTGTTGATTTAAATTTACTTGTTCTTTATTTTAAATATTGTATTCTTGTTTTGTTTTTTTTACTTTAAAATAAGATATATGCAGTGTGCACAGGGATTTGTTCATAGTTTTTTTTATAGTCTGGACCTCCAGCGGTCTGAGGGACAGTGAACTGGCCCCCTGTGTAAAAAGTTTGGGGACCCCTGGTTGAGAGCATACACACAGGGAGGCTCAGTTTACTCCTGTGGTCCAGGAAGACAGAAGTTACGATCCAGACAGCATGTGGCACTCTGTGAAGGTCAGCCTTTCTTCTCACTGAACGTCTTCACGCCCACTTTTGTGGCCACTGAGAGCCTGCCTCTCTACTCCACAGCCATTCCTGTAATCTGCACCCTGCTCTGAATGCAGACGATGCCTGGCTCCTGGACAAGTCTAACAGGTGTCACCATGGCCAACCTCATCCTGGAGCATGAAGGCCACCTCCCCACCACTGCAGACCTCTGCCCTGGAATCAGTGTGTGTGCTGTCAATATGTGATATGTGCACCGGGGACCATAGTTCTGTTTCCCAGGGATGGTCCTTGTTCGTGCTTTTCATCACATATCTTGGTTATGTAGCATTTATCCAGGATTTCTAAATGTCTAATGAAATATCATTATTATTTTTTTATATTTTTCTGAAGTGAGAAGCAGGGAAGCAGACAGACAGACTCCCGCATGTGCCTGACCGGGATCCACTTGGCATGTCCACTAGGGGGCGATGCTCTGTCCTTTTGAGCCATTGCTCCATTGCAACCAGAGCCATTCTAGCACCTGAGGCAGAGGCCATGGAGCCGTCCTCAGCACCGGGGCCAACTTTGCTCCAATGGAGCCTTGGCTGCGGGAGGGGAAGAGAGAGACAGAGAGGAAGGAGAGGGGCGGGGTGGAGAAGCAGATGGGTGCTTCTCCTCTGTACCTTGACCAGGAATTGAACCCAGGACTTCCACATGCCGGGCTGACATTCTACTGCTGAGTCAACCGGCCAGGTGTTGAAAATTTTTATGAATAGAACTATTTTATAAGTCCACAAACATAGGATAATAATATTATAAAATTTTTTCAAAACTTATAAATTTAGCACTTTCACTCATGAATGTATCTTAATAGAGAAGAAGAATTATATCGTTATCCTAACTAATCATGTGACCGAAGTTGAGGAGTCCATCTCAGAGGGGTCAGGGTAAATTTATTTCAATCAGATGCGCTCCCCCCACACTCTGGACTGAGGGAAACGGACTGCAATAGGACATCATGGCTTTGATCCTGTCTGTACCTAGTCTGGCAACTTGTGTCAACTCCGTACTATGGTTTCCTCATGTATCATATATAGTAGGCCAGCACCAGAGCCTTCCTTGTGTTGTAAAAGTTGCATTAATTAAAATATGTAAAGACTTAGATCCTGGCCCTGAGTAAGCACCTATACAATAATTTGGTGATGTTTAGATAAGTTGCATGGACACGTACAAATAAAACCCTAAATAGCTAACGGCATAAGCAGCTGCTGTAGCATTTCAACACCCACTTATTTCTGATGTTTTAATTGTCATTTAAAATCCCCAAAATAGCTATGAATCCTTGCCAGTGAGGCACAACAAAATATGAGAATAAAGAGACAGAAATTTATTTTTATAGTGCACATTATATAAACAACGGAAAAAGCTTTTCCAAATATACTCACGGTGTCCCTATGCCCAAAGCCCAAACTAAACACGACCCCCACACACCCATTCTTCACCCTGTGGGGCCCTATAAACATCAATAATTCAAGCAGGCCCTGGCCGGTTGGCTCAGCGGTAGAGCGTCGGCCTGGCGTGCGGGGGACCGGGGTTCGATTCCCGGCCAGGGCACATAGGAGAAGCGCCCATTTGCTTCTCCACCCCCCCCCCCTCCTTCCTCTCTGTCTCTCTCTTCCCCTCCCGCAGCCAAGGCTCCATTGGAGCAAAGATGGCCTGGGCGCTGGGGATGGCTCCTTGGCCTCTGCCCCGGGCGCTGGAGTGGCTCTGGTCGTGGCAGAGCGACGCCCTGGAGGGGCAGAGCATCGCCCCCTGGTGGGCAGAGCGTTGCCCCTGGTGGGCGTGCCGGGTGGATCCCGGTTGGGAGCATGTGGGAGTCTGTCTGACTGTCTCTCCCCGTTTCCAGCTTCAGAAAAATACAAAAAAAAAAAAAAAAAAAAAAGAAAATAATTCAAGCAAACTTCCCAACATGTCACCCACAAAATGAGAGTCATAGGAAACTTGGGGAGGCTGCGTCTGAGGTCTGGACAGACGGAGTCCAGAGGGTCACGAGATCCATAAGTGATTCACGGCCGTGAACGCTCGTGAGTGTGGCTGTTCCGGGAACCAGGGCACGTTGTTATATCTGGGGCATGTTCTTCCAAACCTGGTTTCGTCAGCAGTAGGAAGACTAATGGCGTCTTTACAGCACTTGGTCTACGAATGGATTGGCAAGTCTCAATGTTTAGAAAGTTACTAGCTGAGGATGGAGTTGGTGTTTGCTCTGTTACATAGGTGACATTAAAGCATGGATAAAAATAAAACAAAAAAACAAAAAAAACCCTTTTTTTTTTTTAAAAAAAAGGACATTTTCAATAGATAGCATGAAGAGTAATGAAGTATTTGAAGGAGTTGCTGCCTGTGTACTTGAGGTGTAAGATGCCATTATTTTATAGGCAGTAGTATTTTTAGATGTATCAAAGTCAGATATTTTTTGATGTTTTCATATGTCTAAAAATATAAAATATTTATATATTAATGCACTTGAGGAAGTAAGGAAAACATAGGTTTCTACCCAAAACTTCTGTGACTTCAAAACCAGTGTGAGAAATCAATGATAATTCTTTGGTTTTTAGGATTTTATAATTTTACTCCATTTAGGAAAATAAAAACCTAGTTGCTCGTCCGTGAGTGGTGACGAGCAGCTTACACACCTGGAGAGCGAGGTCGCCTCAAGGTTTGAGAGCACCGGGAGGCACAGCCTACGAGCCAGAGGAAGCTCTGGACAGAGACTGCCAAGCTCTAGGCACAGAAACCCTCTCTTTGTTGTGGGTGTTTGTCCTCAGGGCCTTTCCTTCCCACCAGATTTTGCTTATGGTTTTCATTTATGATCACAAAACAAAATGTGACTGCGTGGTGAAGCATTGGACAAGAGCAAGCTTAAACATTGGTAAGAGGACACAATTAAATTTGGGTACCAGATGAGGCACAGATAATGAAAGACAGCACACAAACCTTTTGGATCACTTTAATATAAACAAATACAGGTGGGTATGTAGATATATCACTCAAGCAAGTTTAGACTCGGAACATTGTGTTCATCCAGAAAATGAAGAAAAGTTGTTAGATTCCTGTGGGTTATGGGAAGCCACTTAAATTTAAATCTTTCCAGGTATCCTCTGACCACCAAAATCATTCAGTGGAACATGTAAACCCACTGATGGGTTATAACCCATGCATAGAAAAACCAAGAGGCAGGTCAGAGCCGATTAAAAAAACACAAACAAACACAACTTCATGTTACATATAAGTAGGTAGATAAACGCCTAAAGTCAGAAAGCCATCTATCTCTAGACCCCACCCACATCGGGTTAAAAATATAATCAGCAAAGCTTTTTTGGGAGAAAGGGATAGAAAAGTGAAGGCTCTACCAAATATTGACAAGATCACACTCAGAAAGAGAAAGTCTTGACCTGAGTGGATTACTAAGAACAAGACTGAGGCCTGGGGCGTCACAACACATGGCAGTGTTCAAAAAGAAGGAAACGGAAGAGAATCCAGCAAGAGGCGGCCGTCTGGAGAAGAATGGGGTACTTGGAAGAGGGTGGTGTCTTCAGAGATTTTGTGATAAAGGACAAGAAGGAAGCAAAATGTAGAAATTACAAATTCTGAAGGAATAAAAGAAAATCACAAAAGATTCATATAATATCCCTCCGTTGGAGGAAAGCCAAAGCCCTGAGTGACTTTCTGTCCCCATCCTGAGGAAGTGAAGGTCAAGGCCAAGCCTACATGACTGAAGGCAGTCGCCCGTCCAGGGAAGGCCTCAAGGACACGATGCTTGGCCCTGCTGGAGCTTTCTGCGGGTCAGGAATCAGACAGCAGATGGTGTGGTGTTCTGTCTCAGGAAGGGCAAGAGCAATCTAATCAGTTTTGCAAAACTAAATGATAAAATTGTACACTGTATTCTGTTTGTTAGTTTCTTATGCATGATGTCATGTTTCTGCTTAATAAATGGGATAGCTGATCTCTCCAAGGCACCTCAGTCCTGGAGACATTGGGGTCCTCCACTTGCAGTATTGTTGCTGCCTCATTCCTTTGCAGCTCCTCTTCATGAAACCCTGAACACAACAACGTCCCTCCTCTTCCTACCCTATAAAAGAGGGCCATTTATTATAGAATATACAATTCGCTAAACTAACAGTAGAGACTATTCTCAAAGCAAAATCACAGTACACCTAACAAGACCTCTCCCCCTGGTTTGTACACAATCTTGTTGCTAGTCCAGGAAAAGAAGACTTTATGAAGTAAGCAGTTAATGACAGATGATAGTCATACAAAGTTATCACAGAGAGACTACAGAAAATGGGACAGAAAACATTTTAGCTGATAAAAAGAATACATTCTATACTAACCCAGAGACAACTAAAATAGAAAAATAACATGAAAAACAGAATCAAGGTACTTGAACAAGAATTATTACACATTAAAAAAGGCACAAGCCAGACATTCAAACAGTTAGGAAAACATAGATTAAAAAAAACAATGACAAATAAATGTCAAATAACTCTTGATTGAACTTGAGTGGAAAATAACAGTAGAAATAGAAAAAACAATCTAAAAATTAGATGATGCTTAGGAAAGAATAAATTTGATTGAAGAATTCTAGGCAGAGTTTTTAAGGAAAAGCATGAAAACTGACAAGATAATCACAATGAAATAAAAGAAATAATTAGGAAGAATGTGTGCTAGGTATAGAGACAAAGAAGACCCAACCCTTATATAGTTGAAATATCTGAAGAAGAAAAATATTAAAGTGAAATATAACTGATATTTAAAACTATAATTTACAGAATTTTTCCAGGAATGAATCAAAGTATGAATGCAGATACTTAAAGATTTAATCATGTAGTTAGGAAAATTGACCAGAAACAGTCAATTAGAGACTTTAAAGACAAAAAAAAAAAAAAAAATAGCAACTTCAGGCAAAAAGACCAAGTCACTTAAAAATATCAATAAAAAGGAAATCACATTGGCATAAGATTTCTCAACAGCAATATACAAATCAAAACCACAGTGTAGCAATATATCTTTTTTTTTTTTTTTTTTTTTTTTTTTTACAGGGACAGAGAGAGAGTCAGAGAGGGGGATAGATAGGGACAGACAGACGGGAATGGAGAGAAATGAGAAGCATCAATCATTAGTTTTTTGTTGCAATACCTTAGTTGTTCATTGATTGCCTTCTCATATGTGCTTTGACCGGGGGCCTTCAGCAGACTGAGTAACCCCTTGCTCGAGCCAGCGACCTTGGGTCCAAGCTGGCGAGCGTTTTTTTTTGTTTGTTTGTTTGTTTGTTTTTTTTGCTCAAGCCAGATGAGCCCACACTCAAGGTGGCGACCTCAGGGTCTCGAACCTGAGTCCTCCGCATCCCAGTTCGATGCTCTATCCACTGCACCACTGCCTGGTCAGGCGCAATATATCTTTTTTAAATCAAGAAAATAATTAACTTAGAAATGTACACCTAGTCTGTTCTTTCACTGGCCAGCTATGGAAAACCAGTTTTAAACGTGCAAAAACTCAAAGGAAACTGAGCCCATCCTTACAGAGCTACTAGAGATGAGCTCCCTTCAACCTGAAGATAACGAGAAAAACTTTGGCCAAAGAACTATTGGTGATTATTAGATATGGGTAATTGTAAATTATTTTGAGGATAACCACCTATTAGCCTTTACTCTAGATATTTTTTTTATTAAAAACTATTATAGGCCCTGGCTGGTTGGCTCAGTGGTAGAGCGTCGGCCTGGCGTGTGGAAGTCCCGGGTTCGATTCCCAGCCAAGGCACACAGGAGAAGTGCCTATCTGCTTCTCCACCCCTCCTCCTCTCCTTCCTCTCTGTCTCTCTCTTCCCCTTCTGCAGCCGAGGCTCCACTGAAGCAAAGATGGCCTGGGCGCGGGGGATGGCTCCATGGCCTCTGCCTCAAGCGCTAGAGTGGCTCTGGTTGCAACAGAGCGACACCACGGATGGGCAGAGCATCGCCTTCTGGTGGGCGAGCCGGGTGGATCCCGGTCGGGTGCATGCGGGAGTCTATCTGACTGCCTCCCAGTTTCCAGCTTCAGAAAAATACAAAACAACAACAACAACAACAACAAAAACTATTATAGACTATTTAATAAGTCAAAAAAAAGAAAATGACCATGTATAGCTTAGTTTAGTTTACTTAACCCTATAAAGTCATTGATTATTTCTTTGACATTATGCTTTCCAGGTTAGAAAAACTGCATAAATATTAAGATAGTAAATATATATAGACAATTATACTTAAATATCAAATATAAAATATGCATTAACACATATAAAAATGTATAAAAGGATTTATTGTGAGAGTGAAATCAGGTAGTTAAATCTTTTCTTCCAAAACTGCATAGTATGATTTGGGATCCTTTATTAAATAAAGAGATTTGTTTCTTAAATCTAAGCAATAACAAAAAGAATCCCTTGATCTTCTTTTTATATTTAAATCTGAAAGGTCTTAATAAAAGTAGCTTCATCAAATGTACTAGAAACGCCTGGGCAAGAGCAAGATGTTTGTGACCAAAATGAATTGATTCCAATGACAATTTTGAAAGGAGTAAGAAAAGAAAATGTATGTGCTAAAACGTGTAGGTTGTCATTTGAGTTATTCAGCACCACCTGATTGAAGTGAATAAGCACAGGAAAAAATAATTTAGTGTCATCAAAGAAATATGACTTGAATACAAGAAGAAAAATATGGCTGACACTTTAAGAGTAGTTATTATGAAAAACAATATTGGTCGAATTGCAGTTTGCACATAATTCAACCAACTTCTTTTTTTCATCATAAGATTCGCATTTTTAAAATCGCAGCTTCACGGAACGATGAAGTCTTTTCACTATTCATCTTTACCACTGTCTCAGAGTTAAAAGGCTTGTTGGTAACCAAAAGCCAATTAATCATATTTATGGTGACAACCATGACTGTTAAAAAACAGACATTCTTAGAAAGCATGCACTTTCCTCAACACCCGTACCTGTTGAATGTGCTCTTCATTCCCCTAAGGCTTTGAAGATAAGTTGCTGTTCTTCGAGGAGAAGAATAAAGACTACACATCTATAGTAGCCATTGTTGATGACACAGATGGACCCAAGTCCAAAGTTTACGTTCTGGCTGTGTTGCCAGTTATTCTTTCTGCTGCCTGTTTTTATAATTTGAAAAATGTGGATATAACTCATTCACCCATTCAATCATATTCTAACGTTGTGGATTGTTCCCTCAGTGCATAGAGAAAGAAATTCAAAAGGAGACATAATCGGGACAAATCCTGAGTTTATTCATTAACTAATGTTTGAAAGTAAATATAGTCAAGAGGTAGGAACTTATCAGCCAAATCACGTTCATCAAAGCCTTCAGATCCACATGTCCTGGTCCAGTCAACAGTGTTTTTAGCAGATGGGTGTTTAGATCAGTCTTCAGAGTTGTCTTTTTATTTTATACAGCCAGGTTTAGAAACTGTTTTTGTCAGCTGTACAATTCTTTTTAGTGAAACATTTCTACTTGGTGAATTTAGGGTAGATCTTTTAGAACAATAGTCATAACCTTCAGCAGTTAGACCTGTAGAGTTTATTTAATGCAGGGGCTTTCGCTGCTTCTGCTCAAATCCCTTCATCATCGGAAGGAGATGACAGCTCAACCCCCACAAAATAAAAATCAGAGGCTGACAAAGTAAACTAATTATGCTGAAATAGTCATTGAAATATTTTTTAAATATTTGCTTATTTTTAAATACATTCTTGACACTGCACTTGACCTTCAATTTCGGAAAAAAAAACAAAAAACACTTCATATCAGAGAATATGACTGCAGTTTTCAGACAAGGAGACTAACACATGGGGAAGTTCATCTATTAAACCAAGGTTCAAAAGGTAACAACTCACAAAGCCAGGATTCAAGTCAATGTTATCTACCTAGAAAGTCCAATATCTTAAAGAAAGGAGGAGGAGAAGGAAAAAGAAAGGACGATGAGAGAATGAAAGGAATGAAAGCTCAGACTACCATTAGGTCATTCTAACAAGTTACCTTGGGTTCCTACATCCTACACAAATGGGATTTATCATAGGTATGTATAGATTTGACTAATCAACCAAGACGGGGGGCACAGGAAACTAGTGCCTTATGGGAATGGGAGGGGGAGACAGGAGGTGAAGATCTAGGGGCAGATCTCACCAAATGTTCTTTAGTGACTCAGAGCTCAATCTTACATTTATTACTTCCATCCCAAATATATACTGTTCACAAAAATTAGGGGATACTTCAAAACGAAGATGAAGTGATAAAATATCCCCTAATTGTTGTGAGTAGAATATGTTTCTTTGCCTGTGTTATGTGATATTTGATTTTAGGTAAATAATTAAATACTTAGTAAGCTGCTGAACTAGAAGAATTTCAATGAATCTGTTATAGGAAGTTACACAATTAAAACTCTTAGGACCCATTATATCAGATGAAAAAACATTTTAAATTATTTTAAACATATTTATAGGTTTTGCATTAAATGGAACTCTGTGGATTTTGATAGATTAATATCTTCAAGTGATCAGTTTATTAAAATAATTCACCAGGCAACATCTGTTCCCAAACTATGCGCAGTTCACCTAAAATCCTTTGTGGCTACTCACAGTCAGCTCTGCCTAAGTCACTCGTAGTTGATAAACCCTTTTTATTTGAGTTGGAGACATGTTTATGACTAACAGTGAACTTTTTATATTAAGACCAATTTGTTCTTTCTCTTGGGAGGCTGGATTAGAGGAGAAAAGGAGAAATGTCTGTTCTCTGCTTGGCAAGGACACATTTTCAATTCCTCTATGCTTCCTGAATTGGCATTTCATTAATCAGTATGAACCCCAGGAGAATTTTTGGCTCAAGTGAGGCTAGTGCCAAGATTTTAACATACATTCTGTGGGTCATGGCCAAAATTGTAGTCATGGGCAAGACTTGGAAATCGGCACACTAGCTGATAAGTTAGTTGCCAAATCATAAAACAGTGTACTTGGAAGAGAAACTATCTTGGGCATTTCTGTGATGGTCTAAATGTGATTGACAAGAGTCACCCAATCCAGATGAATGGCTGATGAACCATTCTACCATCTTGAAAAAATTATGAGACCTTGGGAGTTTAGAGTTACTCTAATGCTTCATCAGGCTCAATGAGACAAGAGCTTAATGATTAGATTTCTCACTTAAGGTACTGTTGGTTGCCTCTCTACAGATGGTCTAAACCAGTGGTCTCCAACCCCCTGGGCCGAGGACCGATACCAGTCCGTGGACCATTTGGTACTGGTCTGCAGAGAAAGAATAAATAACTTACATTATTTTCATTTTATTTATATTTAAGTCTGAACGATGTTTTATTTTTAAAAAATGACCAGATTCTCTCTGTTACATTCGTCTAAGACTCACTCTTGACACTTGTCTCGTAAATTCGACAATTATGTTTAAAAATACCACAGTTTCTATGCTGGTCACATAATTTTATTTTGTGCATTTATCTGTCCCACCCTAAAGGCCGGTCCATGAAAATATTTTCTGACATTAAACCGGTCCATGGCACAAAAAATGTTGGGGACCACTGGTCTAAACTATCTTCTGTGATTTTGGAACCTGGAATTTGATCATGAATTTGGGGGTTCTGTATTTTAGGAGAAACTGAACACCTCTATAGTTCCAAGCTAGAAATCCTGATTGGTTGCAGTCAGCCAAAGCAGTCCCTTTTGTTTTGCCTGGGATTTGTTTAGTTGTGGTCACGTGACCCTATTTTAGCCAGTGGACTTTTAAGGGGATTCTATTGAGTATCTTTTGGAAAAGGAAATAGTTATGTATTCTATTAAAGGAAATTACTTCTTCCTCATCCTGGAAGTCATTCTATGCAGATGAGGTGCTTGACATTGGTATAGCCATCTTGTCCCCAAGAAGAAACAAGGCTGTAGTGAAAAATCAAGAGACTGAGGATGTCAGAGCTCAAACTGACCCTTGGTGAACTATTTATGTGCTAAATTTAATACATTGAAATAGCCCTATCTCCTATCCCCTTGATGTGTGAGATATGTTTATATATATTATTAACGTCGAACTTCAGAGTTAATACATTTAATAGCACTGCAACTAGAAACACCCTAACTGAAACATTCATGACCTGAGAATCTCAGATGCCTAAGAGGTAGAGCCTATGAAGTTCCTTAGGTATAGGAAAATTATTCCCAACTTGGGTTTCTGTCCCAGAATTCACGTTGCCTTTCCGACCTGTACTCTACCTCTAAGACTGAAACTTAAAAGTTTCACTTTATCACTCTTCATAGATCATTTCCTACTCCACAACTGGTTCTTCAAGCATCAGTAGTCTAATTTCATTCATTCATAGAATTGTTTATTGAATACCCATTCAGCAGTAAGCCCTGCACTAGGTAAGGTGATAGACATAAAAATGAATTAGATGCAACCTTCATTCTGGAGGACTCACTCTAGAGCAGGGACAAATGGAGAGTCCATGTGAACACCAGGTTGCTTGTGAGTAACATCTATAAAGAGAGCAGGGACTTCAGAATGGATGGGTGTGAGGAAAGGACTCCCGGTTACCACCAACCAAGGCAGAAAAGCTTGTAACTGCACCTCATCAAAACAAGTCAAGCACAGAGCACCCTCTCTGTTCTCTGCCTCATCCCTAAATTGCCCCCGAATCAAACGTGCTTCCTACCTGAAGGCACCAGTAACAACATACAGCCCTCTTGCTCAGAAAATAAATGTAGGGACCTCTAGAAGGAGAAAGAGGGAGAAGGATTAAAATCTGGGTCCCTCACAAGGCTCTCCAGAATTCTCCCACTGGGAACATGCTGCTGTGTATGTTTCTGCCTATTCCTGGCTCTCTTCTCCTTAGCTTTCCCTCAGTGTGAGGTCTTCAAACACAGTAGGGGCTTGACCAAGGGTGTGGAGTGGGATGTCAGGCCAGCACTGAGCCGGCTGTGCCAGGGACTGCCACGACACTCCACCTGCCTTTTAAACCCTTGTCTTTGATGTCAAGTACATGGTCCCTTTTATTCTGCAGATGATGAATATAAAGCCCAGACACAGGAAGTAACTTCTCTGTGCTCACATAATTGGTAAGAGGCAATTGACCTCATACCTCTTGGCTTCTCCATTATGTCATTCTATTGCTCAACTATTGTTTTGCATAAACAGGACATCTGTGACTCCGCTTGAAACACTGGGCAGTAATCATTAGGTAATGATCTCTTAAATAACCAACTTTAAGGCACCATTCACAGAGAACTCACTCCTGTGGCAGGCTGTAACATCTCAGGGGTTGACAGCGTCTCTCCTGAATAAGCTGCATAGCATCATCCACCTGGGGTTCCCCATTCAGAGAAGACCTGCTTTTTCTGGGCACTTCCCAAAGCACCTTTCCTGTAGTGGTGCCCTTTTTTCTCTCCGCTGTATCAACACGGACAGAGAGGTCAAGACAGTAGGAACTGACTCCATCTGGCTCGGAAGCTCTCCAGTCACGTGCTTCCCGCCTAGTAATGTAAGCTTTAGCTTTCTCATCTATGCAATGCTAATTCTGATTTTCCTTAAAAGTCATTCCTTAAAAGGCTGTGCTAAGGACTCAGTGAGGAAACACCTGTAAAGTGCCTGACGCAGCTGGGCTGCCCGGCACTGAGCACAAGCTGAAGGAAGATAGATGTCATCTTTACGTGATTCTCCCAACTTAGCTCCATGGTGACAGGAGGTGGGAGCCGTTTGTCAGGGGGTTTTGCCCCAGTTCTCCTGGTTGGAAAGCTCCTCTATAAAAATCAGCAGGTTCGTCTGTATTTGTGGATCACGATTTCGCAAACCTAACAGTAGGTATCAGGCATCTCTCATTGTTTTCTCATTTTCGCTGGTACTTACCACTCTTTGTTGTGTTTTGTTTTTTTCCACTTTTACAGACAGGCACAGAGACTTTGAGGCAGTGGTGGGATTCAGCCGGTTCTCACGGGTTTGACAGAACTGATACCTAATTTTTTGTTGAGTTTGATGAACCGGTTGTTAAAATGGCCCTTGTCATCAAGGTTCTCTCTAAGGTGGGCACCTGGGCAGCCACCCAATATGGAAATCACACATGTACATTCCTTATTCTTTGTTAACATCCATCTGTCCCACAACATATCCTAAACACCCGTAGTAACGTTCATTCTGTCTATAGGTGAAAAACATTGCAAGTGAGGATACCCATCAAGAAGCAATATGGAAATAGCTTAAATAACAGTTTTATTGTCAGATATTATTTAATATTTTCTCAATATTTTAAAACTCTTTCTTATAACACAGTCTAGTTTTGTGTATCTCTTTTATTGTTCTTATTTGAGTATTAAATGCATGAAATAATAAACTACCTTTCCGTATATCTTTTTTTATACTTAAAACGGTCATTAGAGCAGAGAACTGGGTGTTAAATTATTTGAATCCCACCGCCGCTTTGAGGTACTTTGAGTCACATGTTATTATGACCCCCAACCACAATGGGAGCTCAGTACATTCCTAATGATGGGTGAATATACTTGTTTACGTGAGCTCACTGTCTCCTTTTCTTTCTATCCTAGAATATTTTAGAATATTCTCACCTTTTAGAACTTCATAAAAAATAAATTATATACTTCAGCACTATAGGAAATATATATTACCTTGATAAAGATTTGATTAATTCCCAAACTGTATGTAAAGCCAAGCCTGACCAGGCGGTGGCACAGTGGATGAAGCATCGGACTGGGACGTGGAGGACCCAGGTTTGAAACCCCGAGGTCACCAGCTCTAGCGTGGGGTCATCTGGTTTGAGCAAAGCTCACCAGCTTGAATTCAAGGTCTCTGGCTTGAGCAAGGGGTTACTCGGTCAAGGCACATATGAGAAAGTAATCAATGAACAACAAAGGTGCCTCAACGAAGAATGGATGCTTCTCATCTCTCTCCCTTCCTGTCTGTCTGTCCCTATCTGTCCCTCTCTCTGTCTCTGTCACACACACACACACACACACACACACACACACACACAGAATGTATGTAAAGCCAAGATATTTACTCTCTGAAATTTATCTTTCATGAGTTTGGCATCCTGATAGGCCTTCCTTCAGACTATTGCTTTGAATTGGAGAGACTACAGAGGGTTGTATGAGGAAATTGTTTCTTTACAAGGAACAGGAAGGCAGTCACATTCGAGAAAAATGACGTTTACTGAGAAGGACAGAGAAGCCAACCTTGGGAAGTGCGCTGGGCTCTAATGGGGCGTAGAGGGTCAGTAGACATGGCTCTCTCCATTGCTTTGTCTCTGGAATGGAAGGCCTCTCATCTCTACCACTATGTGTTTACCCTATTCTTATTCTTGTGATCTGTTTGTTTTCTAGAAGATTCTTAGTGTATCATATCCCCACAGTTTTGGTTTACAAACTGATTTGGATTAGATAATCATCCATTTCCTGTAGTCTTTTATGTCTTCAACCACATATTTAAAGGGAGAGAATCTTCCTGTCTCAGATTTTCCTATAAAGAGTTCCTCTTGAGTTAGGAGTCATCCCTCCTTTAATCAAATGAACTGGAAAGAAAGAGTATGATCTGGTACCAACAAGGCAACCCAGAGGAGTGGACTCTCAGGGAGGACAGGTGTGGGCAGAGATGTCATATCGACAGGTGACCTAAGTGCTGTAATTCCTTGTTACTATGGATGATAACTAAACAAGCAGCAAGAGACACAATAGAGCCATGTTGCAATCCATTTTATTGTATCGTTGTATGGCTAGAAGGGCCTAATGCTATCATGGCTGAAGTTCACAAGGAAGGGCCCCCTTCACCGGACGCCCGTGGCAGCAGAAGCCCCTACCCCGAATGTGGTGACACTGACGTTCTCATCCAGCTGTTTCACTCGGGGCTGTTACCCTTGTCAGATTGCTCCGTATGAATGGAAGTTGGATTTCTTGCCTCCAAATAGGCTTGCATAGCACATCAGAAACATTTGTGGAACCTGGATAATATCAAGAGAATTACATCAGAGGGTATGGCTAAGGGACAGGCGGGAGCTACAACCAGCAGTAAAGTGAAACGATGTCATGATGTAATGATTGGCTCGCTACCCTAGTTTTTAAGTCCTGGAAGCACTTGCTCATTCTAGAAAGTGACCTTGCTTTCTGAGTTGTCTCTTGTGAACAGAGTGCATGTAATTGTTCAAGATTACCATCAACTATGATGCTATGATGATGGTCTATTTCTCTCCTTCGAGCAAAAAACAAACAAACAAAAAACAACAACAACAAAAAAACGAGAGAGAGATGAAGTGATTATATCTATTTTGAAACATTATATCACTTTTGCAAAGATGTCCAAAGGAATCATTTTGTTTCTATCTTACCATAGAAATATTTCCGAAAATAAAACTATCGCCTTGGGGTGAGAATTCTTTCACTGAACTGTGGGTACAGATTTCCATGACCCACAAATAAGATTGAGTTTCCAATTACAGGTCATCAGGAATAAACTCAAGTAAAAGAGAAGTATAAAACGTATCTTCTCTTTTTCATTTTAAAACACTGGTTACTTAAGAATGCAGACTCACACGCGAATTAAGAGAAAGTTCTTTAAGAAAATCGAGCACTTCCACCTTCGTTATTTGAAATTCAGAACAGCAGTATGTTCATCAGTATGCACTCTCCGGATCTCCCGCTTGCGAGGCTCATGGGGAACGTGATTAATTGAGGGTAATTGCCAATTGGATTAGTGCCTTTAAGAATGTTTCAAGCATGCCCACTACGTCTTTCAGATATACAGAAATATCAGCATCGATGTCATGATAACAATGGAACTTCTTTCATTGTTTATTTCTTTACATTGTGAGTTCAACGAGATGCAGAGGAAGATGTTAAGAACTACATTCAGTGACGTCTGCCCAAGTGTCATCTTACGGACGGGGGCTTCATCGGCCGCAGCCTGTGTCGTCATGGAGGCCAAGGAAACGTTTTTCCCTCCATAACAGTGACTCATTTTATAAAAAGTTTTTTAAAGACTTCCTTGAATGCCATCAAACCATTGCAGGTTCCAGAAATTCTCTCTTCTCAGTGGCGGTGAAGACATACATGAACTTCCCCAGGACTGTGGTGCTTTCTCTCTGGATTATTCCAGAATGGGGAGGCATTGGAAATCTTCCATGAGAAGCATTACATGAGATGAGGAAAAGTAAATTTAAGGCATGCCTCACCTTATGGGGGAATGGAAACATTCCCCATAAATGTAGGTTGTTCAAAGCCTAAGGAAGTTGTCATAAGGACGGTGCCTCCTTGGGGACCCTGGTGTGTCTGTCTGCTCTGGTCTGAGAGGTCTTGTTCTCCATTGAGACCAAACCTCATTGTTGGGGTTTTTACCAACTGGACAGTCACCTTCTTAGGCCCCTGGAACTTTATACATCACTTCCTGTCCTCCAGGCAGCGGAAGATTCTTGAGGAAGACTTGCTAGTGGAAGGATGCACATGTGTTCAATAGAAGACAAAGAAGAAAACCAAACTGTCCACAGACACACCGGTGAAAGTCTAGTGACAGGACACAGCTGAGACCAGAGAAACTGGGGACATGAGCCAGAAAGCATTGGTGACAAATACCCCAAGATAAGAATGGAAGCAGGAAAAGAGAACTTCAGACCCACAGTTCAAATCCGGCAACTCAGAGGGGAGACAAGGAGTCCCAGGAAAAATGGAACTCTCTCACATCTTAAGAGGAAAATACAGGTCCCAGAGAGGTGCAGACAATGACAGCCTCGGTCCTTCTCGTCAGAGGGGCATTCCCAACCACTGTCACGGGAGGTTGTTGTCTTCATCCATGAGAACAGTGCATTGGTGTGGTTTAAGAGGTTGTGTACACTCATGAGAGAATGCAAAACCATTTAAGAAAGCATCACTATTTCTTTGCCAGTCATCCTACACAATCCTTGCACAGGTCAACAGGGCCTCCAGTCAAACTGATACTTGTGGAGTGTTACGTATTTGCCAGACAATTTACTAGATCCTAAAGGTCAGTAATAAGCCAAACCAGACAGGAGTCTTGCCTTCCTGGATGTCACAGGCTAGTGGGAGGAACAAAAAAGTAAAATTATCACTGAAGCCTATCATGAAAATCATGGCTGGTGCAATGAAGGGAAAGGACAGGGCACCAAGGGGCCAGAGGGGCTTCTGGCCACGTTTCCCGGGCTGGGCTTCTTTGAGTGTGAGGTGAGATGGAGGAAGAGGGCTATAGGTTAAGCAGGCAAAAGCGTAGAAGGTGGGAGTCTCAGAGCGTCCAGAGGCCCGGACAAGGCCCAGGGTGGAGCAGACTCCGCCCAGGATCTGGAAGCAGACCAGCATGCCTGTACCCAGAAAGTCTAAAGCCTCAGCATGGTGAAGAGCCTTGTGCCCTTTCATTAGCAAAAAAATAAATAAATAAATAAAAAAAAAAAAAAAAAAAAAGATGCCAATAGCCACGTGATGAAGGCTAACAGGACCAAGGACAAGGGTCCTCACAAGGAAAACCAGCACGTGTCTCTGAGCAGCCTGTCCCTGCAGAGTCCTGGACGAGCAGGACTGGGAAGGTGTCAGCCGTCCCCTTCTTGTCGTGGACCTGTCCGTGTCTCAGGGAGAGAATGGAGCTGCAGTGCTCACAAGCTGCCCACACTGAAAACCCATTCCCATTTTATTCCAGAGAGAACCCTCTGCCACCAGCAGACCAGAATAACAGAAGAAGACCTTGACCTCTTCCGACACAGCGACGGGGAAAGGACCTGGTAAACGCAGTTTGGGTCTGGCCGGGTCTGAGCGGGTCAGACCCCTGTGAGTGTTCTCCCCCAGCCCCTACTCGCTGCTGGTGGCGGAAGAGACTGGACTGAGTGAATGACAACCCATCCCCTGAACCAGACACGAAAGGATGGGTCAGTGAGGGCTGCAGGCAGAAAAGGGTGCTGACAGGAACCAAATGAAAATAAAAATCAAAAACCATGGGAAGCATCAGAGGAGAGAGAAGACCCACGGCAGGGTGACGTCTCTTCAGATTATGGGAGAGTTTTCTGCAGGAATACAAACCAGCACTTCTCAAAGGATGGTGCCCAAACCAATGGCGACTGCATCATCTGGGTGCTCATGAGAGAGATACATTCTCAGCTCCCCCCCCCACCTCAGAAATCTGAAAGCTCGGGACTGTGCTCAGCCATCTGAGGCACGCTGAACCCTGAGCGCCTCTGTGCCACCTCTGAAGTCTGACTGCCCTGGAGGGCAGAGCTGGGTTGAATCGGGGCAGACGGTTGTCCGTGGTGGATTCTGGGTTGGGTGGAATAATAACGCAATCCTACAACAGAAGACATCTTCTTTCTGGGTCCCCTGTGGGTGCCTGACTCACTATCGGGAAAAACAGCATGTCGGCTTTCCATAACCAATTCCGAGTTTCCAAGTATGTATCCACTTCTTTGTGGTATTCAGCCCATAGTCTATGCTAGTTTTGCAAGTGTCACAAGAGAGGCAAAATGATGTAGAACTGGAGAAGGGCTGCTCATCTGAAAATATTTTCATTTGATACTTCTCGTTCAGCACAGAAAAGGTTCTGCTTGAACTTCAAAGACAACAAGGTAGCCATGAGAATAATTTAATAATTGAGTGAAATGCTTGGAAAGTTCTGATCTCTACTCCTATTATTAATATTTCAGGGTCTACTTGCCTAAAGTTCATCTGCCTGTATTGTTCTGATAAGTAATGAATTATGGGCACAGGTGGGCCGGTTTCTTTAGTTAAATTTCACTCTTCAGCAGCGAAGGGATTTGGTAACCTTTTCTAAACATTTTAGCAGTTCTATCCCCCAACACCGTGAAAATCAGAACTTACATCCAGCAGGATGCAATAGATATATTAGAGTGAAGAAAAAATAAGTCACATCATTCAAAGAGGCAGGAGATGACCTACTTTTCCACCTGGGTCAGCTGTAAGGATGAAGTTTGTACATAATGCACATTATAAAGGAAAACTTGCCACACAGTGGGGAAACAGGTCCCATGCAAATCTCACTCAACAAGTCCATACCCTCGAAGTAGGGTTGCTGGCATTCTGGAGTTAAGCAGCCTGCCATTCAGGGTCCCAGCACCTAGACCACCTTAGGAAAGGACTCCCCCTTCCAGTCTTCTGTTCCCCCTATCTTCCACACCGTGTAATGCCACTGCCTCCCGTGTGAAACTGTTGTGAGTGTTAAGCGGCATGGTACAGGTCAAGTGCTTAGATCAATGCCTGACACTGTGTTTGGTAAACGCTGGCTTTTATTACCACTGTAGTCATAATAAATTTAGCAGTGTCTCTGGAAAACGAAACCTGTGGAAGCCCATAGGGCTCAAACAAGTCCTTGGTGACCTCCACGGGGTGTCTGTAGCAGTATTGCCTAACTACCTTTGACATGTGAGTCACAGCTCATTTTAAAGCTTAGCGCATTGATTGGGTCCAAGGATTACCGTGGATTCGCATGGTGATATTATATAAAATGGATTTAAGCCAGCCATTTGGGATAATCCAAGCAAATTACCAGCAGCTGATAGAGGGCGTCCGCAGGTGCGGCTGTTTCTCCTCCGGCGTTCCTGCCAGTAGGTAGCGCGAAGTGTCGTATGAACTTCATCCCTCTGGTGTGCACCTGGCCCTCCGCCCCTAGACTCTGAGTTCCAATGATGTCACCCTTTGATCTTTCCACATTTCATGTCCATCTGCTGTGTGCTTTCCCTTCCAGCCTGATGCACAGACGTGTGAAAAAGAACAACCCCCTCATTCAACACGAACAACCGATTATTTCTATTAAATGATGTTTAAAAATAGACATGGTCTAATAATTTCAAGAGATTTGGAGCAGATTCATCAGAACTTCAAAAATTTATTTGTTCCCTTGCCTCCAGCTGACCCAACAGGAACGGGAGGCACCAGACCCCAATAGGTGTCACTGCCTGTGTGTTAAAATAAAAATAAATTTAAAACGCCATCACAGATCCCCGAATTTGTTATATATATATTTTAACATGAAGAGAAGAAATGACTTGTGGATTTGGACAAACGACTGTCCTGTAAAAAAAAAAGGAAAGAAAGAAAATAGAGTTAGAAGGGAAATGGAACCGGGCAAATGACAAGATAAAAACATAGGGACAAAACACCGCGTAAGCACTGTCTGTGCTCTCGGATGGCTCGACTCCTCCATGCAGCCCAAGCGGAAGGGCGGCCCATGGGGACTGCCGTGGGCAGAACAGCAGGGTGTGCACAGCTGCACACATCTGGCCTGCAGGTGTCCAAGCAGGATTGCCACCCCTCCAGGAAACAGTCAGATGTTGTCTTTTTAAATGGAGAGTGGTGTGAGGACTGGCAGAATTTGGTGTCAAATGTCAAGCGTACACCCCATTCCTTTAAGTCAGGGTGGCCGTCAAGAGTTGCTGTTTGACATCGTCTGGCGTTAACTTCACTCAATTAAAAACTTTCGTGAGCATGAGACAACCCCCACTTCCCCCACCACCATTCCTTTCTCGCCCTCAAAATGCCACCTGTGGGGGTAGCCGGTGAAAAGCAGGCTGTTTCCAGCTCCCATCCCTGCAAACCTTGCTGGACTACAGTTCCAGAGCGATCCATTGCTTTTCTGATGTGAAAGAGACAAAACGATTATCAGAAAGATTATTGATCATGGAGCTTTAAAACAGACTTCCAAGAACCAATTTACTTTCACACACACACACAACAACAACAACAACAACAGAAATGGACTTTTTTGGACAATGGTTTAAGTCTTCCAGCACTTGGAATCCTACTGCTGGTCTCCTCCTTTCTGGTTTCAGAGTGTCTGCCTTTAATTCCTTCCAGGGAGGCATCTATTGTTAACCAGAGTTGGTCTTAGAGCCTTGGATCTCCCCCAGGGGAAAATATAGTAACAGAAACAATGACAATAGCAAACACTTGTAGGCACAAGAGGCTTCCTGACCTGGAGCTTTAGTGTGTTGAACACAGTCCTTCAATTTCTTTCGCCTACATGTAAGTCAGAGCCATCCTTAAATGGAGCTGATAGGGTCTAGCTTAGAGTCACTTGCTCCTGGTTTTCCAGAAACTCAGTGACAAACACAAAGGCAGCCTATGATGACGGAATTCTGTGCAGAGGACTGTTTTCAGATGACTGGCAGCTTCCAGCACGGCAGGAGCTGGGGCCCCATGCAGCTAGCTGAGTCTGAACAGCAGGAGCTGTCAACCATGCTTTCCTAGTCCCCTGCTCTCCGGGGCTCTTCCGTGAGACCAGGCCTACAGTCCCTGGGTCTCGGAAAAGCGGCGTCGATCTCGTCAGTGAGGGCAGCACAGAGCCCGGGCTTCCCTTCTGGGGACAGTCTTGGCCCCTTTAACATTAAACCACTGCTCCACGGGGCCACTGACGATTCCAGGGTCACCTTTGCTTCCTACAGACAGAACGTGATTCCTAATCACAGTGGCACGCGTGCGCGCGCGCGCGTGTGTGTGTGTGTGTGTGTGTGTGTGTGTGTAAAGGGTATTCAGAAATATGGCTGAGTCCCTAGGCCTTACAGTACATTGAGGAATTGGGGTATCATCTGGAATTTGGGTGTCTGTCCATCCTTAGTCGTTTGTCATTCTTCATTCTCTCTGTCGTGACCTCCTTGGATGCAATAGCCTCATCTTCTCCTCTACCTGGGTTCTAAATCTGAGGGACTAAGAGTCATTCTGCTTTGACCCACCAGGGGGCTTGGGATGCTCTCTGTGCTTTTGTTTGGGCACATTTTGCAGCCATAACCTATCAGGTCATTTTTTGAAATTATCCCATAATTGTTTTGGGTTCGGTTAAGGCAGTGGATTTCAAATGCTGGGTATTTAAATGTCAAACCAACCTTGCATGTATAGGATAAACTCTACTTGAAATGATATATTATATTTTCATGTATTGTTAAATTTGAGTTGCTGATATTTTGTTAAGCATTTCTGTATATGTATTTATGAGGTATATTTGTCAGTAATTCTTTTATGTATAACATCTGTACCTGATTAAGGCTCATGTAGAAAGTGAGTTGAACAGTGCACCTTCCTCTAATTCCTGAAAATGTGTGTTCAAGATTGATAGTGTTTCTTTCTCAAAAGTTTCATAGAATTCACCACTAAAATTATCTGGACCTGGAGAGTTTTTTGTTTGTTTGTGGTTTTTTATTTTAGAAAAAAAACTTAATAACAAATTTAATTTATTTGCAACATATAAAGCTATTCATATTGATTTTTTAAAATTGGTTTTGGTCATTTGTATCTTTCATAGGATTTTTTCCTTTTTGGTATGTTGCAAAATGTATTAGCATAAAGTTACTCATAATGTTCTCTTACTAGTCTTTTAATGTCTATAGAGATCCCTTAAGTCATTGTTGATATTAGTAATTTTTTACCAATCTTGCTAGATATTTAACAATTACATTATTTTTCAAAGAAAAAAAAAGTTGAATTACTGATTTTCTTCAATTGTTTCTGTTTTCTATTACATTAATATCTACTTTCAATGATATTGTTTTCTTTTTTCTACTTACCTTGGGTTTAATTTGGTGGGGACTTTTTTGTCTTTTACTTCTTAAGGTAGAAATACCTACTGTGATTTTAAACCTTTCTTATTTATAAAGTAGCCATTTTAAATGGTGACTTAAAAACAACACTGCTTTAGCTGTATCTCATCTGCTACATGCTTTCATTATTATTTAGCTCAAAATATCTTCCAGTTACTTGTATGAGTTTTTTCTTTGCCTCAAGGGTTATTTTGAAATATGTTGCTCAATTTAAAAATATTTGGAGCCCTGGCTGGTTGGCTCAGCAGTGGAGCATCTGCCCAGAATGTGGAAGTCCCGGCTTCAACTCCTGGTCAAGGCACACAGGAGAAAGGACCATCTACTTCTCCACCCCTCCCCCTTTGCTTGCTCTCTCTCTCTCTCTCTCTCTCTCCCTCCCTCCCTCCTCTCCTCCTGCAGCCATGGCTTAATTGGAGCAAGTTGGTCTGAGTGCTGAGGATGTCTCCATGGCCTCCACCTTAGGTGCTAAAAAATGGCTCTGTTGAAAGCAACAGAGCAGCAGCCCCAGATGGGCAGAGCATCGCCCCCTAATGGGCTTGCCAGGTGGATCCTGGTCGGGGCACATGCGAGAGTCTGTCTCTGCCTCCCTGCCTCTCACATAATAATAATAATAATAATAATAATAATAATAATAATAAAAAAAAATATTGGGATATTTTCCAGATAATTTATTGTTTATAATTTCTAATTAATTACCATTGTAGGAAGGAAGCGTACTCTGTGCATCTCCTATTCTTTGAATTATATACTAAGACATGTTTTATAATCTAGAAGGGCTATTTAGGTGAATGTTCTATGTTCATTGGGAACTGCTACTAAAAATACCCACATATTATCTGTAAATATCAAGGTAAAATTCATTGCTAGTGTTTCCCAAATCTTCTGTATGCATCCCATCATCTTGGCTGTGTTCTGTAAAGCCACTTACACCCATGGTCAAGGGGAGGGTATCACACACGTGTGCAAACATGAGGAAGTAGGAATTATAGAACTACTTTTAGAGTCTGTCTGCCACAGTCTAGATCTAAATATTTTTCTTATAAATATCATATATTTGTTTTTTGTGCCTTTATCAAGCCTGAGAATCTCTACTTTTTAATTGAAGTAATTGGTCCATTTACATTTAATATTGTATTGCTATTACTGTATCTACCATCTCTTTTAAAATTCTATTTGTCCTTTCCTTTTATGTTCTTCCTTTCCTAGAATCATTTAAGTGACATGCATAACTTTTATATTTGCTTTTATGTCTCATATCGACTTTTAGATACATCACTTTATGCTATTTTGTGTTACTCTGTGATTATAATATATATCTGTAACTTATCCCAGACTGACTTCAAATAATACACACTGCACTATATATAATATAGTGTGTGTATGTATATATATACATATATATCTATATAAAATCTACTGCATGTTATGTATCATACTTCAAATAATACACTATTTTTACAGTATTTCACAACCATTGTAAGAACTTGGTAACCATTCATTACATTTATCTTTCCTACTCTTTGTGCTCTTCTTGTCCTGTATCTTAATTCTATACACCCCCAGATCCTTCAGAAATTCTGCTCCTCTGTCAAAACCATAATCTTCAAATGTTATATCGGAAATGCAGCTTTGCATTTTGTGAAGAACTAACAGACCTTGAACGTTTTTGCTCCGGTCTCTTGGCCTTCTCACATCTTCTTTCAGAGGGCTGCTGTATCACACTTGGGAAGTATCTTGTGTACGTGAAAGGTGATGTTTCATATCCCTGGTCTGCTTCCAACTTTGGGAAACAAGCTCTGTTGATTTGTTTGACCAATTAGCGAGTATTGGTGGTGGGTTCATACTTTCTGTGTATCTGGGACTCCCTAGGATTCCAGTCTCTCGGTCTAGTGTTAGATTCAGGGAGTACTGGGGCTGCCAAAGAGTGTAACTATTGAAGGAACAGGGAGTGCTGCAAAGAGTGTAACTATTGAAGGAGCAGTAAGTGCTGATATGGCTCCTGTGAGGCTGGGAACAAAGAAGGTCAGAGACCCTTATCAGAAGTTTAGGTTTGAAATTCGCCACTAAGCTAAAACCAGCCCCTGTTGCTATGCCGGCCCCTGTTGCTATGCTGCGTGTGACCTCCCTAGCCAATAGCTAAACTGCCACATCTGCTTCTGTACTATGCTTGCTCACTTAGGATATATAAGGGCCTGGCTGTAAGCTCCAGGTGCGGCTTCTGTTTGCAGCTCCTTGTGAGCATGGTGTCTCCGGACATCTTGGGAGTTCGCACCTGCACAGGTTAAACTGGCCAATAAAGTAACATCTAAACTCCTGAAAGTCTCCAACGTTTGTTCTCGTACCCGGTGGATGCTACATTTTGGGGGCTCGCCCAGGATTTTCCCTTGGCGGGGTTTTGGGTCGGAGACCGGAAGGACAGCTTGAGCTGAGTAAGTATTCACGAAGGATCCTCATTTGGTTTGGCTTTTGGGCTCCGGAGCGCACATTCCTGGGGTGGTAGGTGGGATGCTGCCGGTAACCCACCCAGGGCTTTCAGAAGCGGGACGCCGCTCTCTGAAATTTGGATATTTGGATTTGTTAACTTTGGGAGTGACCGGTCACATTAGGAATCCGTTTTGCGCTGCGCTGCATTTTGTCTGAGCTCAAATGACTGAGTTGAGTGTGAGAAAGACAAGTGTGTTCCTTGTGTTAATAGTGTGTGTTGCCTGTATCCTACCCTTTCTCATTATTCCTGAGTCATCTAGGATGGGACAACAGGAGTCTGTGCCGGGATCCCCACTCGAGTGCCTGTTGAAGAATTTTTCTGATTTCCAGAAGAGGGCTCAGGGGTATGGAGGTCCGCAGCTGAGTCCAGGTTTCCTCCGGACCTTGAGCCCGCTGGAATGGCCTACATTTAATGTAGGACGACCCACAGAGGGCACTTTTGACCTTCCAATTTTGTTTGCTGTCAGAGGCATGGTCTATAGGGCTCCCCACCCAGACCAATACCTGTATATGGATTTGTGGGTAGAGGCAGCCATTTTGCCTCCTCCTCCAGGAGGAGCAGCCATTTTGCCTCCTCCTCCTCCGGGAGGGCAGCCATTTTGCCTCCTCCTCCTCTGGGAGGGCAGCCATTTTGCCTCCTCCTCCGGGAGGAGCAGCCATTTTGCCACTCCGGGAGGCGCTGCCAGCACCAGATGCTGGCCCACGGGCACCTCATCGCCTCATCTATGTGCCTTTTTCCACTAGTGATTTATACAATTGGAAACATCAGAATCCCCCATTTTCTGAGAAACCTCAGGGACTAATATCTCTCCTTGAGACCATTTTTAGGACCCATCAGCCCACATGGGATGATTGTCAGCAGATTTTACAAACCCTCTTCACTTCTGAAGAAAGGGATAGAATAATGAGAGAAGCTGCTAAGGCAGTATTGGGAGAAGAAAGGGAAACTTGGGAGGGAAGAAGGGAAATAGAAGATGTTCTCCCATCTCAACCTCCTATCTGGGACCCTAATACCTCTGGGGGAAGGGGCGTGCTCCTCCAGTATCACCGGGCTCTGTTGAGGGGGCTCAAGGCAGCAGCTAGAAAGCCAACCAACTTCAGTAAGGTAAGTGAAGTCATCCAGGGAAGAGAGGAATCCCAAGCAGCCTTTCTAGAGAGACTCATAGAGACTTATAGAGTATATACCCCTCTAGATCCTGAGGCAGAAGAGAACAGGAGACTAGTAAATATAGCCTTTGTGACTCAGGCCACTTCAGATATTAGGAAAAATCTTCAGAAGATTGAGGGGTTCGAGGGAGAGAATAGAAGCAAGCTATTAGAGATAGCTCAGAAGGTGTATGTCAATAGGGATGATCCGGAGGTTGGCAGGGCGAAGGAAGTTGCCAAAATTCTGATTGCTGCCACTGCCCAGAAACCTCCTCCCAAAGGGAAAAGGGGACAGCAAAAGGGCCAGGGCTCCATTCCCGCCAGCTCCCAAGAGCCCATGGTCACCTTAACAGTCGAAGGAAAACCAATAGACTTCCTAGTCGACACGGGAGCCACCTACTCAGTCCTAAAGAAACCACAGGGCCAGATGCAGAAGACAACTACTAAGATAATAGGGGCAATGGACAAAGCAGAAGCCTACCCATAGGCCACCGCAAGAATTACTGACTTAGGTTGAGGCACCATCACTCACTCTTTCCTAGTCATTCCAGACTGCCCTTACCCACTGCTTGGAAGGGACTTATTGCAGAAACTTCAGGCCACCATAACCTTCCAAAGGGAGGAGAGCCCTATGGGGAACAAAGAGGCAGCCACTAGGCCACAAGAAAGCCTTCTGCCATTGCTGCCTAAGCCAACGCTACCTCCGGATCCTAGATATTCCCCAGAAGAAGAGCAGAAGGGATGCAGTTGAAAGGGAAGAAAAATCAGCAGGGATAGATAGAGCTTCCTGACTCCTGGCTCTATTTACCCCAGGGAATAGTAACAGAAATAGTGGGAAGTATTCATACTAGTACCCATCTAGGACAAAACAAGCTAGAACAACTTATCAGGAAGTATTATGTAGGGCCCAACATCAGGGATATTGTCCACTCCATTGTCTCGAGGTGCAGCATCTGTGCCAGAGTAAATACGCAGAATAAGAAGCTACCCCCCTTTGTGAGGTATCGGGGGAAAGCTCCAGGAGAACTGTAGGAAATATATTTCACAGAGATGACCCCTAGGAAGTCAGGTTATAAGTATCTACTAGTATTATTAGACACCTTCTCAGGATAGGTAGAAACGTTCCCCACATGAGGCGAAGCTGCTTCCACAGTCTGTAGAGTCTTATTAAGGGAAATCATACCTAGATATGGCATTCCCCTAGCCCTAGGATCAAACAATAGACCTGCATTCATATCCAGGATATCTCAAGAATTACCCACTAAGTTAGGTATTAATTAGAAATTGCATTGCATTTATAGGCCCCAAAGTTCAGCACAGGTAGAAAGAATGAACAGGACTCTGAAGGAAACTATAATTAAGCTGAGAGGGGAGACCGGCGAAAACTAGGTTGAGCTCCTCCCTTTCACCCTTTTTAGAACCAGATGTACCCTCTATCTCAATAAATAGACCCCTTATGAAATCTTATTTGGGCAACCTGTGCCCCTTGTACCTCGATTGACTAGAGGGGAACTAGAGATTTCTAATCATAATTTCCTCAAGTCCTTGCAGGCCCTGCTCCAGAGTAGAAAGAAAGGTCATTGAACTGAAGCTTGCCAGGCTTCCTGGCCCCATCAAGGGACACGTCTGTGCTGTGGAAAGAGGGACATGAGAAGGTTTTACAGGTTACTCAGCAAACTGTTCAAAGACTGTCCAAGAGGCACTTCTAGCAGTACACCACCCAAGGACTGACTCCCACATAGACGGGTCCACACACCATGATCCTGAGCACCCCCACTACTGCCAAGGTAGAAGGCATACCCGCCTGGGTCCACCGCAGCCGGCTGAAGCTTGCAGTCCCAGCAGAGACACCTTTGTGGACAGCGAAGACTGACCCCGCCAACCCTTGTAAGCTGACCCTGAGAAGGACAGCATGCCCTGCTTCAGCCACAAACCAGAAGTTAACTGGTCCACGCATGGCTAATGCCTAGAGGAACTAACTAAGGACTCTTTTAATCAGGCTTTAGGAAAAGGGAAACTAGGATAAAAAGAAAGTCAACTTAATTGTCACTAAAGGTTAAAGATTTTTAAATCAAGAGTTTTGACTAGAAAGGAATTGTATGGTTTTGATAATAGAAAGTATGAAGTGTAGAGGTACTTTTGAAAAGAAAAGGGAAAAGCAAGTTGTTATGAAGGCCAGTTATTTCTGGATAAAAAAGTGCATAAAAGTTGAAGGTTTATGTAAGTTGCAGAAGGTTTTTGTAAGTTGCAGAAGTTAGTGCAGAGAAGAAAAATACAAGGCAGGACATGTTCCTTGTGTATCAGCCCTGCAGATATTGCAGGAAAGTAGTTTATTATCTTAAAACAGTGTGTGCTTGTGTACTTTTGCAAAGATATTGTACAAATGTGCTGAAAACATTGTAACCTTGTAGGTTTCACCTATATATACCCCTCTCCCCCTGAGCTCATAGCTGACCATTGTGAGAGGCGTAGTAGGCTAATCACTGGCCAGTGTATAAGACCCAATTAGCTTATAGCTACAGCTAAAGTAGAAAATTCTCATGAGCCCCAACCTTATACCATTCTCCCCACTGATGAAGAATCAAGGGTTTGATTTATGCCCAAAAGAGATGGGGGAATGTTAGATTCAGGGAGTACTGGGGCTGCCAAAGAGTGTAACTATTGAAGGAACAGGGAGTGCTGCAAAGAGTGTAACTATTGAAGGAACAGGGAGTGCTGCAAAGAGTGTAACTATTGAAGGAGCAGTAAGTGCTGATATGGCTCCTGTGAGGCTGGGAACAAAGAAGGTCAGAGACCCTTATCAGAAGTTTAGGTTTGAAATTCGCCACTAAGCTAAAACCAGCCCCTGTTGCTATGCCGGCCCCTGTTGCTATGCCGGCCCCTGTTGCTATGCTGCGTGTGACCTCCCTAGCCAATAGCTAAACTGCCACATCTGCTTCTGTACTATGCTTGCTCACTTAGGATATATAAGGGCCTGGCTGTAAGCTCCAGGTGCGGCTTCTGTTTGCAGCTCCTTGTGAGCATGGTGTCTCCGGACATCTTGGGAGTTCGCCCCTGCGCAGGTTAAACTGGCCAATAAAGTAACATCTTAACTCCTGAAAGTCTCCGACGTTTGTTCTCGTACCAGGTGGATGCTACATCTAGTACATTAATATCCATTAGAAGTTCTACGAATTTCTGCTGAACGCCACCCGTGACAGACTTCCCTGATCTTATTGTGACTCCTCTAACGATGATTGCAGTTGTTGGCTTTTCTTCCTAGTGAGAGTCAATTACTTTCTGGGAATCAGCTTAGTTAGCTTTCTTTGCATCTTAAACTAGCTGGTAGTTTAGCAAGATCTATGATTTTATAGGTTATCTTAACTTTTGCATTTCAAGGTGGGAATAATGATCTCTTGGGACTGTCTATAACCTAACTGGGAAAGGAAATCCAAGAACTTAGACTTTTTAAGAAAAATAAAGCCAGGAAATTCTTTTTTCTTAATCTACATTTAACCTAGTTATAATTTCCCCATGGGCAAGATCAAGGAAGGAAAAGTAACATATGTTAATGTTTCGAAAGTATTATTTTGGCCCAAAGATTAAAGATACAAAAAATGTTCTCTTCCAATTAGTCAAGTTTATATAAGTTTATATTCTTAGAAAATAGTGACTTTAGAGTTGTTTGCTTGAATGGAGAGGAGAAACACTGAACTTGTTATAAGGAAGACAAGTGGTAGTAAATAAAATACAGATTTTTGAGAGTGTTCCATTGATACAAAGCACTAAAAACATGACATTGTGGGTCATAGAATTTTTTCAGTTAGTAAAGTCTCAAGGCATGTTTCATAAGAATACATATGCTATTTACTAAAAGTCTCAACAAAGTATGTGAAACCAAATGGAAATATAATAATTACATTGACTGAATTGAGAAATGTTTATTTCTACATTTGGCTTTTTATACCACACTAATAACCAGGAGAAAATAATCACGTTCCTACGTCTAGATAATAACTCCTCCCATTTCCATCAAAGATAATTCATTTCCTTTTGAACTATATTCACTTAAATTACATGACTTAATTTTTAAAATACTTTTAGTTATGATGTTTCCCATGTAATTGTTTGTCTTTATTATTTTTTTATGATATTAAGCCACGAGGATCACTGCAATTAAAAATCACATCTATGTAATTCAGTAAAAATCATTCAGGCTCATTTGATAATTATCAAAGACCACTGATATGATTTAATTTATAAAGAAATTAAAATCTGAAAAGGGCCTCACCTCTCAAAAATTTGTTCGGCTTAGTTTTCAACTCTATTCTATTGTTGTGATCTTTCAGAATAAAATCAGAAGCTAATCTCTGTACTTAAAAAAATAAAATTGATTCATGAGCAAAGCAAAATAATAAAGTGTGGGATAGCAATTCTTTCTTAGACTTTTTTTTTTTACATTTGTATTTTGTTTTTTCTTTTCTTTTGGAGACAATTTAAAGAATATCTAATTAATCACTCATGGGGTAGGGCAAAAGAAATACTCATCACTCCATCTCTAATGAACTCACATGGAACAATTATTCTAATGTTAGTAAATTAATCAGATATCGTGTTTCTCAAAGAATACTTGTATTTTTCTATTGATTCAGGGAGAGAAAAATTAAATGTGCAAAAATAATTTAGAACAAATCATTTTCTCTTGAAATCTGGAGTCTCTTTCACACCCACAAGTGCCTCTTAATTAATCATCAGTAAACGCCTCCAAGGACATGGACCCAGCATTCTTGTCCTACTTGATAGCATTCCACAACAGGAGACTGTGTCTCAGAGCAACGGGGGTCAGTCAGTTCCATTAACTCAGTGGTCCCCAATCCCAGGGCCATGGACTGGTACTGATCTGTGGGCCATTTGGTACCGGTCTGCAGAGAAAGAATAAATAACTTACATTATTTCCGTTTTATTTATATTTAAGTCTGAACGATGTTTTATTTTTTAAAAATGACCAAATTCCCTCTGTTACATCCATCTAAGACCACTCTTGATGCTTGTCTCGGTCATGTGATACATTTATCCATCCCATCCTAAAGGCCGGTCCGTGAAAATATTTTCTGACATTAAACCAGTCCGTGGCCCAAAAAGGTTGGGGACCACTGCATTAACTCATCTCATCCTGTTTACATAAAAATGCGCTTAGGAAACACAACTTTCCCCTGACCTGGGAAACGTTTCTCCTCCCTTGGCGTCAGTCTTGCCAAGGTAAAGACAGGCTTAACATTATGGTGTTATTTTCACTTCTTAAAAACTCTCCAGGCCCTGGCCGGTTGGCTCAGTGGTAGAGCGTTGGCCTGGCATGCAGAAGTCCCGGGTTCAATTCCCGGCCAGGGCACACAGGAGAGGCGCCCATCTGCTTTTCCACCCCTCCCCCTCTCCTTCCTCTCTGTCTCTCTCTTCCTCTCCTGCAGCCAAGGCTTCATTGCAGCAAAGTTGGCCTGGGCGCTGAGGATGGCTCTGTGGCCTCTGCCTCAGGCACTAGAATGGCTCTGATTGCGGCAGAGCGACACCCCAGATGGGCAGAGCATCGCCCCCTGGTGGGCATGCGGAGTGGATCCCAGTCGGGCGCATGTGAGAGTCTGTCTGACTGCCTCCCCGTTTCCAACTTCAGAAAAATATTTTTAAAAAAACCCAAAACTCTCCAATATACATTGTTTCAATAATAGTTGGAGCAAAGCTCGTGTGCTGCTCCACAAACAGCCCTCTCAAGCTCTGGCTTTCTTTTCAAAATTATCTTGGCTGTGTTACCTTCATATTTCCAGTCATGCTAGGACCACTTTGTTCATTTTGACAATATATAAATAAAAACAAAACCTACTGCTTTTTAGATATAGGGTGTGTGCATTCCTTTCAGTAGAATTGATATCTTGGGAATAATGAGTATTCCAACCCACGGATATAGATTTTTTCTCCATCTATTTACTAGGTATTCTGTAGCTTAACTCAGTAATGTTTTGTAGTTTTTAGTATAAAGGTGGTTTACATTCTTTATTAAATTTATTTCTTAATTTTGTTGATGCTATCATGAATAGAATTATTTTCTTAATTTTATTTTTAGGTATTTTTTTAGTACTAAGACAGGGGTCGGGAACCTATGGCTTGCGAGCCAGATGTGGCTCTTTTGATGGCTGCATCTGGCTCGCAGACAAATCATTAATAAAAAAAATAATAACGTTAAAAATATAAAACATTTTCATGTATTACAATCCATTCATTTCCTACCGCTCATGTTCATGGCTGCGGGTGGCTAGAGCCCATCACAGCTGTCCTTCAGGACAACACCAAATTTTTATTGGATAATGCGTAACGTACATGGATTGTTGTATAGTTCTCACGGAATTACATTTTAAAATATGTGGCGTTCATGGCTCTCTCAGCCAAAAAGGTTCCCGACCCCTGTACTAAGATATAGAAATAAAAGGAATTTTTGTATGTTGATCATGTATCCTGCCACTTTGCAAGTTCTATTTTTTTTCTGTGTGTGTGTGTGTGTGTGTGAGAGAGAGAGAGAGAGAGAGAGAGAATTTCTTGATAGTTTAACTAGTAGGTTCACATCCTCTATCAGTAAAATATATCTTCTCTCTTTCTAACTTATATATCTTAGGTATTTCCCCCCCCCCCCATTTTTCTTTCTTTCTATTTTCTTCTTTAATAACCCTGCTGAGTGAGCCTGGGAAAGTTACTTTATCTCTTGGAATCTCCATTTTCCCATCAATAGAATGAGGTTCATTGTTATTAATACCTCCTTTAAAGATCAAATGGTTAAGCACACAGGAAGGGCTGGAATAATGTGTGCTGTCCTATACAATTTCAATAAATAAGTTGTTATTAGTTAACAACAGACGTGTTTTAATTATGTCTGTAGTTCTCTTAAATGCCCTTGGCCTTCGCTCTGAAATCCTCCCAGTAGCTCTGTTCGATTAGCCTTCAGTTTTCAGCCCGTCAGCATATTTGGGACCCCTCAATGCCAGCTGAACTCCTTGTACCCATTACATCAGAAAAAGACACCAGAAACTGCCAGGAAAATATAATTTCTTAAGAATATTTCCAGTGCATAAAAATAAAAGAATAAAAAAATCCTTCGTTTGTATGAATAAAGTCTATGAGCAAACTCTGAGAAGAAAAAATTGAAGTTTGCCTAGAATGTTCGATAAACTTTGCTTATTAGTGATAGCAGTAAAAGTAATTGACAAAAATACAAATGTGTTTAATATAGAAAATAACAGACATTACATCATGGTGACATGTTAATTAATGGTTGCATATGCTTACTTGGGAAAAGTTCATTTTATTAGGAAAAACATCTGAGCCTAGGCCAAAAATTTGGCTCAACTTTTGCCTATTTTTACTTGATTTCATAGATGTATATATAATATAATTACAATATGTCATGTTGTTTGTAGGCAATACAAGAACATAGCACTCACTATAACTTGGAAAAACTATTAAAAGTGCTAATTTTATGTCCCAACAATAATTGACGGTGGGTTTTAATCAATTGTTCATCTACAGTTTGTTTCCTAGTAATTACCGTATTTTTTGCTCCATAAGGCACATTTTTCCCCCCAAAAGTGGAGGGGAAAATGCCCGTGTGTCTTATGGAGTAAAAATATGGTATTTTATTAAATATTTTAACACATTATTTGGTTCAGAATATATTTTTTTCTTATTTTCCTCCTTAAAACCCTAGGTGTGTCTTATGGTCAAGTGTGTCTTATGGAGTGAAAAATATAGTAAACGTTACTTCATGTCCACCAGGTCAAAGAATGTAACCTTATAAGACAGGGTTCAATGGGGTCTACAATATTTATTAGCATATGAAAACAAATGTCCTATGCAAAATTACATTGTTGAATATATGCATATATATATGTATGTGTAATTATATTTATATGTTTATATACATATGTCTATATATACATATATATGTATGTGTGCATATATATTTAAAAGAATAGGTTTTCTTGGCAGAATTTCTGCAAGCAGCATGGTGGGTCAGATTGTATTGCACAACCATCTACTCTGCTGTATCACATGCTCGTCCATGGCTTGATCATAAATAACAATGTGACAAATTAGGGACTGCAGCTGAGTTCCTGCTATGACTTGGAGAACATAAATTCAAGCATTCTCATCGAAATTGGCTAATAGGAACGAACCAACAATTGTAGGACAAAATGAGCTCAGTTGAAGTAAACAAGCATGCCTAGTTCCCACAGGAACACAGTGTGGCGTTTGGATTTCCCATTCCTCTGGATTCCATCAGAGGGGTGGGGGTGGGGGGTTCCCGGCTCTCTCTGGGAGGAAAACGTGTAAAAGGAATCCATCCAGCTCCTCTCTCTCTCTCCTGGTTCATTTTCTCCCCATGAGACAGAGAACAGCTTCTCTGTTCGATAAGTCTGGGAGAAGGAGCCAAGGGAGGGGACCCAGCGAAGCCCCCTCCTCGGTCCTCTTGCCAGTATCTCAGTTCTGCTTGCTTGAGATGTGACTCAGCCCCTCAGGGATGTTGGCCACACAAAGTTGCATAACCATACAACCAGTCGACGGTATCTGGAGGCCCCATGTGGACAACTTCTTGGCATCCTAAGCAACAACCCTGCGTCTCCTTGTGGCTGGTCTTGGCTTGACCTGGTGGGTGCAGCACTGACAACAAGGAGACACAGCTCCTAAATTAAAATCGTTAACGAGATGGTGATAATGATAGGAACAGAACCCATGCTTTCTTGAGCTACTGATGTCCACTTCCTTGTCTGTGGGGATCTTTTGTCTTGAATACCTGCAAACTCATTTCTGATGGTTCTTGCATAAAACCAAGTGGAACCGGGCAAGCACACACAGGTCCTGTGCATACAGGTTACACACTCCCGAATCAGGGAAAACCCTGCATGCAGAAATCGCCAACATACAACTGTTCGGGCAGCATGCAGAAATGTGTTTTGAGGACACGTCCAAGAGGCCAGGTACTGCCTGAATGGGGGACCTTATCCTTGTTATTCATCCTCTGTTCATGAAATCCTTTGGACGGTTTTTCACGCAGCATAGCTGCCTAGGATTTGCTATGTGAGTGCGGGTCTCAGGAGGACCACTGTGCTGGCAGGGACCGCCCCCTGGCCCGCGCGAGGGGCTCTGCCGGTGCCGCTCAGACGGGGGCGGGCCCGGCCGGCTTGACTCGGTTCCTCCACTTGGCCTCTGCTCCTGGCCCCTCGTTTTCTGGCTCAGCTGAGGTTCAAGTATGTGTCAGACAACAGTCTCTGGCAACCCTGGGGCAGGAAAGGCCCCAAACTAAACTGAATTGGGCAATCTCCTAGAGTTTCTGTGCCAGGACTTGCTGGAAAGGGAGCAAGACGAAAAGGGGGGAAGAAAAGGTAGAAATGGAACTTTTACTCCTGGGACAGAGTCAGGCCTCTTGCCTTCCTCGCTGCATGCATGCACACACACATGTATGCATGCACACACACGCACATGTGTACACGCACGCACGCTTGCACACATGCACATGTGCACGCACATACACATGCACACATACACACAGATACGCGCACATGCACACACATGCACACATATACACGTACACACACACAACATGAATGCATTGCTTAATAATGATTCTCTCTCTGGATCATGAGCAAGACTAAATCAAGAAAGAAAAGGGCCTGAACACCGATGTGTATAATTCTACTTGAGCAATACATTAAGGGAATTTTTTTAAAGTAAACAGAGAGCATGAAACCACTAAGAGAGCCGAGATCCGTGGACGCTCCTGTGCACTCCATATGAAGGCTGCAGTCTCAGAGGTGTTGTCAGGATGGGAGCATGCTCCGGCCAGGTTCTCAGCTATGTGGTGTAGAGAATGACTGCTGAGACCCCCGGAGAGAGGGCCGACACAGGAACGCAGGGGGGGACTGTGAACCTGACTGGGGGGACATGCGGGGGGAGTGAGTTGTAGCCCTCCACCTGCGGCTGTGTAGCGGTGCAGGATGGTGAGGGGCAGCCCTTCCTTCCCAGCCAGCTTGCTTTCTGGGCTTGTTTCCTGGACGCAGAGCCTCTGTGTCCACACCTCTGCAGAGGTCACTGCACAGGGACCCGAGGAAGCCACCTTGCGTTTACAGCTTTTCTCATGCACATTGTGCAGGCACTAAGTATGTACCACGTGAAAGTATTTCCTGCTGTCTCTGGTGCATGGCTAGCGAGAGGCATGAGCTCTGGCCCCAGACTCGGGTCAGCCTATCCGCCGTGTACGTATACTATACATACAGACACCATGCCTTAAAGTGGCCACTGGTTGGGAGGGTGGACATGACATCTCTGCTGGACAGTGAGTCATCAGACCCTCTGCCGTAAACTTTGTTTTCCCGAAGTCACACATCACTGATCGTGCTCATGCCAGACATGACTGCGTGTGTGCCAGACCCACACAACACATCACATGCCACTTCGCATGGCCTTTCATCTGTATCCCGCCCCTCTCTGTTCTGGCTCCTTCTCTCTCTCCTCTTAGTGAATCTCAATGCTGATTCCTCATTGCAGGTACCTGGGAGTTAGTTCTCCTCTTTTCTCATGAGTCATCAGACTGTGGTCCCCCAGCAGGGACAGGCATCACCCCTCCTGCCCAGCCCCATGACAGCAGGAACCTGTCTGTGTGTGGTCACCAATGCCACCCAGGTGCATGCCCTACGGTGGGTTTGATAAACACTTGTTGGCTTGTGTGGAGTGATTCACTTACTACATGTATTTTTCATTCTTAGGATTGTCTTCTTTCACTGCAGGGAAGTTCATGCAACCCAAGTTTGATCTGTCCTTCTCCCCCAAACTCATTGTCTGCTCCTCGACCTCCCCACCCACCCCCGCCGCCCCGGGGTGGTACCTAACACTCCCACAGGGTGAGGCCCATCAGAACACAGGTCCGCAGCATGCCTCTGCTCTGCTGAGGATTGCTAGCCTCGTGGCTTTCACGGTAACTATTTATATATTCAAGAGACCTATCTTGATACTTTTCCTACAAATATTTTTTTCAATGATAAAGCAGTATTTAAAATAAAATAAATTGAATCTTGTAACCGGGAGAATGCTGGTAATCATCTAATTAAATACCTTTCTATGGATGAAGAAATCAGGTATGGAAAGCTTAAAAAAAAACCCAACTATTAAAGGTCATAGCACTACTAGTAACTGTGCAGCCAATAATTGTTGCGTAATTGACACTAGAAGTAAAAAAGTAACTCACCTTTATATACATATATATATATATATATACATACATACATATATATATACTAATTCCAAAACATTAATGAAAACCTATCCTAAATGGATACATGATCTCTATGTAATTTAGTCTAGGAATGCCAAGAAATAAATGATTTATATTATCTGCCCATTAATGTGGTATGAGAATGTTAAGACTTGAGTTCAGAAAAATTCAGCAAAAAACCCCCCACAACTCTCAGCTCCTGACATTCTAGCTCTGGCTTCCAAGAGCTTCTGGCTGTTTCTCTTCTGCGGAGGGAGACAAATGGTTATTAAACCTCGGCAATTAGGTGTAACATGAGGATTTAAGTGGACTCAAATTTTCAAAATTGTACCTTAATTTTTTTTTTAGCTTAGTAAGTATTTGCCTCAATTAAATAGTACCACATGTCACTAGCAGCAGGAACAGGGAAACAGAGTTGAGGGCAATTAAAAAAGATATTTAAAATAAAAAAAGTTTCTGTGCACTAAATTTTATGTCAGGGTCTAAACGAGTATTGAGATAAACAAGTTAAACTCGATTTTCAGAAGCTGGGAACTAACTCATTAGCCCTAGTAAAGAACACCCACCATGACATATACAACAGGAAATTAAGACGTATGTGGCTTGAGTGGCTCTCATTTTATGAGTGGGCTAAATAAGAATAAGTCCATAAGTCCAGGCAAGAAGAAAGTCTGGGTGGAACAGAGGTAAAGAGGAAAAGAAAGAGAAGGAAGAATGGACGCCCAGTCCCTGACACGAGCAAGACCCAGAGGTCACTCTCATGACCTTAGTCATGAACTTAGTCACATGGCCACTCCTACAGCAAAGGATGCTGGAAAATGCCATCTTCCCCTGGCAACCCCTGTCCCTGGCTAGGGGTGGGCTTTTAAGTTGAATTTTAACTAAGTGTTTTTTTTCCTGCATCTGTTGAGACCATTGCATCCATTTTTCTTTTATTGTATGTTCTCACAGTGAGTTGTGTTGAATAGCTATCCTTCTTGGAGCAATTTTGCACATCTGAAATAAGCCCAATGTGATAACTACGTTATCTCTGGCATATCTGTCTGGATTTGGTTTGCTAATGATTTTAGAATTTTGCACTTACTCTAATGTTTTTGATCAGTTAGAGATAGGCTTCAGCAGACTAAAGAAAAGAGTCGACTCAGGGGCGTACAGATTGAAAGAAGTTAATGACAGAATGCCTATTATGAAGAATATATGGTGTGGTGATGAGGGAGATCCTTCTACGCTGTGGGTAGGAATGTAAATTGGCCCAACCACTCCCGCCCTCCTCCGAGCCACAGGGACAGTTGAGTCCCTCTCACAGGGCTATCTCTTCGGTTCACCCCCACTGGGAGCTCTTCCCCACATCCGAGGACTCCTGTGGTCAGGCTGGGCCTCCCGTCCTGATCCACAATCTATTTTCCCACCTCAAGGTCCCTAACCTCAGTGACCCCATCTCAATATCCCTCGCACCATGGAAGGAAACGTATTCACAGGTTTCTGGAATGGAGGTGGCGACATTGTAGTGGGGCCATTACTTGGCCCGTCACAGCTGGAATTATCATTATGTTTATTCAGCCCAACGTCTGCAAACTTGGACCAGGCATGAGCTGTTGGCATGCTTAAAGCCAGCAGGATGTGACATCAGAGCTCAAGCACTAAGTTAAAAAAAAATCCCCAAAGAGACTGTGGCTTGTAACAAGAATGGAGGAGAAAGAAATGAACTGGTAGGGGGTGTGGAGGGGGATTCAGTTAAATTTCCTGAATCACTACCCCCCATTTATTCATGGGCAGCCCAGGGATGTTGGCCGGCCCTGTTCCTGCCATTTCTTCTCTCTGGCTGACTCCTCAGTTTTCTTTGATAACTGTATTTTTTTTTTATTGCAGTATAAGTGACATATAACGTTTTATTGTTTCAGGTGTACAGTTCCAAGCTACTCAGCCCCTGCTCAGCACAAGGGCTCACTGAAACTTTATGGTACTCCCAAATTCTTCGTATGTCACTAAAACTTTATTGGAAACATATAAAATGTTCAAAGTTCAAAACCAAAGGATAAATGTTAATGAAAGAGGAACATACAAAAAGAGAAAAGTCAATTGACTGAAGATTGAACAAATTAGCTCATTCTGATTTGACCCAGAACTCAGTCTGAATTGGGATTAGCCTGTTAGGATGTATTTAATAGCTGAAATCAAATTCAAATAATGGTCATAAAGTAGTCTTTTAATATAGAGTTGCTGTTGGCGATCCTTTCCCAATGGATACAAATATGGAAACAGGATGGTGGATTAATTTTGGAGAACTTAATAGACTTTTACAAGTCAATACCAAAGAGTCCACCTGCAGAGATAGTTCTGGTCACTGTGGGAACCAGTGAGGATGACTGAGGTGACCAAATCATCTGTGAGCAAGTGTGGGTTTGGGGGGAAATTACCATGTGCTTTGCCACTCTACTTTTTCATACAAGTAAATCTCCATAAGTATGTATTTGTAAAACTTCATACAGATCTTCTAAACATGTACCTCAATGATAACTTGGAACAGAAAAATGAAAGTTATCCCTAAACAGTCATGCACATGGTTTAGGGATACAGATAGAAGCAAGATGGCGGCCACAGTCCCACAGTAGCCAGCTTCAGACCAGTGGACTGTGTACCTTAGGTCAGTGGTCCCCAACTTTCGGGCCACAGACTGGTACCAGTCCGTGGGCCATTTGGTACCGGTCTGCAGAGAAAGAATAAATAACTTACATTATTTCTTTTTTATTTATATTTAAGTCTGAACGATGTTTTATTTTTAAAAAATGACCAGATTCCCTTTGTTATATCCGTCTAAGACTCACTCTTGACGCTTGTCTAGGTCACGTGATACATTTATCTGTCTCACCCTAAAGGCCTGTCCGTGAAAATATTTTCTGACATTAAACCGGTCCGTGGCCCAAAAAAGGTTGGGGACCACTGCTTTAGGTCATTTCTCAGTGCCAGCTGGTGACAATACACGCTCTGCCTCTCTTTATCTCTGATCTGAATCAGGAATTCCATTCTAGCGCCTGACACCTGGTCCTTGTAAGGGGTTTGAGAATGGGGGGGGGGGCAAAGAGCAAGACTGAGAGCAATCACTCCAATTTGTCAACCCCTGAGCCCATCTAAGGGAGGTTGTTATGAAAGGAGAGAGGATGAATGAAAAGGGAGTGAATGGTTTTGTGTGTGTGTGTGTGTGTGTGTGTGTTCCATATGATTTAAGTAGAGAGTTCTCAGCTCCTTTAATCTCTTTCTAGGTCATTCTATCTCAGAATGAGAAGTAAGCCCCTCCCAGCCATCTTCTCTGACCAGGACAGCAGGCTGTCTCCTTACATTGCACCTAATCTTCTAGCCCCTGGCGTCGTGGTAGTGTCCATAAGGCAGAACACACATCACTCTTTTCAGGCCTCCCCTACAGATTCCCAGGATCCACTTTAGCTACTATTCTGCCTTTAGTAGCAGAAGATCTCAGGGAAGAAACAGGCCCGGTCTTCCTGAAAACTATCAAAAGAATACACAAAACGTTGAAGATCCCCCGCTGCCTGTGGCCGGAGTTTCCTTTCAGGGGTTCTGTGAGAGTCCCTCCATGATAAAAAAAGAAAGGGCGGCTCTTCTCATTGCCAGAAGAGGGGACCCACCCTTGGGGACTGCCCCAGGCTGCCCACCCCTCCCACTCATTGTTCACCCCAAGAGCTAGCTGGCCATGGCACTCGGGAAAGTAATTCCAGTTGAAATGCTGTTCATGTTAATGATTTCTGAAATGTGGTAGAGACGTTTTTCATTAAGCACGAAGACATGGTGCTCCACTCTAAAGTCAGCTTGGACACTGCAGCAAGCTCAAACATTTTGTCCTTCTCTCTCTCTCTCTGCCATGCGTCTGAACTCTCCAACCTTTTATGTTGGGGGTGTGGGTGATTCAAGTCGGAAAGTTGAGTTTCGAGCAACCCGTGTTGACAAGCTTGGTAGCCGTCCTTTACTTTTCTTGAACGGAGTCAGCACACGTGTTCCCCTCTGCTACTCCTCGTTAAACCACACGTCACTCCTGTGCCTGTGGCCGCGTTTCCTAAGAAGCTCTGTCTCTCCCATAAGTGAAACTCAGTGCCTGTGTGTATGTGTCGTTGCTATGTCTGTGCACTGGTTTTTTTTCATTGCGAGCAGAAAATGCCCCAGCTCGCATCCCCAGCTAGGTACTGTGTCTACCCTTGTTCCTCCCACCTGGGCCCCTTCCCCAGGGCATTCGTGGCAGGAGAACTCTAGCAGATGGACAGGCTCTTTGTTGTTGGTGGTCTTTCTTTTTCAGTAGGAGTATACTGTGTTCTGCAAAATAAAGGGATGGGTGGGGAGCGGAGTAACAAAGCTACCCTTTCCTTCCCCAGACGGACCGCAAGACTGTTGCTTGCTACACTGGCGGTGGCTAGTTCAGCTTTTCTTACGGAGCCCAGCAGTAGGTCGCTTACAGAGTGTGGGCGATGTGTGTGCCCTCAGAACACCATCCCTCCCCACCCACTGGGCTGCGGACCTGTCTTCTTCACTCCGATGGGGAAGCCATAGCTCACGTGCAGAATGAAACAGCCACAACTTTTCTTTGCAAGCATCTGGTGTTAAAAAAAAAAAGTTATTTTCACAGGTCAGTTTTTACCACCCACATCCACTCCGCTCACATTGCCTTTCTCACTGTGTGCAAATTCATCATGTAGTATCAGCAGCGTACTTGGGAGAGAGCCACCTTGTTCTGATCGTGGTGTGTGGAAAGGTAGACCCAGTTTCATACCCTCACCAAGGGTATCGGTCTCTTAGTAAAACAAAACAAAACAAAGACAAAGACAAAGACAAAAAAAAACAACAACCAGACTTTATTTTAGGCACTCTTCAGAAAAATTGGAACAGAGTGCTAAGAATGCCTGCAGGTGAACAGGCAAGAATAGCCCGAAGGCTCATTTCTGATGGTACATTAACACAGCTTTCATCCTGAGACACGATCCAGGTGACTGTCCCCTGAAATAAAGACGAGTTATGTGCACAGATGAAGGAAATGGATCCACTGGTCAGTTGTTCCCGCAAATAATCTACTTTTCACATAACTAGATGCCTTGAGAGAGACCAGGGTGCAACTCACGGGATTTACCGTTGGTTTTCATCCTAGTGAGAATTAAAAGGACAAACTGATAATATGCTGGGTTTCAACTCATTGCCTGCAAATCTTAGCCACAGTTTTAGATCTTTATTAGAAAGTCTGTCGTACGAAATGATGAGAGTGTAGCGGAAGTCCCAGTCCAAGTGACTGTACCAGCATATTCATGACCTCTTACTGGAACTTGCAGGTTTTCAGGGATTTGATTTTAACATACTAGTTTTGGGTTTTTTTCCTGGTTCATCAAGGAAAGCCAAGTCAATTACTATTTTATATAAATGTGGAAATTGTTTAACTATTTCATAGAGAATAACAAAGACTTTTAATAGTTTTAGCTAAGATTTATTGATTGCTCACCGTGGCCAGGCACAGTGCAGAGTACCATTTCTATTATCTTGTTCAAAGAGCTGCCTTATGCTCTGATTTTATTATCTCTGTTTAGTGGGTGAGGAGGTTCAGAAACCTATCCAGGGTCCGTCCACAGCTTAAAGTCCAGCTTACACTGCAGCCCCGCACACACACTCACTTTCACATACACACACACTTTCCTATAACCGGAACCCTTCTTATGAAGCAATACTTGGCCTTACTCAGATCTTGCCTTCTCAGAATATCCCATTGCATCTCATTAAAAAATGTTGGTCATGATTTTATGTTTATAACTTGAAAAAAAAAAAAAAAGACCAATGTGAACTTCAGAGGAATTTGAAAAGAACACTTGGACCTTAGCCAGTTGGCTCAGTGGTAGAGTGTCAGCCCAGCGTGTGGAATTTCCGGGTTCAATTCCTAGTTAGGACACTCAGGACATTCCTGGTCAGGAGAAGCGCCCATCTACTTCTCCACCCCTCCCACTCTCACTTCTCTCCCTCTCGCTCTTCCTTTCCCGCAGCCATGGCTCGACTGGAGCAAGTTGGCCCCAGATGCTGAGAATGGCTCCACGGTCTCCACCTCAGGTGCTAAGAAAAGCTCAGTTGGAGTAACAGAGCACCGCTCCCAATGGGCAGAGCATCGCCTCCTCCTGGGCTTGCTGGGTGAATCCTGGTCGGGGCACATGCGGGAGTCTGTCTCTCTGCCTCCCCTCCTCTCACTGAATTAAAATAAAACAAAACAACATTTGTCCACTGTGAAATGGACATCCACTTTTCTTTTAGTGTATGTTCTCACAGTGAGTTGTGTGAATAGCTATCCTTCTTGGAGCAATTTGATAATGGTGTTCTTTATAAGTCATGATGCTTCTTTTTCCTGTCAGAAGTAATAAAATAAAATGCAAAGTGTATGGAATCTCATGAATCTATTTCAAATCATTTTAGGGGGTAAAATAAGGATTTGACTGTACTGATTGTACCTACTCCCCAAGATTTCATACCAACGCAGTTCATGCCTCTCTTGCAACCACTACCCACATTCCCCGTTGGTTCTCATTCCTAAAACTGCAGACTCATAAATGAAATTCCTCGGGATTCCTCCTTGCTTTGGTATAATATTGATGTTTGCTGTGCACAGATCAATATTTCCTAGTAGTTCAACCAACCGTTATCTCCTGCATCCCTTCCCGGTACCAGTCTAGGTTAAAAGATACTGTTTCCTTTTCTTTCATGTTCAAAAATGCTTGCTCTAAAAAAATGATTATTGTACCCCAACCCCCCCTTTAATTAGCACTTTTAGAGTATTTAATTTTATCATGATTATCATATATTTTTTATTTTCTCAAAACTGTCCAGTGTAAACTCATAGCCTTTCTCACATGCTTCCTACTCCCTACCTGTTCCAGCATTTGTATAATTGAACCTAGGGACAGTTACAGAATGAGTTTATAGGACTTGTTCTCTGTGTTCTTATAGCTTTTTAAAATATTTTCCCTTACAGGCAATTCTTTTTCCATTTCCCCATATTAATTATAGAATACTTTACTTAGAGTTATCACCAATTACAACACAGAATTGGGGGGTGGTAGTGTTGGAAGCAGAAATATATTTAAAACCGATGAAATGCAAAGATCTGTCGTGATCAATTTCTAGTATAATTTCACAAGACCTTCTTCTCCCATTGCTCTGTGTGTGTGTGTGTGTGTGTGTGTGTGTGTGTATAGATTCTCAAATGTACAGTTCTGTAATATTTAATGAATTTACAGAATTCTGTGACTCTCATCGCGATCCATTTTTAGGTTATTTCCATCGTCCCCCAAAAGAAGCTCCCTGCTTCTCAGCAGTCACCCCCTATCTCCTGCCTCTCCAGCCCTTGGCAACCACGGATCCCGTGCCTGTTGGTATTGAGTTACCTGGTATGGACAGTTCATGTGAGTGAGGTCCTGCAATACGTGTCCTATGGTGACTGGCTTCTTTCCGTTGGCATATTCTCGAGGTTCATTCATGTTGTAGCATGTATCAGAACTTTCGATGTTTATACCACTTTCTTTATTTTTTATGTTCTGCAGTTGATGGACATTTGAGGTGTTCCCACTTTTGAGCTATGATAAATAATGCTGCTCTGAACACAGTGGACAAGTGTTTGCACGTAGGTATTTCTGGTTCTCTTGGGAGCGCACACCCAGGTGTAAAATCACTCTTCCATAGTAACACTATGTGTGCCTCACCTTTTGAGGAGCCGCTACACTGTGTTCCAAAGTGGTTGTACCCTTTTCTCATCCGACGAAATTGCTCTGTTTTTGAGGGCCACTTGTTTTCAAACAGGAGCACTCATCACAGGTTGATACACCCTTCGGTAGTAGTCCATGGTACAATCGGAGGACCAGTTATTCTTCTGTTCCCATTCACTGTAAGCACCACCTGCCTAGCACAATCTTTGTAAATCTGAGCGAATATTCTTTGATATCTTTCTAACTCCCCCTAGTTTTCAGTCCTCACCTTCCCCTGCCACTATTTTGAATGTTAGCATCATAACCTTGGTGTAACTTTGATCAGCGTGGAGGCCTTCCTGCTGAGGCTGTACTCAGCCCTAATTCCCCGAGTGGCACATAAGGTAAAACATTCCTCCATGAATCTTTGTGAAAGTTCAACACCGAGGCTCTGGACCCCTGCCCTCTCCCACAGGGCTCGTGTGCTGCCAGCCATAAATATAGACTTTACAGACCTCGCTTCCAACTCAAGTGAAAATAATAGAAGGGGGGTGATGGAATTAACTGTGGAAATAATCAGTCTCTTTTCCTTAAATTTACAATGGTACCTTGAGATACGAGTTTAATTCATTCTGTAACCAAGCTCATAAGTCAGTCAACTCGTATATCAAACAAATTTCTCCCATTTAAAATTACTGAAATAGATTCAATCTGTTCCAACGCTTCTAAATTATGAAAAAAGACATGTTTTTAATTAAGAAACACACATTTATACTTTACCAATGCATAACAAAATATATGAAATAAGAGAAAAAAGTGTTATTTAGTACTGTATTCTTACCTTGCAGACAGACGAGTGCGGCTATCGGAGGTGAATGGCGGAGGAGGAGGGAGGGAGGAAGGGATGCAGGCACTGTAGACACATAAACTAAAACTGCACTTTCTTAACACTAAACGTAAACTAAAACTATATTTTCTTTACTTTAGACAAAACTAAAACTGCACTTTCTTTACTTAAAATGAAACCACAAAAACTTAATTATAAAAAAATGCACTTTCTTAACTTGAAACTTAACCTAAGCTTAACATTACGTATTTTTCATTTAATCATCACCTGTTTTTGCCTTTTTGGCTGCACTTTCGGCGCTTTCACTTGCGGGACTTTTGAATAATAATCTGCCTTTTAAAATGTTACAGAAATGTGACAAACAGGTGTCATTAAAAAGTGCTGAAGCACGACCAGTTGAAACTTTTTCTGGGTGTTTCTTTTCAATGAAACTTGAAAGCTTCTCCCACATTGCCAGCATGTCTTTAATATCACTTGTAGAAATCACTTCCTCCAATTCTACCTCCTCCTCACTACTAATCTCTTGTAGAAGCTCCGTATGTTGCATCATCTATAGCTCCTTCAACTCCTCATTTGAGAGTTCCTCCTCATGTTCCTCGACAAGCTTGTTTACATCACCCTCATCTACCTCCAGACCCATCGACTTTCTGAGGGACACAATCTCCTCCATCGCTTCTACCTCGGTCTCGGTCTCGGTCTCTGGTTCGAATCCTTTGAAGTCCCTGTTTGCTTCGAATCCTTCGATGTCCCTGTCTGCAACAACATCAGGCCATAACTTTTTCCATGCCAAGTTCAAGGTTCTTCTTGTAACCTCTTGCCATGCCAAGTAAATAATGCATAAACATATCATGATGTTGTAGTGATCTTTCCAAAACTCTCGAAGGGTTAGATTTGTATTCTCAGTCACCTCAAAGCAGCGGCAGAACAAATGCTTTGTGTAAAGCTTTTTAAAGTTGGAAATGACCTGCTGATCAAGTTGCAAGATTGAAGTTGTGTTGGGTGGGAAGTAGAAGATGTTCACGAATTTGAACTCATCGAGAATGTCATCTTCAAGACCAGGTGGGTGGGCTGGAGCATTTTTAAGGATTAGTAATGCTTTCATCGGGAGTTTATTTTCTTGAAGATATTTCTTCATTGCAGGACCAAAGACGAGATTTACCCATTTACCCATTCAATAAAAAACTGCCCCGTAACCCATGTGCTAGCATTGGTGCGCCACATAACCTGCAGTTTTTCTTTAAGAATCTTGTGAGTCTTAAAGGCTCAAGGATTTTTGGAATGATACACTAGCAGTGGCTTTACTTTACAGTCACAGCTAGCATTTGCACACAATGCAAGGGTCAGATGGTCCTTCATGGGTTTATGGCCTGGCAACTTCTTCTCCTCTGTGATGATGAAAGTCCTCCGGGGCATATTTTTTTCAAAACAATCCTGTATCATCACAGTTGAACATTTGTTGGGGATGTAGCCTTCCTTTGCAATAACCACAGCAAAACGTGCGATGTACTCCTCAGCTGCCTTAACGTCAGCACTTGCAGCTTCACCATGCCTCACCACCAAGTGGATGCCAGATCTTTTCTTGAAATTTTCAAACCATCCATGAGACTTGCCTTAAACGTATCTTCTTCTGCCTCTTTTGAGGTTGATGGTTCTTTCTTCTTCAAGTTGCTGTAAATAATACGTGCCTTTTTGCATATTACAGTCTCCATCACTGTATCTCCTTCATCCACACCAGCAGAAGCTTCTCCATTTCTTCATGGATATTTGTCCTTAATTGGGATAGAATTGTAGTTCCTTTCACTGAATTTGTGCTTTTGATGGCATCTTTTTGTTTAAGGATGGTACAAATTGTAGATGTATTGTGGTCGTACAGCCTTGCCAGTTCAATCACTCATACACCACGGTCATGTTTTTTTATTATTTCTTGCTTTACTTCTATTGACATCATTCTCTTCTTCTTCTCACCACTGTTCTTTACACTCACTTTCTTCAGCCCCATGATAGCACACAAAAAAAGTTAGTAAAAAATGCAAAAATGATGCAAGAACAAGTACAGCGCATGAAATTTGACTTGATTCTGCGGGTAATTCATGAAAAAGAACAAGATGCTGGTGTTGTGCTCAATACTGGACCCACGCGCCAGTGCGCCAACTGGCAGCAGCTTCCTGAATCACGACTCATATCTTGGAATTTCGCTCGAATCTCGAACAAAATACAGACCGAGTCGCAGCTCGTATCTTAAAAAAATTCATATGTTGGTCTGCTCATATCTCAAGGTACCACTGTAGTTTCTGCTATTTAGATAATTACTTCGAGTAATAATACAGAGAGGAAGGATTACCTAAAATTTAAAGGTGATTTCTACTTTAATATTTTAAAAAGACTAATGATTCAAACACTTTTCACAGACGCTTTCTTTTCTATTTTTTTTTAACTGAAGTTTGGGGCATACTATAATATACAGAAGGCAGAAATATTAAACCTGCAGCCAGCTTTCTCACTCACACACTCCATAGAATTTTTCTGGTTTTCTATAACTCAAGCAATAAGACTCAACAATTTTCAGTTGTTGGTAATTCTACAGTTTGGTGATCCTACAGGGTAGAAGTTTTTTTTGTTTTTGTCTTTGTCTGATATTCAGTTGGTCTATATATTAATCTGATCAATTTCATTTTGTTTCTTTAACTGTTTTTTTACTAAAAATCATATAGTTGCACGTGTATATTCCTCTTTTTTTAACTGACATACATGATCTTATTTCTTTTTCTTGCCTCACCTACCTCAAGATTTCCTCACCTATTAGTTTTAAGATTTGAGAAGCAAAGAACAAAGTGGGAAGAAAATAAACCTTGCTGAATTCCTGCCACGTGGGAAGGCTTTCGCTGGGCCAGTGGTCAACCATGGCGGGGACGTGGGGCCACAGTGGCCTGGGACTGCCCACGGAGCGACCATGGTGCCGAAAGGCGAGCGTCCAATTGGGAGGGAGGCTGTGGTGGAGGTGCCTGAAGAGATTAGATGGGAGGGGAGGTTTTAGCCCTGACTTTCTAAGCTGCCCCAGGTGGTCAGGAGTGGTCATTACGCATGCCGTATGCCCTGTACACATGCTTTTCTCCTTCCGGCTCACTTTATTTGTCCCCCAGCACAGACGACAGAGCTGCCCAGGCAATTTATATAGGTTTGGGGAGGGAAAACCGGTATTTTTAAATTTGAAAGCCATGTAAATATTAACCTTCAGGGAGCTGTCGCCTCTTTGTTGCACTGAGGATTTACACATCGAGTGCCCTGCAGTGAGACTATATGAAATTCCGCCCCCCTCCCCAGGGCCCCATCGCGGCCCTTGCTCAGGTTTCTCTCGAGCTGTTTCATTGCCAAGTGGAGGTCACAGAAAACAAAAATAAAAACACAAGGTAACAAAAATCAAAGCAATCTGGTTGGAAAGCACCATTTGGAAAGAACGAAGAACATTCAATGAACATATCAGCCTTTCAAGATGATGAGACTAGAGAATTTCAGAAAATGATACGTTTCTAGAACAAGTGAATATAATTTAGTAATTTTGCCTTGTTTATTTCTTCTTATAACATTTTGAGAATAAATTTTTAGGTTTTATTCCTAATGAATTTTGATGAGTGTGTTTAACACTTGAAAAAAGTTTTAATTCAATTATTTATAAGTGTAAGTATATAAAAATACCAGTATATATTACTAAATATATATATATATTATAGTCAAGGAAAGTACATGTGATTAATTTAGCAAACATCAGATTAAAAGGTGTTTTTTAATCCCCTCCTTTTTTTCTGGAAAATTACATATATTTTTGATGTCACCGATGATTTTTATCCATTATAAAATATTAAGGGGACCCCTTCATAGTCATTTGCATATAAATCCATTTTTAAATGTTGGTTATAAAGTGAAAAAAAGGAAAACAGACAGTTTAACATTTAATATGTTTATGTCCAGAGACGTTCTGAATCTAAGAATGTTGGTGTCTGGCAGGTAAGTTATTTTATGCTCACTCTGTTAAAGATGGCCGCTGCCCACGTGGGGCAGCTGATTACTTTCATGGTTGGGAAGGGGCTCGGTTATGCTAATGTATGTTGGAGGAGGGCTTTCACACCAAAAGGTTTTAAAAGGAGGAGCTAGGAGGCCATTTTGGGAGAGAGTGACCACATTGTTGTAGAGAGGAGGAGCCCATGTTGTAGCAGGGCAGAGAGGCCACGTGGAGGAGAAGAGGCAGCCAAAAATGGCGGAATGCTGAAGGAGAAGCCAGTTTGTGCAGAGAGAAGGAGGTGGGAAACAGAGGTGAATAAGGCTGGTGGGGCCTTGATTTTAGGAAAACCGGAAAGATTCTCCTGGTTGCGAAACCAGAGGGACATGTGAGTGGGTTTCGCATCCCGTGTGTTTGTTTTTTACTCGTTGGCCGGTAGGAGTTTAGAAATAAAGGAAGATAGCTCACCAGTTCTTGGCTGCACAGTTTCTTTACGATCTGTCTGAATTAAATGCGAACGAACCTACAAGGGCCAGGCAGCTGTGAGGGCGGCCGTGGTACTGACCCTACAGCTGGGTATGCAGAACATTTCCATACCTCTTCATTATACACGAGAAGGCCCACCCAGTCTGGATTTAGTAATGAACTTGCAGTTACCTCCCTCCGCCGGCCTCTGTCACCCACTCTCCGGTCCTTTCTTTGAATGAGAGATGGTGCTGACAGTGCAGGGCCCCAGGAACGGTTTGCCCAAAGGTAGGCTTCCGGCCACGTGTGTCAAAAGAAACACTGTGTTAGTATTGAGTATTATTAATGTTCCTCATTTTTCTCTAATGCAAAAAAAGTAGGGGGGAAGCAGCTACATCTGCCTGACCACCCGAAAGCGTCAGTCCCTTGTGTGTTGCACACCAGAAAGCAGAGTCTAAGCATTCCTGAACAACACTTGCCATGACACCACATTTGAAAGGATGTATGCAGCATGAGTGTCTGCGCCCCCCCCCCCCCCCCCCCCCCCGCATTCTGTCTGTGTATCACGAGTGAGGGTTACTCGTAAAGGATCGGGACTCCCCAAGCACAGGTATCTGCTTCGGCCGTTAGGGTGAGCTCAGGTGCTGGGCATGGCTGTCTCCAGACAGGCTTTCTTGCAATAAGGGACGGCTGTGGCCTTGCGCCCCATTGTGCGGTGCATGGAATACGCTCACGGTACTTTGACAAGCCGGTCCTACAACTCTGCGGGCTGCAGAACACGTGGAAAGTATCTCCTGGTTTCTTTTATTCGTAGAAACTGTTTTCACTTTCTCCAATGACAGATTGCCCGAAATTAGTTTTTTTTCACACCTATTATGACGGAACATGATGAGAAATTCATCTGTAGACCGCAGCTGTGTATTGAGTGCCAGCATTTATAAGCCTTCTTTGTGGGGGAGGTGATGTGTTGCGGGGGCGGGGGACAGGCGGAAAGCGAGAATCATTTATCTTGGTTTTGGGTGGAGATGGAAATCTTATTTTTCAAAACTTTTGAAAAAATTAGAAAATTGTTTGTTGAGATTCCGAAGAGCCATGTTAAATTCTACCCGAAAGTGTATTGTTTCAATGTATTGTGAAGAGTATTTGAAAGCTTCCGCTGAGGTACTGCACTGAAACAGACAGAAATTCTACTCTTTCAGAATTAACAGAATATCAGACCAACGCCATAAACATGGCCGGCCTTGCACGCGGCAAAAGCAACGCCTGGTGAGCACACCATGCTCACAAAACGGGGACAACAGGTCTTTGTGAGAGGACCACAGTGTGTCCCTGCGCACGTGAATCCCCCCTTCCATATGGGTGTTTGACACTCACACTGGAATTATCCTCAACGGGCACCGTTAACATTGCCTGGTGATTTGTCATGGGTGACAACAGCACCCCACCTATGGAAGGAACATAATGGTCTGACTTGAAAAGCTGGGGACAAGCCACAAAAAAACCTATTTCAAAATCAAACTCAATACTGACATCTAGTAAGAGAGTTAGAGTAACAGCAGGGAAACGTTGAGAGTCAGAAATAAATTCCATAGAATTATAAGAGAAGGGTGCCTCTTCTTTTTGTGGACCATTAACGGTTGCCATAGAGAGGATCCAGCTTGAAAACTCTTCACCAGACGAAAGGAGGTGACTGGTTACCGTTGATAAGTTTTCTCATAAAATACAGGGTAAAGTCGGCGTCTCATTTCATGAATTGTGGCCATAATCTTTTCACATATCAAGACTATTGTGAGTATCCTCAATGTTCAAAGTGTAATTTTAAAAAATTGATAAATACTTCATGAAATAGTCACAATGCAGTAATGTTGTGTTCATTGAGTAAGAGCAAGATTGTACTCTTTAATTTTAAGATAAGGAATGTGACACTGTTGAGATTGTATTCCTTTAAGAAATACAAGATTTTAGGATAAAATATATTTTTGCAAACATTCTGACATATTTTCCTTAGTCATAGTCAATGGTAACTCTAATCAAGAGAACACAAGTCACAATAAATACATAATTATTTAGCTTTGTCAAAAAAACATACCAAGAATACCGATTCCCGTAATTTTCATGTTTGGCCTACTTCATTTGCACATTAGACAGTGTTTGATAGTAAACTTGTCATATTCATTTTTTTAATATAATTTAAAACCTTTAAAACTCTTTAATTATTAAATTGGTTCACAGTTTCTCAAAACAATGACAATTTATTAACTATTTCATGACTCAAAATCCTCCTTTTGAATTAGCATATCAAAAACATTTAAAATTCAACTCAATACTATGTATCAAAAACATGCAAAATAATGATCAAATGGTTGACCCTGTAATAGATAATGAGTTAGTAAAAAGTAATTTTTTTCTCACTAATTATTCACTTCAAAAGGAGCAATTTCAATGAAAATTATAATTTCAAAAATTAGTTTGTTTCTGTCAAAATATAACAGGAGGAGGAAGTTGAAACTTCAAAATTTTGTTAAGATTTGTTTTTTAGGGTCAGAATATAAAATACTTTTTAGATCATAATTCTCTCAGAATAATGGAGAATCAGATAAAAATACTTCAAGAATGTCAAGATTTTTTCAAACTATTTTTTAGAATAAGATGGATATAAACAAACCAATAAAACACCACATTCTTTAAATAAGGTTACACAGGTTTTCTTTAGAACATAAATAACAAGAAAGAAAAAGAAACCATTTCCTACAGATGTTCCAAAGAGTTAAGTAATACCAAATGCTCAGTAAATGCTTCTCAAATAACAAACCAGCACAAGGACCAAGTGTTAAAAATAAGAATACAAGTTGAAAAAAAATGTCTATTAATTAATCACCTTAAAATAAATTTCAGAAGCCAGTCCGTGTTGTGTGGGTTCCTTGTGAAAGGTATGCATGATTAGACATAAAGGAGAAAAATAAAGCATTCTAAACTAGAAAATTTTCAATTAAGGCAAAGATTTTTCTCTCTTGGAGAAATGTAAATCCAATTCTTAGGATATTTAACAATCATCCTAACAGAAAATCTGTAACACCTGTTAGGGAGATTCTATCATAATTCATGTTTTTCTGTCAGTTGACTAACATTGATTTATGGGTAACACTGTTTAAAACACATGAAACCGTGTGCACACATCAGATCGTTTGTGAGCAGTGGCTCTCTGTAGTATACAAAGATAATTCAGCAACACGGACTTTGGCTGATGTGTTTTCAACTCGGAACAATCTCATCAAGTTGGAGGCGACATGGAGACCCTGTGCGGTGGTCTGAGCCAACTCAGCAGTGTCCCCTGCCTGCCGCTGCCGAGCCTGGGGGGGGCCTCACTCGTGAATGACACCACCGTCTACCAGCCCAACTGTTTTGTCTCAAAACCTGTCCTGACAAGTGCGCCTGGTCACTCGCTGGGGTACGGTCCGAGCCTGCCTTGTTTATCATTCCAAATGGACTCTGGAGTGAGTGACCCCGACAGAGCAGAATAAAATCAGATGCCCTTTGAACCGAGGAGGTGGAATTTATTGCTGTTACCACATTTTACAGTTTATAGAGTCATCAGCCTCTCAGCTTCTGAGATTTTTTTCAAGTGTGGCTTTGAATCTATAAATACAACTGATTTATATCACAGAATTGACACAAAATGTGAAATGTGGTGTTTCCTCCTGTAATTTCCTTACCTCACAGGGGAAGTAGTATAATAATAAATAAAGGAGTTAATAAAATAATGTTTTTCTTTCCCTTATCTATCTCAGCAAGGAATAATAACATACTTCTTCAAGTAGTGAGGTTTTCTGAATTGGAGAAAAAGATGTTTTTGCATTCATTTCACCCAGTTTTTGATAACTACGTTACGATTTCAAATGCATTCTGTGAGCTCCAGTTAATATGTCTTAAGGTTGTTTCTGAAAAATAAAAGAGTAAATATTGTAAATAAACAGCATATTATTTTGAAATACTTTTAAAATCTCACCTATCTCCTTTTTTCTTGACCAACTACAATCATTGGCACTTTTTTTTCTGAATATGCAGAAACTTAATTCTATAACGGTTGTTATTTGCCAAGATTGCATATTTTAACTTAAGATTTGTGGTCTAAATTAGTAACTGATCTGAAGATAAATATTTTTAAGCAAAAAAGAATTGAAAGTATTCTTCTAACATGAAAAGAAAAAGAATGACAATAAGTGACAATGATTCAATAACTTTATATGGAATTTACCCAGCCTTATAGATAAAATAGACAGGCAGTTAATACATATTTTGTAGGTTATACGTGTTGTATCCTGTATTGAATAAAGTAAGCTAAAAAAAAGAAATTATTCGGGAAGTCATAAGGAAGAGAAAATTTGTTCACAATATTTTTCGGGGAAAGAATCCACGTAGAAGGGACCCGGGCGGTTCAAACTCATGTTGTTCAGGAATCAACAGTCGTGCACCAAAGTCGGCATTCACGTTTTGTATGGGCCCGAATCCCTGGGATCCTGCCCCAGCCCTGTCCTCCAAGATCCTGAGAAACCCAAGTGAAAGCTGTTTTCTGTCCCCAGGACAGTGGAAAGCAGAACCAGGTACTATCGAAGATTCTGCCCTCCACTGGGCCCCATGAGTGACGTCCTGCAGGGCAGAACCACGTTGAAACCTCACCCACCCAGCGCATGGCCCAGTCCGGCTGGGTAGACCTAGGCCTGGTCACTCAGTCCAGGGCATGTCACCCTGCCCAGCCACCCCCCCACGGTGCACCCCGTGGCCACTCCACAACGTCCCACACCCAGCCGTCCCCGAACCGGAAGAGAAGTTCAGCCCATTCAAAATCCTGGGTCTGACTTCTGACAGATTTTCATTGCAAATGTCATTGCTCTTACACCTCAACCACTCCCCGGGGACAGAGCCGGCTCTGGCCCAGGAAAGGAAGGCAGTTTTTCATGTCAACATGCCTCGTCTTTTGTGGGAAACTTCTTTAATATTCTTGGGAAGAGTTGCCAAGAGTACAGACAAAAATTGTGCCGCCTCTAGTCCAAAGACCACATCCGGCCTGTTTAAGAGAAATGTGTCTGTTTTCAGCAACCTTAGGAGGGCAGGTTCATTTCTAAGACCCGCATATTGAAAAACAAAAGTTCTGAGTTTTGTGGGGGCCTGATGAATAGAGAAGGAAAATTATTCGGAGTGAATTGCTCGGGGTGGGGGTCTCTGAGTCCTGCAGGCTTCTCTCCCAGGTGGTAGCAATTGTGTTTTAATAATGGAGCTGGTTGGGTGTGGAGAGTGTAAGAGGAGGCATAGGGAGTCACGGAGACGGCCCTGGCCCAGGATCCTGCACACACCCTCCGGCCAGGCACTAGCCAGCGAATGAATGCCTCAGCCCAAGTATCCCTGGAATTGCGAGTTGGACATCATCAGAGTGAATGCTAGGGTGCCGGGCCATTTGATACTGTTGGCCTTTCTGCAGCCTTTGCGTCTTAAGTTGCAGGAATTTGGGCTGAGCCTCGCAGCAGCGCAGGTACTGCCGGAAGGTGGTATTCGCAGGCACCTCCGCGGTTCCGAAGTCGGCCTGACAGCCCTGCTGCAGAATGTCCGCACCCCGTGCCCCGGCCATTAGTGAGGCTGTGAGGTTTGCTATGGCTGGCGAAAGAGTGGATCTCTAATGGTGTAACAAGATTAGTAAGTCAAAGAGTCTCTATTGTTAATGTTATTATTTGTCCTGGACTTTTCACCCACCATTTGTAACATTGTGGTGAAAGAGTTACAGGGCCATTTTCTCCGCATGATTAAGAACTGTGCAGAAGGAGATGAATTGGCACCCCTCAGCAGACTCTTTCGAAAGCCAGTGGCCCCTCCATTCTTCCCGTCTGCACCCCGCTCAGACCAACACCAAGTATTTGAAGTTGCTTAGTGCCCTCTGTTCTGTGAAGTCCAGCTACGTCCAGCTGGGAGCACTTTGTCACAATAGAGCTAGGCAGGGCCCTGGGGTTCTTACTCGCGGTGCTTTCTTGTTGACTGAGTCCCCTCTGTTGGAGCAGGACAGACAACTCCTGGCTCTCTGCTCCTCCGGGTGCTGGGATGGCACCCCCTGGACGGCCTGGTCCTGGAACGCTTAGCTCTCCTCTGCCCTCTCATTGTGGTGTCAGCTGCTGTTTGTACTCTGATGACACATACCAGCTGTCTAGCCGGGAGCACCTCTCCTGGACCCTGACTCTAGCTGCCTGCATGAATGCTCTCAAACAACCCTCATACTTCCCAAACTTGACCAAAACGGAACTCTCACCTCCAACAGAACTGCTCTTCCTGTCCTGTCTCCTTGGTACGCAGCATCACCATCCTCCGGGCTGCCCCAGCCAGTGTCCCTGTACGCTCCTGTGTGTCACCTCCCAGAGCAGCTTGCCACACCATCTCTTCCTCACTCATCTCTGTCCAGCCCTTCATCTTGTGAGGGAGATGTTTTCCTGCTTCTACCCCACTCTTTAAAATGGTAAGTGAATAAATGACTCCTGAGCTTAAAGTATTTCATTTCTTATCATTGTGCCTAAAAGACAAACAAACAAACAGAAAACTTGTCTTCTCACCATAGCTCTAGGGTCCTACAGACCCCTCTGAACCCACTGGGCCACCCTGCCCCTCTCCCATTCTTGTCCAGGCACACTGGCCCCAGGCCATTGCTAGAACATGGTAAGTCTTTTTCACTTCCTTAGTCCTCGTGTCCACCATATGAGTACACTCTCTGTCGCCCCCACAATTGTCATGGCTAGCTCGTTCAGGCAGCATCTTAAAAGTCAGCTTCTCAGAGAGCCCTCTGCGGGGTGCGCCCTTTCACTATCATAGCACGCATCTTATAAGAGCCTTTTAATAGCCTACACACACCGCATCCATCTGTTTGCGAGCTCGTTGTCTGTCTCCATGGCTAGAACAGGAGCCCTGTGGGCAGTAGTACCTGTGCGTCTTCCAAAGCTGCCTTCCAACTCGAGCAGAATCTAACAGGACGGTCGTGGGTCATTAATAAATAGTGATTGATACTATATATATTTAATGACTGAATGAACGAATAAATGCCAGCCCTGATTCTTGGTTTTTATATCAGTGCTCCTCAGTAAAAGTTTTTGGTATGGTCTGTACTTAGCGTGACAGCCTTCTGACCACTGTTTGTTTTAAATGTGCAGACTCTACATGGGTGTTACAGAGCTGCATCTCCAACTGGACTAGCTTGTGTAGTTTAACTGGTCGTTAGCCCCACCTGGCAGTAATACACGTCTACCAGTAACACCCCTGATCCTGTGTCAGCGACCGGCATTCTGTTTCCTGTCCTTGCTCTCACTGGAAAACGGGACTGCAGGGTTGCTTTGTTTCTGTCCGATGCCTGGCGTGACGGAGGCTGGGAGGGACTTTCATTTGAGTACCATCTGGAGAGATGAGTAATGGCTTCTGAAGCCTCTATTCAATTCCACATTTGACACCGTGGGTTGCCATTACTCTTACGTCCTCCGTTTGCTACCCTAATGCATAGAGATACTTGATGGTCAAACACTGAGCTTTTCTCCTCATTTATTTACAGATGTGTGGCCCTGAAATAGGTAATATCTTCATGCCTGTAAGTGAGCAATAGATTAGAATTATTTATTCATACCACAAGTTTTGGATACTTATAGGTACAGACATCTCATGAGGCAGTGGATATTATATATATATATATATATATATATATATATATATATATATATATATACACACACACACAAACACATCCACACACACACACACATATATATATACTAAATAGGTCTTGCCTTCAAGGATGTGGTATTCTAGGAATGTTCATAATTCACTGTATTAAGTATCCTGTTATAGGGACAAAGGAACAGAGGCGAAGAAGGGGAGGTTGGATCCCTGCAGCATGCTGGGCATTGGGCGGTTGTTTTACATACACAACCCTGTTTCATGTTCACAACTGTCCCGGGACTCACAGAAATGGAGTGTTGAAATCTTGGGTCCTGGCCAAAGTCACAAAGCTGGACGATGTGTGGGGGGGAAGTAGTCCCAGTCAGCTCGATCTGACTTCTGATCCCATGTTCCTGTTCCCTCCACCAAAGCAAGTTGCCCCTTCTCCCATGAGGGAAGAGTAGGAACCCATCGATTCTACACACACTGCATTTTGTTCTCATTACAATAGTATTTGGATGGAGGTGCCAAGCTTTCTCCCCTTGTAAGACTATCCTTAAGCTAAGGGAAGTCAGCCTCCCAAATTATCTTCTTCTGCAACAACATACCACGTAGTGCAGAGGTCCCCAAACTACGGCCCACGGACTGCATGCGGCCCCCTGAGGCCATTTATTCGGCCCCCGCCGCACTTCCAGAAGGGGCACCTTTTCATTGGTGGTCAGCGAGAGGATCACAGGATGTGGCGGCACCCCAAAGCGCGGCATTGCTCACGTACAGTACTACTTCCGGTGACGCGGGATGCACACATCACAGCTCCGGAAGCGTGTCATATCACTTGTTACGGCTAGCAGTGACAAATATGGAACCGAACATTGACCATCTCATTAGCCAAAAGCAGGTCCATAGTTCCCATTGAAATACTGGTCAGTTTGTTGATTTAAATTTACTTGTTCTTTATTTTAAATATTGTATTTGTTCCTGTTTTGTTTTTTTTACTTTAAAATAAGATATGTGCAGTGTGCATAGGGATAGGTACATAGTATTTTTTATAGTCCGGCCCTCCAACGGTCTGAGGGACAGTGAACTGACCCCCTGTGTAAAAAGTTTGGGGACCCCTGACGTAGTGCAGGGTGCAGACACCATCTTTTGCAGTTGACGAATGCCAAGAGAGGTTGCAGTGATCTCTGTGTTTCTAAACATTGTCAGTTTGATCTTTGGGGAACTATGGAAACCCAGTTGAAATCTCTCTGTGGCAAGATCTCGTCAGAATACCTATTACGTGCTCTCCTTCTTTATTTCTTTCCTGCCTAAAAGATAGATGCATCTACCTCAAAATGAACGCCTAGGTTTCTCAGGAGGAAAATGATAGGCCATGATGCAGAATAGTGTCTTCCCTCGTTGGTTCTAATATCTATCCTCCAAAAGACGGAACTTAGGTCTAATTTTTTATTTTTACTTTTTTATCATTTTTCACTTTTATAATATCAATGAGCACATCTGCCATTTTTCCCCTCTAGCTAAATGACATCATCCAACCCTTGAACACAGACATGAGCTTGTGCAGGGGAAGTGAGCTCGGAAAAAGAGTTAAAGGGGCCTTAAATGGATACATACTTCTCATGCTTATAAAAATCAGATCCACTTCTAGAGCCCGTGGGTGTCATCTTTCCTCCCCTTTGATATTATCTCACACCTGCAGAAATAAGAGTGAAAAGTCACCCCACTTGGCAACGGGAAACCGTGGAGACCCTCTTGGGATAGTCCACGTGAAAACTGAACCCTTGGTCTGAGGGGCAATCCTAGCTAGAATAGACGCCCCCCTGAGGATAGGAGTGGAAGGAACTATTGCAGATGCTTTGTGGAACTTGGTATGACATCATCTATATTTCCCCATAAGAATGGTCGAGATTTTATTTTTAAAATATATGTATCGTTTCCTTAACTCTATGTCTCTTCTTTAAGTTCTAGAGTATAGATGTGCTTCTTGTGACTCACCAAGGGAATAAAAGAAGACCCCTGTGTCCCCTCAGGGCCCTTAATGTTGAGACATACACAAAATTAGGGAGAAACAGCTTCCCACTGGGAAATGTCTCCAAACACTAGACGAGAAGATCTGGGCATGAAGCTTCTGTTCAGTTTCTGTGGGAAGGTGGAACATATCCTACAGGTTACATTTAACCCATATCTTCCCTCCAAATGACTTCCAGATATGACCAGAATTTTTATGACCAGGGCTGTTCCAAGATTTAAATGTGTTCTACTACTCATTTCTCTCAGGAAGAAGGCTCTACTTGCCCCATGCTTCTCTGGGGCATGACTCCTAGCATGTGCCATGCTATTGTTGAGAGGTCTCTTAGCCATTCAGTGATTGTGCTGAGTAGGCAGTTGAAGACACCAGTGTATGGGTGAGATCTGTTCTAGAGGGTTAAAATTGAGATTTGTGGAATTCGCTTGTATTGTGGTCAGAAAATGGGACCTTTCTCTATTAAATATTCAGACTGATTGACACGTTTATTTTATGATGTAGTACATGATCATTTGAGGTAAATGGTCCATCTGTGCTGGAGAAGAATGTAAATTCTCTATGGATGTTCACTTTGATATCTTTACTACTTTTTAATCTACTTAACTTATCAGTAAATTATGTGTGTGTAGAAGAGTGTGTGTGTGAGTGTGTGTGTGAGTGTGTGTGTAGACAAACATAAGTTTAGAATTTTAATCTTGCATAGCTAACACTACTCGCTAGCAAAATAGTGTCCTAGTTCCTTTTGATCCATAGTAGTTTCTTTTCACCCCCATATTTCCAGTTATCATTTTTAGGTTGCTTTGAACATCTCTCTTATAAACAGCATAGATTAGATTTCTCCTGTTTGCTTCCTGCCCACTACGATAACCTCTGTGTTTTTACTATAAAAGTTTAATCTCTTTACAATAGTTTTGTTCCATATTGACTTTGTCAAATTACAACCAACATTCAAAAAACGGCACAAATCATACACATGCACTCACAGTGAATTTTCATAAACTGAACAGCCCCGGGACACCATCGCCAACATCAGAAATGAAACATGCCTGACCAGGCGGTGGTGCAGTAGATAAAGCATCGGACTGGGATGCAGAGGACCCAGGTTTAAAACCTCGAGATCGCTGGCTTGAAGCGCAGGCTCATACAGTTTGAGTGCGGGCTCACCGACTTGAGCACGGGGTCGATGGCTTGAGTATGGTATCACAGACATGATCCCATGGTCACTGGCTTGAGCCCAAAGTTGCTGGCTTGAGCCCAAGGTTGCTGGCTTGAGCAAAGAGTCACTTGGTCTGCTGTAGCCCCCCGGTCAAGGCACATATGAGAAATCAATCAATGAGCAACTAAGTTTCTGCAATGAAGAAGTGATGATTTCTCTTCTCTCTCCCTCCCTGTCTGTCTGTCCCTATCTGTTTTCTCTCTGTCTCTCTTACAAAAAAGAAAGAAAAAGAAATGAAACACGATCATACCCCAGACGTCCCCCCCAGGCCCTCCATCTCTGTCCCTTCCTTGTTTGTTTAGTATCCCGACATCGAACAGCACAGACCAGCTTAGCCAGCACTTCCAAAGTTTATATAAATAGCATCAGACAGTATATAATCTTTTACTGTTCGAATAGGTAATGGGATGGGTATGTGGGCAGAGAGGTGATTAAACAAATCATAGCAAAATATTAATGGTTTAATCTTGGGGCAAATATTCTGGTGTTTACTGTAAAAATTTTGTTTTTTAATTGTGATATAGTTTTGAAAGCTGTCCTAATAAAATGTTAGAAAAATACTTTGCTCTGTTATCCTGACTTTTCTAGAAAACGAGACATGAAACATGGGTGGATTTATGAACTCACACACAGCTTCCTCGCTCTCTTTGGCTCAGCAGACATCAGCAATCCGAGTGCTCTGGGCGAGCACTTCTCTGTGACTGACAGGAGGTCATGGGTAGTCACAGCTGGCTGAGTCATTCTGAACAGATAGCCTGCACTCCACATTCTGAGCCTGTATTAATTGAATCTCCTTCTTATTTTTTGTTTACTTCCTTAAAGAAAAAAAGGAGCATGTAGTAATTTAGACCTCGTGATGAATAATGACCTTCCTCGTTGTACATTGATAAATTATTTTTTATATGTTAGAAATGAGAGTTTTCCGAATCGGGTTTTCTGAGCAGCTCGAGACAAATTGGACAGTGAGATACAGGCTTCCTGGTGCTCAAGGAGTCACGGACCTAAGATAGTCTCTTCCATGCAAAACAGCAAATCACCACGATGACCCAGTTATGTGCCCTACTGGTTGCCTTCTATCTACTAATATCATGTACAAATAAAGAATTGGCTGATGGTCCCTAATTCCATGAAATTGCTTCAAAATTAATTGGGTTAAAAATGTTTCTGTTTATATACATTTTTTGTTGCAAGCAGAAAGTATAATTCCCTTATCGGCACCTTGGTACCAGGAAGGGCATGTCAGAAGGAAGCAAAAGTGGCCTTGTGCTACAATGGCTATTATGACGCTGCTGTTCCTTAAAGTGGGCTGTGTTCTCTCCCGCTCCCTCCAGTACTGTTACAGATCACTTTTCTTAAAAAAAAAAAAAAAAAAAAAAGTTACCATTAGAAAAATTTCCCAAATGTAAGTCAATTTTTTTTAAAAAACCCACAATTTTATACATTCAGGGTTATCATATATATATATATATATATATATATATATATATATATATATGTCTTTGCACTTAGAAATTTGTTATCAGTTAAAATAGGTTTGGCAAAAGCTATGGACCTCAGGGTACACTTAACCTTCCCAAAAAGAAAGCATAGAGGTACATTGCTAATTTTAGATATTTTCCCGAAAATTCTGGAGGGAGCTGCTGAGAGTATGCAGAGGCGCTGAGCATCAGATGGCCCTCTTTATTATGACCAGTAAGACTCTCAACTGCAGTTCAACTGAATGAAACTGCCTTCCAGTAGTCTTTTCATGGAAAAGCCAAACGCGGCCATACGCTGCCATTGCAAAATGATGCTGTTTTCCCTTCAGCAGAATCTAAGGACATAATGTATTCCATATTCTCTCCTGAACACTGGAAGTAAAAAGGCACTTAAATAACAGGCAGGATGCATTATTCCAGTTTTAGAAAACCCAAACTCCCCATCGGTGAGAACCACATTTGTACTAAGTTCTTTCAACTCTGTATTTTATGGCTGCTCAGCTAAATAAGTGCAAATCTCAAGTAAACGCGCCAGTGGGGTGGGCGGAATGCGATGGAAAGAGACTTTGCTTGGAGCATTGGGAGGAGCGTATAGATAATGGCGTATTGAGTTGTACACGTGAAACCATGTCGAGGCAATAAATTAAAAACTAAAGAGTAAGAGTAGGCGAATAATTACATAAATAAATCAAGCGATGATACATCCAAGAGCTATGGTAGGAAATGAATTTGCCTACGGTCTACTTTTCCAGTTGATTCCAGGCTGGGGGGCAAGCTGGCTTCTGTTACATCCGCATAACCAAGAACAGAAGCCATTCAGTATTGATTTATATATTTGTACCATCTTTCAAATTACAGCTGAGAGACTTTTCGATCTGTCAACTGACATGGTGAAAGCACTCACTGACTAAATGTTTGAAGAAAAACAAAAAAAAATGACCCGCCTTTGACGGTCAGTGACAGGTTGGCACTCCAAAGATCTTTCTTGTTCTTTAAGTTTAAAAAAAAATTCCAATTTCCATAGAAGAAGCAAGACACCTTAATGATCAAAAAGAGAAGCAATTCATTGAATTGTTTTACATTCTGTTTTGATTTATATGAAGAAGAATGGCATTTACAAAGACATTTTAAAACAAAATATAAAATTTTAAGTACCACCAATTTTGAGGTTGATAAGCTGTTATTAAGAGATTCCATGTCATAGGAGATTAAGCAAAAAAAAAAGAAAAAAGAAAAGAAAGAAAAAAAGAAAAGAAATGAACAGGCTTATTTTATCCTTATATGAGTACGATTTCTAGATACTGATATGATTTCTCTATTCCCTTTAAAAGAACATTCATTTCTAAAGAAAGAGACATTACATGACAATTGTAACTTAACTAGACATCCTTTAATGATAGATAAGAAGTCACTTTTTTTGACCACTGAATTTGTTTATATTGAAATCCCTTCCCATCATCCCACGTGTGGTTTGTTATGGAGTCCATTCGGTGGACAACTGTCTTCTTGGTCTATGGCACTCGGGACACGCCCCTGCTGCCTCAGAGCGGCTCTGTCATAATTACTGTAATAGCGATGCCAGGCGCAGCTGCCCCGGAGTGCCCCCTACCCGCCCCCCCCCCCCCACCCCAGATGGCAGTTTTCAATTATGTAACTGTCGGGCCACATCCCATACGACAATTACAGAGTTCAGTGATTGACAACATCATGAAAACAGCTTCATTTAAAAATTAGATCCATCTTAATCATCATGCCGTATTTACTCACCGTACTAAAGGACTCCCTTTCTGTCTGCCTGTTTGTCTCTCTCTACTTCTCTCACTAAAATAAAAAAAAAAGGAAAAGAAGATTTAAGGAGCTGTCTTTCTGGGTGTATAACTGAGCAATATTGAATAGGAGGAAGCCAGAGCAATGCCTTTCACATGAGGAAGCATTTTTTTCTAAGAAATGCATATTAGGAGAAATATGGCTACACTGTGACTAATGGAGGAGAGGAAAATAGAGAAAGACGAAAAATACTTTGTTTTCCTCTGGAGAAGTATTAATAAGCAGGAACTTTCACTGAGAAAAAGACCGACTTGAGAATAAATGATCGAGCTGTAACAGGTCCTTTAGGCAAAAGCAGGGGACAGATCACACTGTTGAATACAAAGTATCAACATGGTGGTGCCGATAGATAACGTCCCAAGGCTTAGACAGCAAACAGATAGGATTTCATTCAGTGAGTCACATTTCTTCCCTCTGTTAGAGCGTTGATAAAACATGATGAATCTCTCCTGTTCCAAATGCTAACTTTTTCAAACAGCCTTCGTGTTGTCTGTCGGTCACGCCCCCAGGCTCAGGCAAAGAGACCTCCACTGCGGGGCTCTCCATTCCGGAGGACCCCTGTGCCATAACCGAGGAAGCACATACATGTACAAAGCGCACAGGGGCACCCATGCACATGGGGTACCCTCCCCCAGTGTGGGCAGAATGGGACCTGGGACACCAGGCATCCGCTCTCGTTTCTGAAAGTATTCAGGCCCCCGGCGCGATATTCCTCACGTGTTGGTCTCTGTGTCCTTGTCACAAAAGGTGACTTCACCTGAATGCTGTAAAGTTTTGTGGGTCGTGCATTGGCCAACATGGGAAAGAGGTGACACTTTTGTTTGGCGGGAGAAGATCTGGGTGACAGACAGCATCGCTGAGAGGGCTACCAGAGATGCTTATTGAGTTGAAAAGTCTTCCTCCTGGGTGGTAGGACACTCGACTACTGAAGTATCATTCGGTGGTGGCATCAAGCATCTGTGCTCTTACTTTTTGTGTTTCAAATGGTGGTCCTGTGAGGACTCATGAATTAGCCCACAGTGTGCAAGGCTCTGTGTAAACACACGTGGAAATGGATTTAAAAATACACAAAGCGTGACATCAGTTCTTTCATGGGCAGCCAGATGAACACTGAATTCTAGGATTGTACATAGTGTTACTTTAATCAAAACATTAAATAATATTTAAGTATATTTTCCAAACAAATCAATGTCAGCTTTATTTAAATAATTGTATGTAGCCCTGGCCGGTTAGCTCAGCGGTAGAGCGTCGGCCTAGCGTGCGGAGGACCGGGTTCGATTCCCGGCCAGGGCACATAGGAGAAGCGCCCATTTGCTTCTCCACCCCTCCGCCGCGCTTTCCTTTCTGTCTCTCTCTTCCCCTCCTGCAGCCAAGGCTCCATTGGAGCAAAGATGGCCCGGGCGCTGGGCATGGCTCTGTGGCCTCTGCCTCAGGCGCTAGAGTAGCTCTGGTCGCAATATGGCGACGCCCAGGATGGGCAGAGTATCGCCCCCTGGTGGGCAGAGCATCGCCCCTGGTGGGCGTGCCGGGTGGATCCCGGTTGGGCGCATGCGGGAGTCTGTCTGACTGTCTCTCCCTGTTTCCAGCTTCAGAAAAATGAAAAAAAAAAAAAGAAAAAGAAAAAAATAAAAAAATAATTGTATGTAAGTTTTTTTTTTTTTTTTTAATCATTGTGGCCATTTTCATTTCTAATAGTTTAAATAAGAATAGCTTACTGTAAGTACACATACTTGCTTCAGTGTCCCACGGAAATAGCAGGCATCCGGAAAGTGCACATATTAGAGCTCTGTGAACGTACATAAACCGTGCCCCCCCCTCCAAGAAACTGGTGGCCAGACCAGGAAAGGGAACATTGTCTGCCCCTGGGAGTCACCAGGACTTTCTTCTCATCCTGTCCCCTCTCCCCAAGGTTCATCATGATGATGTCATTATAGCCCCTCCCTCTTTCCCGTACAACATTCACTCTCAGTGATTACGGAAGAGATAATCCCTTCAGACTCACAGGTGCCTCCCAGACTCAAGGGGAGGGGGGTAACACGGGGAGGAAAGGCCAGTGGGGGGGGGGGCACACAGAGCATCTCATAGCTTTTCTCACCTCACGAGGCCATCCATTTTCAGGTGCTGTCTACTTTCCAGAAATAAAGTAAGACCCTCAAGACCATACCCATGACGGGTGATCACGCTGAGGCCAGGGCACAGGAATTCCAGCATGAAAACCAGTGACCTTCCTGCGGTGTTAGCCGAAGCTGGCCTCGGGGCGGGGGCGAGGCGTGCCCTGTTCACTGTCTTCCACATGCCCTCCATTTGTGCGTGCATGTACATGTTTTAAATATGGCACCTGGAGCAAACCATCTCAGGAGATGAGAAGAATAATATGTGTATAGACCTTCCACTTAGGAGGATGGATACTTTCACTGGATCAGGCTACAGTCAATAATCATGAGGAAGATTGAGTCCCTGATGTTGTTAAATAACCCAGAAAACCCAGACTGAACATGGCCCTAAAAACGGCACCCGTCAACAGAGCGCAGATGGGACTCGTGTCTTGTTTGAGTCTGGACTTATGTCTAATGTTTGTCCCACATTTTCACCACCCAGTGAGTTAAAGGACCTTTGATGTGTGCCCCCCCCCCCAAAAATAGATCTTCATCAATCACGACAAACGATCCTTTCCTGTTTAAAATGTTGTAGGACCGTTGTCTGGGCAACCGCGACAAGAAGCACAGACTGGCAGGGTTGCGTGTACCCTTGTGTGGCCGGAGCAACGTCCCGATGTTGTGAGATACACAGTATGTCAGCTTTAAGTACACGGGAAATACGTATTCTCTGCTTTTCATGGGCACAAGTCCAGCTCCACCTGAGTAAACCAAAGGGGGCATGCGGGAGCCCGGGCTTCTGCTTAACGCAGGGGTAGGGCTCAGAGTCTCCAAGGGGCACTGCCAGCCTCATTCTGCATGAATCTGCCCAAAGACAGACGGGCAGGGGTGAGATTCAAATAATTTAACACCTAGTTCTCTGCCCTAATGACCATTTTAAGTATAAAAAACTGAGAGGTAGTTTATTACTTCATGCATTTAATACTTCAATAAGAACAGTAAAAGAGGTACACAAAACTAGATTTTGTTATGAGTCTTAAAATATTTATGAAAAAGTATTAAATAATACTTGACCCCCAAAAATAAAACTGTTATTTGAGATATTTCCATATTGCTTCTTGATGGGCGTCCTCACTTGCAATTTTTTTTCACCTGTGGACGGAATGAACATGACCACGGGTGCTTAGAATACGCTGTTAGGCAGATGAACGTTAGAAAAGTGTAAGGAATATAAACTTGTGATTTCCACACTGGGTGGCTGCCCAGGTGCTCACCTTAGAGAGAACGCTGATAACAATGGCCATTTTAACAACCGGTTTGCTGAACTCAACAAAAAATTAGGTATTGGTTCTGCTGAACTGGTGCGAACCGGCTGACTCCTACCGCTGAAAACAGGGGTGCTGCTGAGACCACTGGCATCAGTTCCTTGTTGCCCCAGGCTGCCCAGATTAGCAGGTGATCATTGGGGTGGGTTCCCTGCGCCAGGATGCGAGCTGGGCCGCACTGTCTCAGGCACCGCCCGAAGCGCCCTGGGGAAACACTGCCCACCAGCCCTCATCTGGAAATGACTGCTGCCTCTTTACAGAACGTCCCGTGTGGACCTGGCAAGCATTGCCGAATTCCAGCTGTTGGCCGAAATGCAGTTGTCATAGTTTCCCTGGAAGAACAGCCACTCTCTTGTTTCCTGCAGTCAATGATGCTGGCCTCCTTCAATCATGGATTGACAACCAAAAGCATCAGAGTGGGCTGAAAAGAGCTTCTTTTTGAAAACATGCCTCCGTGATAAATGTGTCGTGGCTCCTCCCCTCATGGATCTCCATTCTCTGCAGTGACCCTGGACTTCTGAGGTGGCAGGGTTCTTAGAGATCCCTGAGGCCTTCTGTGGCCCTTTTCCTGAGTAGAAGAGAGAGACCCCGAGATGGAAGAGGACCCACTCAAATGCTCAAGGTCATGGTTAATCCAGAGGTAGGATTTCAATCTCTTGAGTCTTGTGCCCACAGATCAGCATCAGAGCACAGGGACATGTCTCCCCACCACGTCCTGCCCTCAGATCGACCGAGGATGCGTCCCCCACACACACACCCCGAGTTCCTTTTCCTTGAAGAGTCTTTACCTGTGGCTCCCACCTACTTCCAGATAGTTCCCAAGGCCAAGCCAACATGGAAGTTCTCTTTCCTTAACAGACTATCTGCAGCCTGTTAGAGCGAGTGCGGCAATGCGTTTCCAGACCTGGTCACAACTCCGCCTCCTGCAGGCCTTCCCGGGGCCCGCAGGCTTCCACAAGGCCAGGTGTAGCACATCTCCCTCAGAGCGAGTTTGGAAAGTGTTCTGGGTCTCCTGAGCAATTTTTCCAACAGTTTAATTTCCCAGAAGGTCCCCAAGATTCCCAGAAATCTCTCTGCAAGTTTCGCCACAATCACTCCAGCTCTCTGGTTCTGTTTGCAGGAACCCTTTTGGCTCTTCCCTTCATTACTATCTTATCATCTTCCGTTTCCTCTTGGAGATTCCCGCCAGGTAAATGCCATGACCTCCCTCTTTCTTCTGCTCTGAAACCCCTGGTCTCTGGGTCCCAAGGAGAGTCCTGAACCCGAAATTTCCAGGGGCCTGACAACTGCTAGAAATAGTCTGCAAAATAAAAATTGTATGTGTGACTATTTGCTTTTATCTGAAGAAGCAATCACAGCTTGTATCAGATGCTCAGAAGACAGACAGCTATAAAAAGGGTGAGGTTGATCACGCTGTGAGATGGGCCCCACTCAGCTCCTTGCCTCTCTGACTCTGCCTGTCCCTCCTCTGCTGGGCTCCAGCCCCTCGCTCCCCGCGCCTGGCCCCCACACCCCAGTGCTCACCAGCCTGTAGTGTGGAGTCCACATGGCTCTCAGTTTTCTGTGGCCTGGACATAAGCATACAAGATTATTGCTGGCTTAGCCTGAAACTGAATGGTGAGGATTTGATATAGGATGATGGTGACAAGCAAAATCAGGCCATGGATCATGGACTGGACACATTTTGGAAGGAGGCACCACCAGCTTGGTTGTTATGCAAGACTATGCGAATTATGCGAACAGTCAACATACTACTTGCTAAACTGAGAGACCCCAGAGAGCCCTCACATATGCATTCAGGAGTGTGCAACCACCATGCCCAATGCACAGAGTCAGGAGCAGCAATGGGGGGCGGGAAGGAAGGGGGGCTACTCAGGACCAAGACCAGGCTGCAGCCGTGGGTGGTCCCTGCCGCATCCAGCCCACCAAACAAACATCCTGCTTTTGGATAAAGTGTTCCCTGTCCTGTGCTGTTCTTAGGGATTGGCTGTATTTTATACAGTCCTAATTAACTTTCCCAAGCAATTTTCAGAAGGCAACAAACTGAGGAGAGATTTTGTATAAGCTGGAAGTTATGCTTATTTATTCCTTCTGTGAATGGATGGACAGCTACTCTGTTTCCCCAGCAGAAATGATTATCAGCATTGTATCATTGTAACAACACGCAACACCCCAGCCAAAGGGCCTCTTTTCATCTTACTTCAGGGTGGAAACAAGAAAAGTGTGAATAACTTGGTAATATATCCATGGCTGACTAATTCGTGGCATTCGAGAAACCGGCAATGCGTCCCAGCCTCTGCTGCAGGCTGCATTGCTTCCGGTTTATTTCTTCAGTAGAAAACCAGCATAATGGATCGCATACTTTATGCAGACAAATGTCACAAAATAAAGGCAGTTTCCACACACTGGTTTTTTGTTTTTTTTTTTTTTTGCTGGAACAACAGTTTGAACCAATGCTCCACGTTTTGCACATGTCCTGTAGCTTAGAAACTTGGACTGTGTGTGCAGCTCTTGAAATGAGGTTCAAGGTCTCCTTACAACAATGGCTCTGGTGGACGCCCTGGGCGTGTCCAGTGCTCCATCTTGCTACACCAAAATAGCAGTGACCAACCATGACCTTTCCCTCTGTGTTGCCAGGGGCCAGACATTGGACTCTGCTATTGTTAGAGGCAAAGCGAGGAGAGTGGGGGAGTCTCAGTAGGTTTTTAAGTGGAATTTCACTTTGTGATCTTTAGGGCAGAATTTAATTTTTGGTGGTTGTATTGGCCTCTGTCTAGTCAGCAATATATAAATACTTTGCAGTTGATTTATGTGGAAGATTATAAAAGAAAGAACTCATTGGTGTTGCACGGTTTCCGTGCACAGAATGGATGTGAGTGCAGGTCAATTGAGAGGGTGTATTTTGCATCAGCCCAATGGCTGTGATTCCGTAGTCAGCATAGAAAAGTAGATCCATTTTGCTATGACAGTGTCTGCTCTGCCCTGCGATGTTGAGTTACTGTGCTGGGATTTCCAGGACTTTCTGCTTGACTGAACATCTGTTTTTCACAACTGCACGTTAAGGGGGCAAAAAAAAAAAACAAAAAAAAAAACATCTAAGAGACAGAATAACAGAATAAAAACATACAAAACCCCCAGGACAAGAAAAATCTCCTCCTCATGTCTTCCACAAATCAGCACTGGGTTCCCCACCGAAAGCCCAGCCCCGTGAGCGCGTGCGTGGGGACGTGGCTTTGCACCAGCCTCCACTGTGAAGCGTCATTGGGGTGGAGGGGCGTGTGGTTTAGGGAACAGCCTGCCACCATTGGTTTCCAACTCGAAACTGAAGGGGTGGCGCCGGGATCAGACGCACAGAACCCTGTCGTCCGTTGTCAGGGGTCATACCGATCCCGTGTCGGGTCTGAGATGTACTCGTTGTCGAGTTCTCCGTCTCTGGTTATAACCAAGTGGTAAGCGAGCTAGAGCCATGCAGACAGAAAGTCCTGCTGATGAGACACCACTGTGGGTACAGGGCGGGTGGGGAGAGGTTGCTGCTGGCCTGCCCCCCAAGGGTGAGAAGAAACGCCGTCCTTGCTTCAGCTAAAGCCCCCTTTTCACAGAGTATGTGGTGCCATCCTGATTCATGGGGCACACCGCTCCTGTCCTGTTGGGAGTGAAGAGGTCTAAGCCAGGTCTCTCCAGTCGGTCACTGAGCACGCACTCCCTCTGGTTCCGGTTTCCTGAGCCGCCTGTCCTGAAAGGTCTGTCATGCTTTATACGTCCAAGGGATGTCATGGAGCAAAGCGGTCTTATTTTTAATGACCTGAGACTGGTCCGGCCTCCCTCATGACATCATGGAAATACTCTATTTTATGTTTGCTTCATCTTCTGTTAGGAATAAAATTATAGTTAAATTTGGCCCTGGCCAGTTGGCTCAGTGGTAGAGCATCGGCCTGGTGTGTGGATGTCCAGGGTTTGATTCCTGGTCAGGGCACACAGGAGACGCGCCCATCTACTTCTCTACCCCTCCCCATCCCCTTTCTCTCTCTCTTTCTTTCTCTCTTTTTCTCCCCTAACTATGGCTTGACTGATTCAAGTACGTTGGCCTCGGGTGCTAAGGATGGCTCTTGGAGCCTCCACCTCAAGTGGTAAAAATAACTCGGTCTGAGCATGGCCCCAGATGGGCAGAGCATCAGCCCCACATGGGGGTTGCCAGGTGGATCCTGGTTGGGGTGCATGCAGGAGTCTGTCTCTCTATTTCTCCTCCTCTCAGTTGGAAAAGAAAAAAAATTATAGTTAAATTCTAACCTTATAATAGTAATACAGAAATATCAGTTGTGGGATAATAAACCTTCCCTGCCACCCTCCCCCCCAAAAGAAATCAACAAAAAAATAAAGACTGTTAGGAATTAAATCAGAATTTTTAAGCTAAAAATGGTTTGGCTGTCTTCGATTCTAGACTCTCGATTTTCTGGAAGATGGAAAAGATGTTTGCCAAAGGTCTCAGAGCTTTCTCCTCCACTGCTGACATCAGGAAAATACTCTATTTTATGTTTGCTTCATCTGCTTCATCTCTTTTTCTGCTAGAATATTCCCCGAATATTCAAACACACCTGGAGTCTTCCTATTATTTAAAAATTAAAACACACACACACACACACACACACACACACACACACACACACACCCCAGCTTCCTCGCGCCCCCCTGTTCCCCTTGAGTCCCGCCATGTCCCTCTGACACCTTCCCAGCAGCACCTCTGGAGAGAGCTGCCTGTCAAGATGTTCGCAGCCTCCTCCTGTCAGCATCTGTCCCCACACGTGGCACTTTGACCCCGCGCGTCTCCAACCACAGAGCGAGGCTGCTCCCGCCACGGCTGCAGTGGTCTTCCCATGGTGACCGCCTAGCTTGTATCTTCTGCCAGGATGTACCGCTATGTGAGAGCTCACAGGGGTGGCATGAGAATGACCTTGTGACCCCACACAGAGGGGGCCGCCCCCTCACTCCCAGCAGACTGACATCTAGCACTGGCTTCTCTCCGGGTGGGAGGCCTGCAGCTTCCGGCTCTTTCCCCCTGCATCCAGGAGTGTCCCTCCCGCAGGACCTCCTTCCATCCTTCCTTAGGGACGCGCCATCCTCACACATCTAACGGGCCACACAGCTCTACATTTGTTTCTGAAAACTAACCTCCACAGATGCCAAACCCCCTGGCTTTCGTATTCCAGGGTCACCACCAGAGCGGACGGATGAGGTCACTACCACACAATTAGAACCGTGCCTTGTCTCGCTGAGTGAGAATGAGGGGCTTGGCGGTAGCCGATTGAAACTTAAGTGACCACTAACTGTGGAACTAAAGACCAAAAGGACTGAGCTCTGCCAGCGCCAGGTTTTTATACCTTTTCTGATTTTCACGTATGTGGGCCGACTGGCTGAGGAAAATAACTTCTCAGCTCTCAGCAAGGGAGCCACTATGAGTCCGGCGTGGGGCCACATGCAGACACACTCAGTGAAGGCAGAGTGTGTCACATGTGAGCCCTAAGGTTTCAGGAAGTCCCAAAGCAGCAAAGTCCTAAAGTTGTTCCTTATCTGCCCTTTGAGTTGCAAGAGTAGCTTTCAGACAGGAAAAGAAGATTTGCTCCTTACCCTTGAAAGGTGTCTCTTTTATATGTGAAATCACTCACGTGCAAATGTCAGCTGTGTTCCCTTTCTGGGTCTGTGAGCTCTCAAGGGTTGTGACACCCTCTGTCACTCAGATGACTGGAGTTGAACAGCGTCCCCCACCCCCTGCTTGTGCACAGCCCCCAGGGCCACCCTCCCATCTCACGCTTTAGAAGAGCAGACAGTGAACATTTTATTCTTCCTTTTGAGGTGTGAAATGACTGGATTGCCCTTCACTGTACAGAAAGATAAAAGGACCTTGGAACTCTGAATTTGCGATAAAAAAAAACAAAAAAGGCAAATTTTATATGACAGTCAGTGGCTTACAGCACTTTAAATCCAATTTCTTTGAATAAGTTCCAGCTCAGCTTCTGAAGACTGAAACCCTAAGTGCATGCCTGCCTTGATTGGCCAAGAATGAGCATCCGTAGCCAAGTGAAGTCTGTTCGTCTTCGTTCACCTTCCAGAGCCAGGCTCCCTAGTATCCTCTCAACCCATCTCGGGCACCCTTGTTCCACCTGCTCTGTATCCATGCACAATTCCTTATGTCATGCCTGGAACTCTTCCAACGGTGGCCATCACAACAACGGCCCCCACGCCGCTGGCCGAGCCTGGGGCTGGCCAGAGATGAGCTAATACCATCACCATTTAATACCTCGGTCTCCCCCCCCCCCCCCGTCCCCTTGAGTACCTGGCATCTGGTCTGGATTGGGAGGACGCATGACAGGTAACTGTTGTCCAGAGGGTGGGGACGCTTGACCAGCCTCTGCAGTATTGTGAAACCCAGTAAGTTTACGTAGGTGAGGAATAATTCGTCGTCAAAATAAACTCAGAAGAAAAAGCCTTCAGGAAGTGGAAAACGAGCCAGGATCCCGACTAACAAAAATAAATGAACTTGAATTTTACATTTGGGGAGATTTTTTTTTTTTTTTTTAATCATTGGCATCACAGTGTCCTTGGGTGTAAGGTGATGCGTTAAATCATGTCTGTCCAAGCAAAGACAACCAGCCGTTACCGTATTGCAAAGTCTTCACTTTGAGGAAAGCGGGCACTCAAAATACTAAGTAAATACCTCCTGATTTTCCACCCCACGCCACCCCTCCCACCAGGAGGCAGCTCACAGCCGGCCTCCTCCACGCGTGAGTGGACGGCCCCCTCTCCTGCCCTCCCGCCATAACATGTGCCCAGATAAGCATGTCCTTGTCGCTCCAAGATCCCAGCATGATCGCTTACTTATTATTTAAAAGGGAGAGATGGGCGGATTTCAGATTCTGCTTTCCTAAATTTATTCTCAGTCCCCTTGTATTATTTTAAGCCTACCTACAAGCTATTGAAATGAAGCTAAGTTACAGGACTGGGAAACAAACTACATTTTATCCACTTTCTAAAGACTTCTGTGCACGCGTTAGATGCCTAAGCAAAAGTTTCAAGCTGCACATTGATTGCTCTGTGTCCTACCATTGAGAGAGTACATAACATAATATGAATAAATAAATAAATACTTTGAACACAACCTATCAGTGCTTTCTTTGAGTTAGAATTAGACATTCTGGGTCATAGCATAGATACTTGCATTGTGTTACTAATTTACTCTGAAAGAAGGTTAAGAACGCGAACTAATTTGGGAATGCAGAAGTTGACTCAAAAACATAGTGCCTACTAGACGTCAGTATCCACACCTCCACCCTCATCTACACCCTCACAGTTATTTTAGTGAGAAGTTAACAAGAGAGCATTAGTGCCTATAAGACACATACCATTTTAAAACTGAAATCTCAGTTCGAAATTTTAAACCTGAAGCATTCCAATTCTCTAATTCCCATTATGTCAATAAAGCTTTAAAACGCCATAGGGGGCCCTGGCCGGATAGCTCAGTTGGTTAGAGCGTCATCCTAATATACAAAGGTTGAAGGTTCAATCCCTGGTCAGGGCTTTGATCCCTGACAGATCAATGTTTATGTCTCTCTCTTTCTTCTCTATCTCTCAAATCAGTCATTTTAATCAATCAATAATATATATACATAAGCAACCGCCTTAAATTCCAAAGCAAGAAATTTTCTACATATGGCATCAGAAACCTATGAAGTCAAGCAGGGAAGGTGGTCAAGAGCTGACCGGTCTGTGAAGAGATTTTACCTTACTTGGAAGCTAACCAGCCAGCCCACCAGTCACATGCATGCTAGCAGAAGACGTGAGAATCCCGGGCCAGAGACAAAAGAACATTTATTATTTGCAACAAGAGTAGGAGCTAGAGTATCATCCCTTTGATACCAGTTTTCTGAGCCTCAGTTCCCACAAGGCAGTGCAACAGGGCGAGATATTTGCATCAAGGGCACGTGCAGTAGGCACGGAGTAGCATGCTAAGCCTGGGAAACCCTGATGTTTCATAACGGGCTACCAGCGCGCCTGGTCAGCTGCCTTTTCCAGGAGGAGGTGGGGTCTTTACCGTTATAGACCATAAGCAGGTAGGAGGTAGGTGCTCTTCCCTGTGCTCTGGAAGGAAATACTATAACTCTCAAGACCTCCTCATGCCAGCATCTTTGAAGAGATAATTCAGAATAACAGGCTGTCATTGGCTGTCCTCCGAGGTGGGCAGAAACACAAGAGACCCACGAAGAACTGTCTCAGCCATAGAGGAGAGGGGGAAAAACTCACATTTTTAAAGCCGTGATTCTAATCCAGGTTATGCACGCGGTGTTAGTACATCCTCACATCCTCTGAGGTATGCATTGTGATGTTTGTTTCACAGAATCTCAGCCACATTAAGTCATCTTCCAAAGTCACCTGTCTGTTCGGTGATACAGTTAGAATTTGAAACAAGTATTCATCTCACACTGAACGCCTTCTATGTGTTTAAATTTCGTTTCAGGAAGTAGAAGCTTTTAGAGAAAAGCATAGCATCACATTTTTTTTTTTTTTTACAGGGACAGTGAGAGAGTCAGAGAGAGGGATAGACAGAAACAGACAGACAGGAATGGAGAGATGAGAAGCATTAATCATTAGTTTTTCATTGCGCATTGCAACACCTTAATTGTTCATTGATTGCTTTCTCATACATGCTTTGACTGGGGCCTTCAGCAGACCAAGCAACCCCTTGCGCAAGCCTTGGGCCCAAGCTGGTGAGCTTTTGCTCAAACCAGATGAGCCCTCGTTCAAGCTGGCGATCTCGGGGTCTTGAACCTGGGTCTTCTGCATCCCAGTCCAACGCTCTATCTACTTCGCCACCGCCCGGTCAGGCTTAGCATCACATTTTTAATGAAGAAGTGATCCAAGTTTAAAGGAGGAAAGGGTTAACTTATAAAGAGATATATATATTTTTAAGTCTCTATATTTTAAAAATATACAAAAAAATATTTATCTGACATTCTAGAGCCTTATACCTGAGAGGGATGAGGCTGATTTAGGCAGCCTCGCTGTTTGACTGACAAGCAGCAGTGGAGGTCTATTCTGAAAATTTCTGAGAGCCCAGTACCTTGGACATCTCCCCAACATGTTGTACGTCACATACGTGACTGGGCACATTCACGTCGTTCAAGTAGGGCAGTGGTCCCCAACCTTTTTGGGCCATGGACCAGTTTAATGTCAGAAAATATTTTCACAGACCGACCTTTAGGGTGGGATTGATAAATGTATCATGTGACCGAGACAAGCATAAAGAGTAAGTCTTACATGGATGTAACAGAGGGAATCTGGTCATTTTTTAAAAATAAAACATTGTTCAGACTTAAATATAAATAAAATGGAAATAATGTAAGTTATTTATTCTTTCTCTGTGGACTGGTACCAAATGGCCCACGGACCAGTACCGGTCTGTAGCCCAGGGTTTGGGGACCACTATAGTAGGGAATGAATGATTCTGTTCCTTCCTAGTCTTCCTCCAAAAAAAAAGCAGTGTATTACAATCATACAAACTTATCTTTTCTATATCCTGAACAATGCCTTTGAAATGTTTCTTAAATTACTCAAAAATCTGGGGGGGGGGGTGACTGCCCAGAAATAAGGGTCGCCTTACTTAAAGTAAGAAGTAATCCCTTCCCATCAGCACTGCTTAACTCCTATCACCTATTCTTCTCCTAGGACTTGTCACCGGCATGTCACCTGTTTGGTCTGATGGCCTGTCTGCCTTCCCTAATGAAAACATAGGCTCCCTGCGGGCAGACGCGGTCAGCCTCTTTCGTCCTGCCTGCAGCCTCCCCCAGGCGGAAAGCAGGCCTGTCCCGTGAGGCTCCGTGAACAGAGTTTGGATGAGAGAATGTGGGTGGATGGTTCAAGGGCGGTCCCTAGGTGTGATATAAAATATTTATTTAACCAGCAGTCAGATCCCAGCCGTCATCACCACGAACACACATGGCCCCTAAAAGGGGGCTTTTGCTGACGTACAAAGTCACGTTTTATATTTACAGCATGTTTCTATTTCTGTTTTGTGAATGTCCACTAATTCTAAGCGGACCACAGCCATCATTAAATATCTGACTTTTCAGAATCTGATCGTGTTCAAGTAGAAACAGAATAAATGAGGTGGTTGTTAATGCTTACATAAACAAATACCATTGGTCCTATTTTTGTTCTTGAACCAGTTTCAGATTAAAAAAAAAAAAAAGTGAAAAGGCTTTGTAGTTCCCAACTTCAAAAAGAAAGAAAGTAAACGGCGTGTAGACTAGAAGCAGGCTTTTGGCTGCTGTGACCCCGAGGGACGGACCCAGGTGAGGTGCCTGCCCTTCCCCTGAGACTGAGCTCCCACAGGCAGGGTGCGGCTCTGCTGCTGAGAGGGGACACGCCTTAGACGGCTGATGCAAGGTGGACGTGGCCCCCGCAGGTGGTGACTGTCAGTTTTCATCTAACGGGGGTCCCTGGAGACACACTGGGAGATGAGGCTCTTCCAGAAGGAGACTTGCTCCTGGAGTCCAGGGGCGCCCAGAGTGCCTGGGGCCTCGGGCAGGGGAGCCGCTTCTGATGAGGGGGGAGACCAGATGGCCAGTACCAGTCCAGGCGGCAGGAGTCACTCAACGTTGATTCCTGTGCCCACTCCTGATTTTCAGCCTGTCAACAACTCCACCGCTTCCCCTGCGCTTCCTCGAGTGCTGCAGGGACTTGGTGACAGCTGTTGGGTCAAAGGCGCCTCACGCGTGTGACACGTGCACCCTGGGCTGTCTGGGAGAAGTCATGCTATCTCTGCTTTTGGCTTTTAGACGGGTCACGCGGGTCAAGACCACTGAGGATTTGCTTCTTGGCTCCACCCTGTGGTGGGATGCGTAACCTGGCTTCCATTAAGTCATGGGAGATTTATAAAGAAGCTTTCTTGTTCGCGGGGTTTTCCCAGACTTCGTCAGCCACTGCCTGTTGTGGACGATAGTCAAGTTCCCCTCATTAAAAACATCCTGAGCTAAGTGCTTTGTGTAAACTTGCTGCTCGACGTCTGGTCCATAGGCCAGTAGTATTGGCGTCATCGGGGAGCTCATTAAAAATGCAGCATTTCAGCCCACGCCAGACTAACAGAATTGAAATCTGCATTTTTATAAAGAATTTCCAGGTCACAGGTAGGCACATTAAAATTTGAGTAGAGGTCCTTTGAGTCTATAGTTTCTTCTCATGGGTACTCCATATTACAAAGAGAAATCTGAATTGTGGCATAATCAGATAATGGAATAGTATTGATTTATTGATTTTAAAGAGAGGAGAGAAAGAGAGAGAGAGACAGAAAGGAGCAGAGGAGAAGCACGAAGCATCAACTCATAGGAGTTGCTTCTCATATGTGCCTTGACCAGGCAAGCCGAGAATTTTGAACTGGTGACCACAGCGTGCCAGGATGATGCTTTATCCACTACACCACCACAGGTCAGGCCAACAGAATGTTATTTATAATGAATAAATGGACCTCCGCATCAGGCGAGCACGTGGATCTCTCTCTCAGACAGAGCGTCGAGAACGGAGAAGCTGCAAAGGAAAACGTACACTAGTGATTCTTGTCCCATAAAGTTCAAAAAATGGACATGCTGAGCATGATGGGGCCTGGATGTACAGACTGAGCTTAAAAAACAAAAGAATGGTCATCATACAACTCTGGGCGGTGAGGGACACCAATAAGGCCGTGGCTGTTGTTGGCCACGTGCTACTTCTTGGCCGGGATAGCAATTCTGTGGGTGCTCACTGCGTGGTTATTTCCAGAATGTAAACGTGTTTGCATGCAGGTTTATGGACCCGTGAGGTATCCCCCAGCTAGGGAGAAAAAGCATACACAGTCAACGTCTACTTGCAAACAAGAATCTGAGGATGTAGCAACATTGGTTCCAGAGATGACGGAAGCCACGCTCTCTGTGCCCTTGCTTGCATCAGGCTCTGTTTAGATCTCACCTGTTATCACCATTAAAACCATCATATCACCATCGTTAGTGGAATGATTAGAAGTTACCTCTGCCCAAGACATTTTTAAATTGCCCTTTATATTTAAAAAGTCACCAAAAAACCCGTCGTGAGGAGAGAGCAGTGCAGGCCACCCTCTGGGGACCCGCTGGTGAAAATTGCAGGAGGGACCGTAACACAGCTGCACACCTCTCCTGGAGGAAGGTGTCCATCTTCCAGCTCAGCGCAGAGGCTCGTGAGCAGTTGACAATGAACGTGCTGCGGTGACTCGAGGTCACAGGGGAGTGACATTCTGACACTGAGTCAGGAGCTGCCCAGGGAGGCCTGGTGTGGAAGGAGATTGCGGGAATCCGGGAAACCCAACACCAACTCACACTCCTCATCACCAAGGAGAGTCCGATGCCCACAGTGGGCAGAGTCTCCACAGCCTTGCAGGGACGTCATGGAAACTCTGACAGGTTTTCCAAGCACGCTTCCATCCTCCAGCAACAGCAGGGCTCCGAAGACAAGGGAGTCAGAGAGGCTGACCCAAAGCAACAAACAGGGCTATGTGTGAGGGAGCAGAGTGGGGACACAGGGCCCAGTGACGGAGGGGCCGGGCTCCAGGCCGGCGGCCCCTTCCCCCCAACCAGCTCTGGTGTTACCCACGGGCAGCCTGTGAGTGATTAAGTCACCACGCTCCCCTCTGCGCCCTCGAATACAGTAGGTGCACAGTGCCACCCCTGCCGCAGGAAAGATTACATAACAGCTGGGATTTAAAAATAAGCTTAAAGCCAGAAGGCCCACTGGGAGGGCACGCACCCCACCCCCGCCCTCGTCACAGCCTTAACAGCACTGTGAATTACTCTGCTTCACAGCCCCCCTCTGACAGGCACTCTGAAGTGCCAGCTGATGCCTGGCCGCAGGTAGACTCTGGGCACCTGACTTCAGATCAGTGGAGAGAGAGAGAGAGAGAGAGAGAGAGAGAGAAAGAGTCGATGAATCATTGATTTTTTTTAAAAGGATAATATATTATTGTGATGGGCTGAATGTTTGTGTCTCCCAAAATCCATAAGTCGACGTGTTCACCCTCAATGGGATAGTATTTAAAAGTGGGGCCTGTGGGAGGAGTGATTTGGTTTAGATACGACCGTGTGAGGGTGGGGATCCCATGATGGAATTAGTGTCCTTATGGGAAGAGAAAGAGACCAGGGGTCTCTATCTCCACCAGCATGTTATCTGCACACCAGGAGGAGGGGTCTCCCCACAACTCCACCCAGCCAGACCCTGTCTCAGGCTTCTAGCCTCTAGAACTCTACAAAATAAAGGTCTCTAGAACTCTACAAAATAAAGGTCTGTTGTTCAGTCCTCCCAGGCCAGGGTACTTTATTATGGCTGACAAAGACAGGGTCCACACCCATCATGTATGATGGCATTGGTGTGTACAGGCACACATGTGTGTGTGTGTGTGTGTGTCTATCTATTATAAATTAACCTGGTATCTACTTTCTAATTGAAAAGACATTTTTCATAAATACAAAGCCAGCTTGCTGTTATAGGGTAGTCACTAAACATCTTTCCTCCTATTATTTCTTGAGAATACCTTCCCCTCTCCTTTCTTGACAAGAAGCCAAGAACTTGATGTCCAGGAGTTTACATCTAGCCTCTCCGCACATCAGAAAATGAAGCTACAAGTGGGGAGGAAGGGAACAGAACAGAGCTTTCTTCTCAATTCTGAAACAATTTGAAATTCTGTGCATAGCCACCAGAAGCCCAATGTCTGGTGTTCTGACACTTGCTGTCCACGTGTGTGTGACCGGTCTGGGTCCTCCCCTCACCGCTGCATCTCTGGCGATGAGATATTTATGTACTTACAAAAATGTTGAGACAATGCTTGATTTCTTTACGGACTTGGATTTTCTGATATTCTCTGATCTATGCCCAACGTGGTTTTAAACATACAGATATGATGAATCCTGTTTTCTAAAACAATGGGATCTGATCCCGTAAATCCTTATTAATACCAGGGAGCAAATAATATTACAAATATCGAGAACAGTTAAATCGTAAGAAGAATAAGGCCATCCTTGGCATACCTTTCATAGGTGTGTCTCAATTTATCAAAGGATATCCTCTCTCATAGTGTTCATGTCAGTCTGTCTGCTTGTTTCACCATGGTCCCCACTCCACCCCACAACCCCCACCAAGACTGAGAGATGCTAATCTCTGCAGCAAAAGCCATTATCTATTATACGGAACTTTCGAAATATGCATGCTCCTGGTGTCAAGTTAACGTTTGCACATGCTAATAATAGCATGCCTCTGTGAAGCTATTTGCAGACGGTCCGGCGGGCCGGAGGGATCCAAGGGAAGAAGCCGTCAAGGGCAGACTGCTGGTTTCTCTGTTCTCCCTCCCCAAGTTCCAAAGGAAGCTTGCAGATGTTTCTTTCCAAACTAAACTGACAGGAGAAACAGGCTTTAGAGAGCAGGTGCTTCAAGAGGGAGAAGAACATTTTAACACCATTCTACCCTGAACCATTCTTAATTTTTAAGAAATGTTATTAGTGATACCAGGAGCAGTAACCAGTGTCTGAGAGCAGCAATGGATGTGACTCTGTGTGCGTGAGAACACAACAGAGAGGGAGGCCAGCCGCAGGTCCCCACCACGTTCCGGCCGACTACCGTCACTCTCGTTGACATCACTGTTCTTGTGTACAGCAGTGACCACAAAATATCCACTGCAAAGTATTTACATAATGTACAATCTTTTTTTTCTTTTGTAGTGAAGAAGAGAGAGAGACAGAGAGAGGGACAGACAGACAGACAAGAAGAGAGAGAGATGAGAGCCATCAGCTCGTAGTTGTGGAACTTTAGTTGTTCATTGATTGCTTTCTCATGTGTGCCTTGACCAGGGGGACTCCAGCTGAGCCAGTGACCCCTTGCTCAAGCCAGCGACCTTGGGTGTCAAGCCAGTGACCTTTGGGTTCAAGCCATGAGCCTACACTCAAGCCAGATGAGTCCACACTCAAGCCAGTGGAACAAGAGGGCCTGTGTTTCCACCTTGCCAACTGCTCATCCCCAGTTAGCCACACTGACACACTGCGCTCGGGGCTGGAGGCCACCGGAGGGGCCGCGTGGCGCCCGTGTTCTCCCGCTCCACTCGGCCCTGCTAATTATGTCATGCCGTCAATTTCCACAATTGCATCAAGGGGCTTGTCTGCTGGAACTTGATGTCCAGGAGTTTACATCTGGCCCCTCCGCACACATCAGAAAATGAAGCTACAAGTGGGAAGGAAGGGAACAGAACAGAGCTTTTTCTTCCCAGTTTTAAAACAGTTTGAAAGCTATCTAACATGTTGAATGAAAACATGTTTTCTTTTGCAAGACTTCTGCAGGTGAGCCATTTCTGTCTGTCGTTACTCTGAGAAGTAAAATCGCTGACACAGACGGAATGCTGGCTACATGTTGGCACTTTCCATGGGAAGCTTGCACCTCCTAGGTGACCTTCCTGAGGTCACACAGCCGAGCGGATAGGTCGGGATCACATCACTGGTCTAATTACTCCACAGCCCGAGCTGCAAACCAAGGAGCTGTGTTGCCCGTGGTTTTTGGATGTGATTTTATTTTATTATTCAGTGGTAGCTAAGGTAACTAGAAGAATTGTTGGTTATGTCTTAGTTATTCATTCTGCTTTGGGGGAGGAGGTCCTTAAAATACAGGCAAAATCCGGCAGGTCACGGGCCGTATCTAGCCCGTGGATGTATTTTGCTTGCTCTGAGAAGGGCTGCAAAATCTATTTTTTTAAAAAAGGTAAATAGTATTTTAAAGTGAGAAGAAAAGGCATGAACTCTGGATTTCTAACTCTCCTTGGAAAAAAATCAGAGGATCTAGCCTGAAATCTGGAAAAGTATCACTGAAGAAGAAAACATCCTGGTATTTCACAATGAGAGCTCGGAGAGAGAAGGGAAAAGGTGTGGAGTCTCTCATCGTCTGCCCACTCCTCTGAGAGCACAGTAGCCTCTGTCGGACCCCCAGGATGAAGTCCTTCTTTTCCAGACGTGCAGAGAGCCAAGTGAATTGGCCAGAGGCTATGTGGGCTGTGAGTTTGAGAAGTGGCCTCCTGACTGGGATGGCTGGACTCAAATGATCAGTAACATTTGCTTTGGATTTAAAAAACAAACAAAAACAAAACTTGATGGACGCACTGGGCTGTTAAAAAGAACCTCTGAGAAGTAATAAAGTGCTCTGGCTTCTCTCTCTATAAATACGAGCAGCTCCACGAGGTGGCCATCTGTCCCATCAGAAATCAGTCCATGCTGTCTAATTTGTCCCTGTCATTTCCAGGGTCATTTTCTGTCACCTGCAATCACTTAGCCGGAGTGGGACGGATTGTAGAGGCAGCCAGCGCGGCCCTCCCCAGACAGGCTGCGTCTGCGGGACCCTGCAGGGCACACGGGCCCTTTGGACACGCTCCAGCCAGCTCCGATGTGGCCGTGTCCTTCAGAGTGTCTGCTGTGGTTCAGATTCAGGACACAAGACCTCAGACGTCTCAAAACAAATGAAAAACAAAGTATTACATCTTGATGTGGGGCTGCACTCCCATCCCTTTTAAGACAAATAGAAAAACCATTTCATTTTCTTGGTAGAAGAAGTGGGAATAAAATGGCAAATGGAAATAACTGAATGGATAAAAACTACCTGTCTCCACCCCCCCCACACCCCCCGTGCACACAGACATATAAACCTGGTCCCAGCTTGTGAGGTTTTGTAGACACACAGCCGCACAATCCGGTGGTCTGAAAGATGTATGAAATTCAAAGGGGGACCAAGACATATGAGGAATAGCAGGGCTGGGGCATCTCTGAGTCAGCAGAGGAAAGACTAGAAATTGTGCTAAAGCTCTATACTTAAAGACTGTAAGCCAAACTCCATATATTTTCATGCAGACAGCGTTAACTAACATTATTCTAACATAATTCTACACTGTGTCCCAGACCCATCACAGACGCCTGGAGGTCATCAGTCAGAACATACTGGCTCTTAGTTCATACTTAATTCAAACAATATTGGAAATTTGATTTCTCAAATTCTAGTGACTTAGAGACAGCATGTCACTAGTCTGTAGCTGTCATATGAATCACAGTCAGCAGAAGATTGCCCATGGGAATAGACAGAATGAGTTTAGACTATAACTTAGTGTCATTCTGACCATGGTTTTCATATATATAATATTTTAAGACTCAAAGGAAAAAAAATCAAAACAGTTACAATGTTTTTTTTATTTGACCACTTCAAAAAATATACTACTAATTCTAGAAAATTCACTTCTATAATTCTCCAAAAAATGCCTCTTATGTGAGGCATTACTTCATTGAATTTTCTTTGTTTCTCTGTGAGGTGTGTTTTCATACCCTTGCGGTTAACGGTTAACCATTTTATGTGGTCCAAATTATAAAGGGCTGTTACACATAAATAATCCCAATTTCTAGGTGAATTACAACAACAAAAAAGTAAAGGATATGTTAGGGACCTTATTTCACCATAGGAAATGTACTCTGAATACTAAAGACTACGATTATTCAAGAAAGCAGTTGATTAATAGTTAAAATGGATATGTGTCCTTTTAAAAACTAAAACCATTTGCGACTTTTGCAAGGTTTTGCATGCAGGGAAGTCAGAATATTTGTCAGGGAGGATGACCATAACAGTGGTACCCACCCTTAAGTACCGGTGATGGTCAGCAGCCATCAAAACAAGAAGCATCTTAGGAGCCAGCATCAAAGTGTGGGGACCTCGCCTCTCCCGGTGGAAGGCAGAGAGGACAGGGAAGCCACCACTGATGGCCTTGATTGCCTGGAGCATCTCAGTCGGCAGTTCTCAGAAAGACCCCCGGAACCGTGCACCCACCCCAGCCACAAGCCCAGGTCCATCCACCAGACTGCAGCAGTAACCTGCAAAGCCATACCCTCTCCTTCCCCGTGGCTCTGCAGACCTCTGGGAGTGCCTGGTATGGACCTACAGACCCTACTTACCCCGGAGTCTGGGAAATGGAAGTGGCATGTCCAGGCTTTAAAACTCCCCTTCGGTATTAGGAAGGTTTTGACGATATGAGTCTCAAGAGTGTTATAATATTATTATTATTATGTTATTATTATTAAACAGAAATAGCTTGCCTCCCAGTCCCAGAGGCTAACAATCTGGACTCAGGTGTTGTCAGAGTTGCTTTCCTCTGAGGACAGTGAGATGGTTCCTTCCTGGCCTCTCGCCTGGCTTCTCCAGGGTTCGCTGGTGGCCTTTGGTGTTCCTTGGTGGGACAGAACAGCACCCTAATCTCTCCTTTAATCTTCTCAGGGCCTCCCCTGTGTATACGTCTGTCCCCCAGCCTGCACCTCTAATAAAGACTTCAGTCTTATTGGGTTAGGGCCCACTCTAATGACCTCACTGTAACGGAATCATCTCTATGAAGACCCTATCTCCAAATGAAGACACATTCTGTTGGGGGTTACGATTTCAACACATGAGTTTGGGGAGGCTATAGTTAAACCTATAAAACACATCCACTCCTGTCTAACAAATGACTCTAAAACTTAGGGCCTCGCTTGACTTCTGGGTAGTTGCCATGAGTCAGGAGTTCAGGAACATGCTGGCTGGACGGTTTGGGCCTGCCGTCCCCATGAGCTGGCAATCAGGTATCAGCTGGGCCGCAGTCATCTGAGAAGGTTTGACTGGGGTTGGAGGATCCACTTTCGAGGGTGACTCACTCGGTGGCCATCAGCAAGAGGTGTCAGTTCCTCCCCACCCAGCTGGTCTGCAAGGTTGTCTGTTTGTCCTGACTTCCCCCGAAGAATGGGGCAGAAAGGAGGAAGAGTGTCAGAGGGCCTGAACCTAGAGAGGGTCGGGGGAGGGAACGAAAAACTAAATAAGAAGACAAAGAGGAGGAAAGGAAGAAGGTGAGACAAAACGGTGGAGTGACATCATGAAGACATAGTGACACCACCCCCAAGAGAAACCTCGGGGACCCCAGAGAAATGTCCCACGTCCTGGGGTGCCACTCGCAGCCTAGGTCAGTGGCCGGGTGAGGAAGTGGTGACATTGTATTAACCATCATTCTGTGTGCTCACTCCCGGCTCCATCTTCTGAACACAGATTGAGCCGCAGACATTTGGTCCCAGAAGGTCCATAGAGACGTCTTTTCTTGTCTTTGGGTCCTATCAAAAATGTGTCATGCTGAGAAAACACCCCTGGAATCAAGGAGCCCCTGACATCATCTATACTTTTAGTTTAGAGGATTCATACAGAAATACACTATAGCGTGTCATTGGTCCAGTGAGGGTGCCATGGGCTGGATCGCTCATCAGAACCCACCTCACCTCTCTGGTCATGGTGCACAGAGTCACCCAGATGGGTCGGCATGGACCACAGTTGTCCTGAGATGTTTTGCACAGGACCACATTTCAAAAACCAAATTTCAAGGACCTTTGGGCCTGGGCCGAATGGCTCTATGGCTGTTTCAGACAGAACCAAACATCCCACAAGGCCCAGGCTTAGTGCAAGGCATCGGAACATGTATGACTACAGAACACAGCAAGGACAGACAGAAAACACTTCCCGTGTCCATGCAGCTGCACCAGTTTTACAGGAAGGAAGCATGCGTCAGTAGATGTGACAGCAAACATTTTCCATCTTTCTTCAGAGCTGATTTACTGGAGAAATGTTGAAACTGTAGCCAGAGATGAAGTTCTTCATTCGTTTCTTTAAATCGTGTTACTTCATAGTGTGCTCTCATAACTGGGGAAGAGTATGAATCATGTCAGAGTATTTCAGAATAAAATGATGGAGTATGTTTCATGCCACATCACAAATGCAGTGTTTGTACTCGTGTTAATCGGGGCCTGCTTCTCAGCAAGCTGCACTGACACGTCGGGGCGGCGTTTGTCCTACTAACGTATCTTTAGAAAACATGTCCAATAAGTGGCATCTGAGCATATTTTTCCCACATGGTGGTTTAGAATAAATGACAAACAACAGTAATTGCACAAACGCCAATTCTTTTTTTTTTAATTTTAGTGCGAGGAGGGGAGGCAGAGACAGCCTCCCGCATGTGCCCATTCAGGATCCACCTGGCAAGCCCACCAGGGGGCGATGCTCTGCCCATCTGGGGCATCACTCCCTTGTGGCAGGAGCCATTCTAGCACCTGAGGTGGAGGTCATGGAGCCATCCTCAGTGCCCGGGCCAACTTTGCTCCAATGGAGCCTTGGCTGCGGGAGGGGAAGAGAGAGAGAAAGAGAAGTGAGAAGGGGAGAGATGGGGAAGCAGATGGGCACTTCTCCTGTGTGCCCTGGCTCAGAATCGAACCCAGGACTTCCAAACAGTGGGCTGATGCTCTATCACTGAGCCAACCGAACAGGGCCCAAAGCCTGATTCATAAAGTTGCAGGCACACAGGACTGTCCATACAAGACGAGTTTACCAACAGCACTTATGCAGCCCACAGCCGGCAATGGCTGAAGAGTTAGAAGAGAAGAGCCAGTGCCCATGAAAGCGGCCTCGTCCCTGAGCACCGTTTCGTTTGTGCGGTAAATGTGGGCAGAGAGTAGGGGCTGGAGACACGATTTCATTCATGGGGCGGATAACAGTTATGTCCCTAGGGCGGCCCTTTTTAATCAGGCATAGGCACAGGTCTTGCTGCTGGTGGGGCTGACTGTCACCAGGGCCACCGCACAGATTTGGCTTATTGGCACAGAGAGAACTCTCCCATTCAGGGGGCTGCTGCTGCTCCTGTCAGTGGTCTTTTCCTCCCCACCCTCACTACCCTGAGATACAACATCCACACAGCCCCTGAACAGGTGACAGGTTTGGGAGAAGAACACCCGGCAGTTTTCATCAGTTGTCATTTCCCAGAGCTTAGTCTGAATCGGGCGCACCATTTAGCCGGTGTGTCCCCGGGCACACCATCCCCTAGCTCCACAGAATCAGTGGCCCAAACTCCACCAGGAAGCCATCCTTAGGATTCGGGCCACCCCATAAGGTGGCCGTCTTAAGTATATATCTACGTGTTACACTCTACGGCGATGCAAATGTGCTTTCTCTTTCTGTCTTCAGTCCTACACGAATAAATTATCAGTGATACTTAGAATGAGAAAGCAGACATCGTAAAGGATAAAGTTACCTGCCTAGAATCAGGGTGCAAACCCGGGACCGGTCAGAAGCTCAGCCCCCCTCACTGGACTCTGGGCCATATCCGGAGGCCATAACAGTTGGAAACATGATTGATACCCTGTAGCCCCCACCCATCACCGTGGTAGGCAGCTCAGAGTAAAGCAGCAGCATTTCGGGATGCCTGACAGAGACTGCCGTGTAAGTGGGAATGAAAACTCTTTCTGTCCTCCATCTCTGTCTGTGACATCCTGGGCAATGACATCATGACTGGGGGCTTTTTCAGCCTCAATGCCATTCAGCTCTCTGTTGGCTGCTGCCTGGTGGGAGGGCCTGGTGTGGGGCCTGGTGTGGACTCCCTGTGTTGCCACCTGAGAGGAAGATGTCTGAACGCGCGGTTTACAAGGCAAACAGTCCTGAGCTTCCTTCGCTCCCTCTGGGGCCTTACTGTTCTGCCCGAAGAGCTGATGGAAGCCACATTTGGTGTGCCGATTATGATGCTGGCCCAGACCCCTGTGGGTTTAAAGAGATTAAGCCCCTGTGATCGCCAGATTGTGGGTATTTAATGCTCCATTACTCACCCTTCTGTGGGGCTCTGAAGGCAGGCTGGCAGCACAGTCCCTGGGTGGCCCGTGACGCAAATGCAGTCAGCTGCGATGGCCTCCCCCACCAGCTGTGGTACAGGGACCCCTGGGTAGAAAACATGTGTTCTCCAGGACGTGATGTAGGAAAGTCCACGTGTGGGACGTGTCTGCGTATTATGTTTGGTCATTTCGGGATGGAAGGCCAGATGATTTCCACAAGCCCCGGGCCACGTGTCGCTTTCCAAACCAAATACTGATGATAAAACATTTCCAGGGGTGCTGGGAGGCAGCCCTCCCTGTAAGTCTCCTGCATATTGATTGTCTTACAAACAGAGGCACTGACACCCTCTGTTCTAGAACATCTTTCCAAGGATATTAGTTCAGCGAGCTGGTCAAGGCACATATGAGAAGTAATCATTGAACAACTAAAGTAACACAATGATGAGATCATGTTTCTCATCTCCACCCCACCATCTCTCTCACTTAAAAAAAGAAAAAAGAAAGAAGAAAAGAAAGAAAACACCCGTCCACGTGTTACATCATCTTTCGTGGGAGTACACCTCAAGACAGGCTGTTTCTGCAAGGGAGGGGCAGCACGTCCCGCACCCCCAAGCTGGTGAAGGGGACGCGTCCACCACACGCCCTACCAAACCGACAACCAGCTCAGACATTCCGAACTAGTTGTTTCTCCTCCTGGGAAGCCACCTGAGTTATGAAGCTCTGTCCCCTGACCAAGTGCACTGCGGAGAAATGAGCGCTTTCCTCTCCCACCTGGGGACTGCATGCGGCACCATCGGTGACAGCGCATGGTGAGAAGCCGGGAGAATGAATGAGTGTGGCGGTGTCTCCCGGTGTGCGATCTGTCCCAGAAACTCTGACGTTATGAAGTGCCCCTCTGAGTAGCAATTTATTGCCCACATTAATTCAGTAGTAGCTGAGCGAGAAACGAACGGGAGGTCCCAGGGTGCTGAGGTTCCAGATTGTTCCACCGAGGGTCACATCCATTACTGTCATGGCTCTTGTCAGCTGTGAACCATGCTGAATGGGAGGGGTCGCATATCTGCATGTCTGGTGCCACACGCTTCTTCGCTTCCGCATCTGTTTAGTCCCAAGTGTTGACCAACAAATTCCTAGTCAAAACCGGAGGAATGTCTCCTGGGGGGAGGGCGGGGAAGGGGGGGAGACACGGAAGACGGTAGAAATAATGGTCTGCAACCGAGTGGCAAAGCAGTGATTCAGTGAAGAGATGAGCTGCCCAGCACACCTGAGGGGGCTGGAATTAAGTCCCCGCTCCCCGGTATTGTGTGGGGTGCAAAGATTAGCAGTCGGGAAGGGACCCAGACAGGAATGCTGAGGGCCATCCCACCAGAGTCAGAGGCAGGCAGACTGCTTTCTCTTGAACAGAAAGTGACAGTGACTGACCTCCAGCATAAAGACACCAGCGGAAATTCAAACGTTGCAGGTGGGGGAGGAGAACGGGATGGGAGAGTGCTCTCTGACCACAGCCCCTTAGTGTTCAACCTCTTAACGTTCCTCTTTCTGACAAAACAAAAATCTTGTACTACCAACGCGCAGAGGGTGGTCCATTACGGGCTTTATGATATTTTCAGTCCCTTAATCCTCTTAACGACCGTCTGTCAAACGTGGCCCCAGATAAAATCCTTCTAAGCCACCAAAATCCTCACTGGAAAATGGAAGGTTTATAAAACACGAAGGGGAGACCTTATGCTTTGCAGCCCTGACTCAGTGTTTACTGTTTGTTCCTGTGGATGTCCAGAGCCCCTGAGGTCTCTGTGACCTGGGTGTGGGTGACATCACACCACAGGGCCTTTCGGCATTGCCAGGTGTTCCTGGCACTTTCAGAATAGTGGTGCCCCACCCCTGCCCCTGCTGAGACATAACGCATGGACCACTCCCCAGAACTTCTTTCTCAGGATTTTTGTGCGTCTTGTTTGACCGAATCTGGTAGTTGTACTGAAAGGCAACGAAATAGAGTCATTTAGGCCTCCGAGAGTTTTCAGGATGGAGAATAAGGTAATCAGAATTATAGTCGTTAGCGTACAGGTGGACGTAGTTGATTGGGGCGTTGTGATGTGAGAAGCAGTGAGGCCGGCTCAGGGTTCCGCCCGACGGGCAGCACGGGGCTGAAGACAAACTGGGGACAAGCGGCATGTAGATGAGTGACAGTGGAAACCTTAGGAAGCTCCTATGCTGTCTGTCAGTGGAGAGAGAGAGTGTGTGGCCCGCAGGCGGAGGGCAGGCTTCCCTGCAGGACGGTTGAGCCTGGGCTGTGGCAGGACCAGCCATACTTGCTCCCACAGCTCATATATCACAGGAAAGATCAGTCTAGAGAGTCTTGGGCATTTCGTCAAATTTCCCAGAGTAAAACAGGCCCCTGGAAAAATGAGTGAGATTTGAAGCATTTCCCCTTTTCCTTTCACATAGCCTTTGGAGAGTTTAAAGGTCAAAGTGGAAGGGGCACAGCGAGAGGTGAAGGTCAGTGAGCAGCCCCTCATTAGGTCTGTCCAATAACTCACACACCAGCCACTCCTCTGCTTATCTGAGTCTAATGTCTCCAGCTCTATCAACACAAATCATCTGGCATCATTTGAGTTGATGCTGAGTTTTCCAGGAACATAACGACCACGGGAGGTGTGATGGCTCCATTCTGTTCTGCTCTTGATTTGTTTGAAAGTCTTCCGGGAGTGGCTCACCCTTTCTCAAAACCACGTGGAAGACGGCGGTGCTTGCCAGGGCCTTCCAGTCACAGCGCAGGCCACCAGAGTCAGCCTGGGGCTGGGCCGCCCCACTCACTGGACTCTGCGCCGTGGTCCAGAGGGCCCGGCGCCGCTCGCTGAAAAGACAGCCTTCTCTCCATCAATTTCCTTGGCACCCTTATCTGTCGTCCCTGTTCCTGTGCTGTCCTGTTGATCTCTGTCTAATCTTTGTGTTGGGACCTTATCGCCAGGGCTGCTGTAACCCGAAGTTAGGTGATGCGGGCCCTCCATTTTACTCCTTTCCTGAGTGTTTCATCTATTCCTGATCATTGGTGTGTCTAAAGGAATCCAAAATCATCTTCTTGATTTCTAAACAAACCGAAACCCCACTGAAACTTTCGTCTGGACAGATCCATGTGGGAAAAGTTATCACGTTAGCAATATTGAGCCTTCCCACCCATGAACGGAGCGTGTGTCTTCATTTATTTGGATCTTAGGTTTGTCTCAGTGATATTTTGTAATTTTCAGATCTTACACATCCTTTGTTAGATGTACTCCAAAGTGTTTTGTATTTCTGATGCCATTCTAAATTATTTTATTCGGTTTTATTTCAATTTCTGATTACCATATTTCCCCACGTATAAGACACTCCCATGTATAAGATGCACCTTAATTTTGGGGCCTGAAATTTGAAAAAAAAAAAATGTATCACATAAAGTTATTGAACTCAAGTTTTATTCATCATAAAATTCACACAACTCCTCAGCACTGTCAGGACTCCCCTCAATTAGCTTGTCTTCTTCTGTTTCTGATGACGAATCACTGTCTTCATAAATTGCCTCATCCTCAGTTCCATCAATGGCATTTGAAATGCCACAACCACTGTATAAGACGCACCCAGTTTTCAGACCCCAAATTTTTTGAAAAAATGTGCATCTTCTACATGGGGAAATACGGTAATGATTCTTAGTATCCAGAAATAGAGTTGATTTTTGTATAATGTTCTCATGCCTTGCCACCTGGCCGAGAGCACTTATTAGTGAGTTGCTGTTTGTCGACTCCATCAGATTTTCTAGGTAGATGGTCATGTTGTCTGGTAACAACCCGGCCAGACCCTGCAGGACAGGGTGGACGGCAGGCGGGGAGAGCCAGCGGCCCATCTCCTCGTGGGCTCAGGGGGAAGTGCCCTGTCTCCCACCACCCAGTGTGGTGCAAGCTACTGCTTTCTGCTGTTCACATTGGGTTGAGAAAGTCCCCTTTCTATTTATTCCTGGTGTGCCAGTAACTGTGTCAGCTATTGATGCTGAAGTGCATCAGATGCTTTTCCTGTGCCTGTGGGGATGAGCATATTGGTTTGATATTTTTCCACTCTGTTGGCATGGTGAATTAAATTACCTTCACTTTCGAGTGTTAAGCCAACCTTGCCTCTCTGGGCCCCACTCACATCTCCTGACTACAGGGCTTGTGAGACGTGGGAGGAAATGTCTCCACCATGTAAGACGTGAACCGGCCATGCTGGACGGCAAAGCATGCTCAGGAAAACTGCAGTCAGGGCTGAAAACAGGCAGGGTTTCAGAAGATGCCCGGAAGACCTGGGCAGCGGACGCCAGGTGTCCCAGGAGAGCCCGAGCTCCACATCGATCAGGCATCCCTCACTCGACTTCCCTGCACAGTGGGACAGTCCTGCTTATCAGCAGGGCTGTCAGCCTCTTTGAGACTACTCTTGAGGTGGCTTTGAGGATGCTATTTATCAGTGCCGACACCAACTGCCACCAGAGGAAAGATACAACCGACACACAAGTCAGTTGCAAGAATCACAGGGGCAGTTTATTACTCACAAATCCTTTTGGCGTGCCTGGGTACAGCTTAAGGGGGCCCCATAGGCATGCTCCTCTCGGCTGTCCTTGGTCAGAGAGGCATGGAGACAGTCCACCTTCATGGTTGAAGTGTGGGCAACTACCACAGCAGGGGGCCCCTCAGCTTTAGTACCTTTTCTGGGAATATCTTCTAACAGGTGTCAATCTACAGGATTATCACCTAAAACCACCTTTTGGGGAGTTCCCTGCAGGGAGTCCATTTTATGTTAATCTACTGAAATGTCACATCAATCCACTTTTAAGGTGTTCCTAGGGAAGTGTCTTGTTTATGTTAACCTACAGAGTGATGACATCAAGCCACTTCTTATCTATATAGAACTTCACACACACACTAGCTGGGCCCTGCACAAAAGTCAGAGTCTGCCTATCATATCTGTACACCCTAGATTAATTCCTATCCAGATGGCATAACTTATTTAATTTCCTTAATTGCTTTTAATATTATGTCCTAATTATTTCTATACATCTTCCATATTTTTTAATATTTCTATATATTTAGTTACTATAACATTATATTACTGCAATGCCAGGTCCGGGGGTGGCTGATGTTGAGGGGTGTGGGCTACATCAGGAATGAGAAGATTCAGAGTATCATGGGGTCGTAAAATGGTAGAGAATTCAGTCATTTGGACACCTGCCAATGGCACTGACCAGAAATGCAGGACTGGGATGGGCCCTCAAAGTCCAGGACCCAACAGAGGGCTCTGGGGAGTGTGGGGTGCAGCAGCTGTACCCTCTGCACCACCTGATTGGGAGACACTGGGGTCTCCCCACATGCATGGGGGCCTAGGAGGAGGCAGGTCCCAGCGACCACGATTTCTGGCCTGGGCTTGAGATAGTAACAGAGACCTGAGTCTGACACGACACCTGTAAATCTGAAGGACTAACTTCCTGTCCTTTTCTCGTGTTAGCATCAGCTCTTGGACACAAGGAAGAAACCACTCCTTTAAAGGGGTCCTGAATGTGCCAGGCGAGGAGGTGACATATATCACATTCGTCCTTAGACTCTCGGAACTGGTGTTGTAGAGGCAGGATGTGGTTGGTCTCCGGTAAAAGGGGAGATGAGGATTTGACCCTGAACCCTATCTATAATGTATAATAGGAAGGATGTTGGAGTTTTGAAATTGCAACACTCTTACCTGGAATTTTACTTCCCACTTACCCATTTTTGGAAGGGTATTGTCACTCCCGTCTGTAAGACATCTTTAATTCTGCTTTTTGTCTCCATGACTTGGGACTGCCGTCTTTCTCGGGATCTGTGGTAAGCAAGAGACAACGCACCCTTTACGAGGCCACTGCCATTAGGGCTGAGATCTGTGACTCAGGAGGTTATGGGACAGTTTTTCTCAGTATCAAGCCAATGGGCTCCATGCACACACTTAGTCTAATAATACCCTAATCAACTACATGTTGTCTGCCCTGAGTTCATATTTTACAGTCAGAGCAGAAATCATTCAACTTAATGTCCTAAACATCCTAATTTGGGTCCAGGAACAATATAGCACCTTGTTGCTCCATAAGCCCTGCTAAAGGTGGAGGTGGAGGCCACCTCACAGAGGGGGAAGCTGCTGGAACAGCATGAGGAATGAACTCCATATGGGGGGAGTGGGAAAGGCTGGAGGTGGCAGGTTGTGGTAACCAGTGCTAGTCATTGCCCGTCTGCAAAGTGCTGTGTGCTCTGTGGGCCGGGAGGGGACCAGCAGCAAACAGTCTGCTCTGGGGTAGACCTGGGTCAATGGTGGTGGGTGGGACTATATTTCAACAATAAAACTAGACTCCAGACCATTCAAAGCAGTGGCTGGTTAACTGTCACCTAGCATCCGAACTCCTGATTACTATAGATGATATTCCGTCAGACTCATCAGCTTGCTGCATTCAAGTTTTAGAAGAGATTAAACATGGTACAGCTCCCCAGCTGTGTCTGTCCATGTTCCTACTTAGCACAGGGACTCTACAGTGTGTGTCGATTTCATAAAGGTCATTTCAGACCATCTGTTGTCCGTCCAAGGCATTTTCATAAGTTCTCCAGATGCTAGCACTTTAGAAAGGAAAAAACACAGTGTTGGAAGCCAGTGTGGTTCCCTTCTGATGGGTTGCTCTATCAAGTATTCAAGAAAGAACAGCCTGACCTGTGGTGGCGCAGTGGATAAAGCGTCGACCTGGAAATGCTGAGGTCGCCAGTTCGAAACCCTGGGCTTGCCTGGTCAAGGCACATATGGGAGTTGATGCTTCCAGCTCCTCCCCCTTCTCTCTCTCTGTCTCTCTCTCTCCTCTCTGTCTCTCTCTCCTTTCTAAAAATAAATAAAATAAAAAAAACAAAAATAAATTAAAAAAAAAAAAAAGAAAGAACAGAGGGTGCATTGTTTCAACAAATCCCGGGAACGGTGGTCTACCCTTTCTGACTTCCGCAGTGAGGTTGGCGTCCATGGTCCGCAAGCTCCCAGTGTACTTTCCAAGGCTGTCTCATTTGGATACCGACCGTCAGGCTGCTGTCAGATTTACACGCGGGTGATGAGGAATTTTGTTTGTTAGGTATAAAGGACGTATGTCTCTCTGGGCGCAGACCCTAATCCAAGCCCATCCGTCAGCCATCCATGGAGATCGAATGAGATGTGGGCAGGGGTGGGGTGCGGACAAATTCATCACCAGAGACAAACCACGCAGCACTGCCAGATGAGATACAAATATAAAATCTTACCATTGGTTGTTTCTCAGAAACACTTTTAAAATGTGCACATACAATAGTTTTCACAGAAAAATGGGGGTGGGAAGAAAGATCGGCCAAACATTTTGTGTAAGATGTCAGAGAAAATGAACTCTAAGGACCAGAGAGCATCAAAGGATGTTTTCCAAGAAGGCAAAAGTCAGGCACGAAGCAATGGAATGATTCTAGGGTCCACTAGGAGCTGGGATTCCTTTAATTTTTATACTATTTACCGAAGGAAAGTGTGTGCTTTCTAAGTGCAATTAGCTCCTAGTAAGTCTACAGTGTTTCTTGTCAGAAACAGTGACATTTTATATGAACTCCTTTGCATTAATTCAGACGATCAAGTTTCCGCAGCCTTGAGTCCTTTCTCAATTTCCAGCATATAAATTACCAACATTACTTAAAATCTTAGATTTCTCCTGCAATGTCATATGCCAACTTGGCACCAGCCCAAGGAATAAAAATGTATTCTACCTGCCTCACTGTTTGCAGAATTAGGAAGTTAAATATACCATCAAATGTTTAGGCAGCTTCCTGAGTAACAAATATAAACATTTGTTTAACAATAGTGTGTTAAGCACTTTTTTTTTTTTTAAAGGGAGAAAATAAAACTTAAGACACTGGTCAGCAGCACCATTTCCTAAGAAAGTTGTTGAGTTCCGGGCTAGTTCACGGGCCTAGGAGAGCAGGGGTGTTCTGACGGGGTCCGCAGGGAAGGATCCAGGGTTTTGTTTTGTTTTTATTCTGTCATACAACTAATTAAAACCTGGGTGATGACATCTTTTTGAGCCCAAGGCGGTCAAGGCTATGAGTCCACTCCAAAGAACGAGTGTCTCAGCCGATTCCGAGAAATCGAAGTTTAGTGAATGCGTGGTTGGCTTCCAAACCCGACTCTTGGAGACTCAAGATAATGATGGTGATTATGATGATTATTATCTGGATCAGGGAAACCTCTCAAGATCAAGGGACTACAGAGATGATGAAATAGGACTTTAAAAAAAATAGGGAATACCTAAAATACAAGCTATAACTTTTATCACCCTTCAAGTCAATGTGTGACCGTCAGGATGTTCTCTCTCTGAGGTGCTGCTGCTCGTTCAGGTTTCTGTGGTTCGTGGTGGACTCCCTCCTCTTCACGCAGTCGACATGAGACCTGGGGTGAGAAGAGACGGAGCGAGCCATTCCCGGACTGCCCTGAGACCAACTCGGCCGGACTGCAGGGTACTTCCCACCTAGGGATGCTCCGAAGTCAACCGCAGCAGCAGAAGCCCGGGGTGTGACGGCAATTGTGTTTTAATTCTCTCCCACACAAAAAAAAATCTTTAAAATGTTCATCCGGATTTTACTACAGAACAGGGATTGTGATGGTTCTGTGGTAAAAGACAGGGCTCAGACCACCGACACAGTGACCTGCGTGGATTTATTATAGACTTACAGGACAATAAAAGTGCGACTGAAGTTCTGCATTTACATACATGCAAACAGGCCTCAGCATTAATGGTGCAATCTAAGGGCTTTAACGAGGCATGTTTCCTCCTGCCTACTCATCTCCATCTAGTCACAACTGCAAGATGGGTTTTCACAAGGGACAGATGTGTGTGGGGGGGAAAATGAGTGTCTCCTGTACCCATGCCCTCTCGCCTCCGTCCCTTTCAGCGCCGGGCACAGCGGATACACATGCTAGGCTGGGCGACCTTCTGTGACCCATGGTCACTCTCAGCAGTGAGTGGGCGGCAACAGGTTTAAAAAGTCTGGAGCAAAATAATGGATTTACGTGGATAATCTTTGCACGCAATCTTCTGCAGACACACAGGCATGTGCACGCGTGATACAGATGTTTCTTAAAAGCAGCACTGGAACTATCCGGAGCAACCTCAAGCATGAATCTTAGGCTGCCACTGCTGATCATGGCTGATCGATAAAGTGCTCTATCTAGCCAGCACCCGAACAAAGAGGAAGAGGAGGAGGAGGAAGAAGAGGAAGAAGAGGAGGAAAGAAAATAAGCCACTGATGATGAAACAGGAAGGCTTCAATGTATACAAACACCCTGAATGCCAATATTCAAAGCTAGTAAGTAGAAAAGGATACTGGGACCTACCCGAGCACCTCTTAAAAATGGCTGAGCTCTGACTTCATGGGTCCCCGAGGGTCTGTCCTTTTCCCCCGGAGCGAGCACGTGAGTCACACTCCTTCCCAGCGGGAAAGAGGAGGAAGACCCCTCGCTGTGGGTCCCTGTGCTCCTGCGTGCCCAGAAGCCTTGCCCTCCATGACTCTTGATCTTCTCAGCTCTCAATCCATCTTGAAATGGGGTCATCTTTCTGTTGTCACTACCTGACCTCAACGCTGCAGGACACAAACGGTGCTAGATCCACAACGCTGCGTCCTTTTGACAGCGTGCACACGAGTCTCCAGAGGACCCGGTTTGGTGGCAGTGACTTCAATACGGGATGGCGGGTCTTTCCACACCTTTCATGGAGTCTCCCTTGACTACCAACCCTCAGCCTGGTGAGGCCCGGCACCTCTTCCTGGCCACACCACTCTGCACTACTCCGCACAGGGTGACACGGGTTCTCCGAGTAAATCCCCTCAGCAGCCCCACCCCGTGGGAGTCACGGAGGCTCGCACCAGCTAGGTATTTGGCTTCAAGCCTCACTTCCGTCACAGCATTGGGATGGGAAGCATCCCGCCCAGAGAGGGCAGCGCCCCGAGGGATGTGCAGACATGTGAATTGTGCACACAACCCTCTTGTGCAGCTGTCTCTTTCTATTCAGAGGGTACTGGTGCCCAGTTGGGTCAGACCATGGACACTCAGGATCTTAAAATACAGTGCTGGGACAAATGACGCGAGAGGAACAGGACCCAAACCCGTCCCACTGAACGGTCCATGACTTCTGACGCAGAATGCTACATCTCACCACGAAGGTGTAGAGATCTCCTGTGTTATAAGCTAGGAATTTGTAGATATATGTTAAAGTGATCTCTGCTCAGTTTGCAAATTTAGTATTTTTAGAGAGTTTAGATATCCACATTGAATCTTTTTGGCTTCCCCCCTCCCCAGAACTAGAATTGAGCATGAATAGAATACTAAAACAAGAGTCGACTTAAAAGATTTGTGTCTAACCTTTCTTCTTAAGTCATGAGACTCAAGTCACTTCTCAGAACTACACTTCCTCTCTTTGGAGCAGGCCCCACATAGAACAGTCCAGAATGTGGGTTTTGTTTTAGTTCTTTTTTTTTTCTGGGTTTGGATTCCCATGGATGCTACTTGACCTCACGATAGCATTTCCTCATCTCCTCTCCCCAAACAAGCTGTCTGTCCTGCATCACTCTCAAACACGCCGCTGAGAAATGTCACCTAAAGGAGGAAATTAGGCTTGTTTCACTTTCTCTCCTCAGCATCAGTGACCGCTTCAATCCTAACAATTGCCAGGTTTGCTTTTTTTTTATTCTGGATCCCTGGTAACACAGGATGATTGGGAGCAATCCAGAAGGGTTTCAGAATCGCTCCTCCCAGGATTCCAGAAGACAGTCTTTTACAAAACAGAATGTTACTGCTCTGAGGACTCCCACCTGAGAGCTCATGACCTGTGACTCTGTGGGACGAGAGGGAAGGGCTGGACACATCCTATTGAACATTGTCATGACACTTCTGGGCTGCCCCTGTGGGTCCCCCAACCCCGGGGACCTGTCCTGCTTCCCTTTTCAGGGGTGTGTGTGTGTGTCTGTTGGTCACTTCTAAAGAGAACTCGTAGATACGCGGGGGGCCTGGCTTGGTAACTTGTATATAGATGGTCACTTGTATATAGATCTTAACCAAAGTGTTCCAGGCTGGAAGCATCTGTCTCTGAATTGTGAGGGCAAGTTGTGCTGTCTTCTAAGGACTGCTGAAAATGAGCCATGTTCCCATAGCCATTTTAGTTCTTAAATTCCTCTCTATTTTAAATTAACCTGCTGTCGGGAGATGTTAATAAGTGAAGTCCACTTTTGGTCTGTGCCACACAACTCGATCACAGCAAGTTTGATCCTGTTAACTCTGCTCGAGACACTGAAGACTCCTGCCCTTTTCCTCACCTGCCGTGAAATCACTTGGATGTCTTAATTTCTCTAAGGCTAAATTAGTAATAAACGGTTGCAATCACCAGCATATGCGTAGCACACACCCACACCCACGCCCACAAAAATAACAATAAAAAGGCTTACTAAGGAGCATGTTAATAAACTTCATTAGAGGGATGGCCAAGGAGAGCCGTGACTTCTTTTTCCCATTTTTATAAGAACAGAGCACAAGTAGTTTTTTCATAAGGCTACAAAGTTATGCTTTTTTCCATTTCTACCATTTCTTGGAAAAAAATAGGATTTTCTTTTTTTTATTTTTGCATATGTAGCTACAGACTAAAGGTAGGCCCAGAAAGACCATGAGCTTGGAGGAATGACATTGGCCACTTCTGCTCCACTGATGGGGTGGGTGAAACCCGGGCTTCCTGTCAGAGCCCCACCACTCCCCAGGGCCCCACCTCTTCCCTGGGCCCCTCCCTTCCTCACAGGCTCCGCCCCCTCCGCTGCCATCAGCTGTCAGCCTCCCCGTGGATGTTGTCCATGTGCACTTTGAGGTAGTCGCTCCTTGTGAACTTCTTGTGGCAGAATTGGCACTCGGCCAGCGGACGATTAGGGTTGTGAGTCATCTTGTGCCGGATCAACATTTTCTTCAGGCTGAACGCCAGGTCGCAAACCTAGAAGAGCCCAAACACAGCAGGCACATTACACAGAGACCTCTGCGGTCACACAGCTCACTGTCCATCCGAGGGACATCCCGCCCCTTCCTGTGCTCCAGATGGTCCGGCAGGCAACACTGCTCCTGAAATGAATGGAATTTAACAAGCAGTTAAAGGAGAAAGAAAATTAATTGTAGTTCCCAAGAGTTATTTGCACTGAATGTGTCCTCAGCACCCTCCCCCCAGTGACTGTATTCAAACATGTCTAGGAAACAAGGCCTGAAAACAGGACGTTTTCCCCCATGATGGACTATATGGACACTTTCCCATGAGACCTCTTAAACAAAGTGCCTTGTGGGTTAGAGGGCACCTCTCTAAATGGCATCAACAGCACAAGACTTGTCTTACTAGCGAGTCCTTCAATTTCGTCCCTTTTGGGAGGGAGGGAGGAAGGGAGGAAGGAAGAAGGAAGGAAGGGGGGGAGGGAGGGAGGGAGGGAGGGAGGGAGGGAGGGAGGAAGGAAGGAAGGAAGGAAGGAAGGAAGGAAGGAAGGAAGGAAGGAAGGAAGGAAGGAGGTTTTGACGGTTGTTGAAAACTAAAGCAGAGATTTAACTGCTCATAGATACACGCATTTCTAAAGCATGCACCAGCTCCTTTGTTTGAACAGCTCTATTGCTGTTGAGGTATCCCGTTTAGGACATCTGAATAGAAACAAAGTCACTGGCGCAGCTGTTGACGTTGCTGAGGAAAGGAAGAAACACGACCACCATCAGTAAAAATAATCAGAGAATGGATTAATTTAAGGAGGAGAGGTTCCTGGGTCGCCGTGCCATGGTCCTCCTGGGTGAGACCACCATGGACAGAAGTGACCATGGACAGAAGTAACGCAGTTGTTCGGGAAAACACATGGATGCTGATCTCTAACATAAAAATAGCAGAAGAGTGTGACTGGGCGTTAGGCACACACACATGCTCATGCATGAACACAAAAGTCCACACGCACATGCTCAGACACACACAGACACTGAGACACACCCACTCAGGCACACACGCACACGCAGTCAGGTACGTGCACATGCACACACAGGCGCACGCCTCTCACACGCCCCTCTTGGTGGCGCCCCACTCACGTCGCACTGGAACGGCTTCTCCCCAGTGTGCGTCCTACGGTGCTCGTCCAGGCCTCGCTTCTGGCTGAAGGCCTTGCTGCAGTCGGAACACTTGTATGGCTTCTCCTGCACCAACAGGGAGACCACCATGAGCCCCGCGGCCGCGCCCTCCCTGTCGTGGAGTGCGGGCGGTGCTGCAGCAAGTTCACAGGGGTGCCGTGCATGATTCTCCGCTTCTGGGGGACAGCAATCCTCACATCCGCTGGGCAGTCTGAATGCACCTGACTTGGGGCTCCCAGGTCCATGCAGGGCCGCACCTGTCTCTCGGGGAGCCCGACCTTGGCAAAGCGAGACTCCGAGTGGCAACGGTCTCACCCCTGAGCGAACTGCACCCCGGTTTCCTTTAGGTCTCGGGGTGGAGCTCTCTCGGCAGGTACACAGGAACGGCCAAAGAGCTCTATATAGTGTGAAACCCCGACTCCCACTCCCACGGGCGGAACGTGAAAACCCATCCCCCACTTTCGTGGGTGGAGCCCATCACTGATTTACAGACAATCTGTGGGACTCCCGTTCGGTACCATTAGACACCCTCTCCTGTGACTGTAAGTTTCAGCCAAGGTGCTCCTGGAAATAGAGGACCTCTGTGCATTTTGAAGTGATCTTCATCTGTAAAAATCCTTTTTTACCTTAAAATCAACGTGGTCTCAACACAGCTATAAAAGCTTTTATAAATTAGTATTCACCGGAGGAGGGTGGGGAAATTGGGAGGCAGTGACCGAAGGGTACACGTGTGCAGTTAGAGGATGAGTACGTTTTGGAAATCTACTGTTCAGCATCAATGATAGTCAGCAACACTGTAGTATATACTGATAGCTGCTAAGAAACTAGATATTAAGTGTTCTCCTCACACAAAAAATGGTAATAGCACTGGTGACAGGATGAAACTGTCAGCAAACACTATGGTGGTCATCACCCTGCAAAATGTGTGTATGGGTGAGACTCCCGTTAGGTACTAATACAGTGTGTCCGTAAAGTCACAGTGCACTTTTGACCAGTCACAGGAAAGCAACAAAAGACGATAGAAATGTGAAATCTGCACCAAATAAAAGGAAAACCCTCCCAGTTTCTGTAGAATGATATGGCAGCATGTGCGCATGCGCAGATGATGACGTAACACCGTGTATACAGCAGAGCAGCCCACGGCCATGCCCATCGAGATGTGGACGGTACAGAGGAAAGTTCAGTGCGTTCTGTGGCTCGCTAAATTCGAATCCGGGACCAAAGTGCAACGTGAATATTGGCGCGTTTATAATGAAGTGCCACTACATAGGAATAACATTACTCGGTGGGATAAGCAGTTGAAGGAAACTGGCAGTTTGGTGGAGAAACCCCATTCTGGTAGGCCATCAGTCAGTGACGAGTCTGTAGAGGCTATACGGGATAGCTACCTAAGGAGCCCTAAAAAAACCTGTGTGTGAGCCTACATTGAACTGCACTGAATAGGTATGAAACTGGGAGAGTTTTCCTTTTATTTGGTGCAGATTTCACATTTCTATCGTATTTTGTTGCTTTCCTGTGACCGGTCAAAAGTGCACCATGACTTTACAGACACACTGTATATATATTTATATATCACTTTTATCTGGCTTGTTTCCTAAGTATTTTCTCCTCTATTTTCTTGCACGACTAGGATTGTTAGTTTCCCACCTATATTATAACAGAAGTTATGAACTTGACCTCTGTTACCCTGAGCATGTTTTACCCTTTGTGCGTTTCACACCATCGCAGCGTCATCTATTGGTGTCCCTCCTACCGAACAACCCATCCTGTAGAATGCTCCCAGCTCACCTGGTATATGTTAGCAGTACTATTTTATTTGTATCTTGAACTTTTAGTGCCTCCTATGGAATTAACTACTTGATACAATCAGTGCGGTGGGGCTTCATACCTTGCAACAACTTCTTGACTTTTCCCCGCTGGCTTACACATGCCTGACCTTCAGAGGCTCTGCAGAGAGTCTGTTGTTTTCCCTGGATTGAAAACAACTCTTTTCCTCTTCTGTTGTAGAATGCGGTCTGCCGACTCCATGAGAGTACAGTAGGCCCTTTCTCCTGCCTCCTGACCTCTCCTTACCTCATCCATCTCTCTGCCCCACGCTTTGTGTAATTTCTTCAGAAGCGCGGTCTAGCTCTATCAGACAGCACTGGGCAGATTTCATGCAGAAGGTGGGACTTACGGAGTGCTCCACCCTGCACCGGGCGATACAGCCACTGAGACTCCGTGTTTTTACGCTGTGAGTGCCCGTCTCAGTAAAAGAACTGTAACTTCAAATGTTCTCTTTTTGCCAACATAAACTGAATTAGTACATCTCAATACCACGTCACAGAGTTCTGGAGAAACCAGGGCACATTTTGTTGTTGTTGTTTTAAATCAATCTTGGAGGGATTGCCATATTGGAGTTCTTTGAAATATGTAGCTTATGGGAAGGAGGCTTCGTCTTTGTTTAGCTAAGGATGGCCTGGCAGGAGAAAAGACGTATGTCTCCTCCACACAGACACCCAGATACCAGGCCGATCACGCGGGGAGAGAGTTCTTGCACGCCATGGGCACAGAATCCTCATGTCCCCTGTCGTCATTACCACGTTAGACCATCACCAAACAGAAACGGAAAATCTAACAAGCCCTTTTCTCCCCCCTTGTCAACGGAGGTTAAGGTAACTGGTGTCAGGAAATCACAGAACAATGCTTAATAAAGGTACGTGACGGCAGCAGCTGGCGCCCCATGAAACGAAGGAAGGGGAATTAAAAAGTGCAGTGAGGACCAACAGAGCTCGCAGTGCTTGGAGTGATAGCCACACAGTTTACTTAAAAGAAGGCTCAGTTTGTGAGCAAAACCTAGGCTCCTTGGTTGTTACACTGTACGTGACTCCACTTGGAGGACAAACCTGTTCTGTCTGTCTTGCTCAGAGCTGTGACAAGGCCACCGTGTCTGCACTGCGAATGAGCCAGCGTCCGGGTGAACCACCTGAGTGTCAGATACACTCTAAAGCAGAAACTCACTAATGAGGAGTCAGAGAAAGAAATGTCTCTCCACCCCCCCTCCCACAACAGCGTTGTGTTAGGACATAAAAGTTATTTTTTGTCTCCAATTAATTTCATCTGATTTCTTTTTCTAGCTTCAAGTATTACACAGGCAGAAATATTTACCCTATTCGAGTTCACCAAAAAATGATGGCTTGCACGGGAGGATCATATTCTACATTTAAAAGAAAATCTTTAAAAAGAAAAAAAAAAAGGAAACCTCATAAAGCAGAGATTTGGTACGAATTTCCTAAACATAAAACTTCTAAATAAGCAAAAATTGTCTAAATTCCTAGTTTCCCGTTGTCCCAGCTGTCATGGCTGTGGCCCACTTTCTCCTGCTAGACAAACGAGAACCCTCGGCCAGGAGGAAGTAGCAATCTGTGACTAAAAGGGCTGAGTTATTAGTTGGTTTTTTTTAAGGATCTGGGGCAAAGTCATTTATTTAATCCTCCAACTTTTCCATCTGCAGGACGTCTCCCTGATTTCCAAAGGGGAAAACATGGAGCTTCAGATGTGAGGCGAGCTCTTACACAAAGTCCTGGACTGTCTCCAGCCTCCGCACCGGCAAGGCCCATTTGAAACCTCCCTTCGATGGGGCCCATAGCAGCCGGGCCTCTGCGGTGGCCCAGGGTGGGGTCTCAGGCCATGACTCAACATGCAACATGTCTGCAGACATGGCCACATGTCTCCCCCTTCCAGAGGCCAAGTCACAGAAGCACCATATGGAAGGATGCAACTCAAACTGTCTGTAGTGACACATTCTGTTTTTCCACACGTGTTGCTGACTTCGTAAAATCCAATACAAAGGAAATGCCTCTGTAATGACCGTGCACATCGATGTGCGCCATGCAAACATGCTGTCGACCTTCTGAACATTTCCTCTCCGACTCGGCACCTGTCACGGTCCAGAAACAGAGTTCATAGGCCGGGAGCTTCTTCCAGCCCCACTTGGAAGAGCAACTCATTTCAAATAAAAATATCTCTAGTCACAGGAGTCATCCAGGTGAACAATTCCTATAATGCACCTCATCTAAAAAGATACCTACCATCAGAGTTAGGTCTAAACCCTGAATGAAATAACATGTTAATGTTATGTGTAGAAATGCCAAGTCCTAGGCTGGGTTAGCAGGGAGGTTATAAATGGGAAAAGGATGGATTCTCCTTGAACCCGGGGAGGCCACCTGGGGATTCCTTATCCTTCCTCAAGGTTTGACATTTTCCTTATGAAAAGTTAAGAGAAACTCTAGAACTAAAAACATCACCCCTCTCCTTCCGCTCCAAAGATCTTGTCTCTTTGCAAGCGCCATTTTTGATGTCAGGGAGGTGGGCTGTATAAACATTCAACCGTTAGAAACCAGAAACTGTGACTCAGAAATGCCTGCTCAGGGCCCGTGCGGTGCCCCTGGGACCAGCCAGACTGTCGGCCACAGAGCCGCAGCCCTCCCCGCCCACCAGCCAGCCCAGCATGCCCAGCCGGTCACTCAGATGTGTGTCCCCAGTAATGTCCCTCAGGATGTCACTCGGCACCTCCTCCGAGCCTAGGGAGCCCTGCAGTGTCCTGCAGTGACCACTGACCAGAGCTCAGTCAGCCTCAACTCCTCCCTGTGGCAGATGCTGTGAAGCCCATACTGATATTTCCAGATTTTTCTGCTTTCCTAGGGGCTGGCTAATTCCCTCAGTGACACCGACGACTCCCAGTTCCATATAACATCCGATTCACAACGAGCTGTAGGTGGAATGCAGCAATGTAGCGGAGGGCTCGAGGGTGTCCCCACTGTGCTGTTACACACAGCCAAGGGGACAGGGGGCGGCCCACAAGTCCCCGGCCATCTATCTCATGGGTCCTGGAACTGCATGTGGCTACACACTTTCGCAGACGGAGCCCGGTGCTCCCTCTCACGAGGAGCCAGCCGGGAACCTCCCGTCACAGATGTTCACGGCCTCTGTGGCTTTTCATTCACCATCTTATTTTTATAGCTGGTGTGACCTTTCAACAAATGACACAGAGTACCCATGGCCCCATAAACCATGCACCTAAAAACTATAACTCGTAGGAAACCCGAAAGAAAGCTACACGTTAGAGCAGGTTCCTACTCAACACGCCGTCCTCGGTCTCACATCGCAGCTAATGGGAAACATGCTCTCTAGAAAAAATGAACACACACGGCTCCCATAGAGAAAAGTAAAAATAAGCCCAGTAAACAGAATAGGAAGTTGCCTTCAAGTGCTGTGCAGACGTTACCTAGCGATGGGAGGCACTCAGTCCCTCTGGAGATAACCCACTCCTAAGCCCACAGAACCATGTGGGTCAATGGAATGCCTGCAAGAGAAGAAGCCCTATCCCTGGCTTTGAGGTCCGAGGGCAGCTCATCTGGGATGAAGCCAAGAGTCACCCAAACCAGTGGAAAACCTTGTTCTCCAGGGCTCCCGGGGTGACTCAGACCAGCCCGTGAGGGACAGCCATGCAAACGACCAGACTGGACTCTGCCCTCAGACCCTCCACCTCTCCGCCCCAGAGGACTTCATCCTCGCCTGCACACTTAGTCACCTGGGAATCCTTTTAAAAAACATTGATGCCTGGGCCTGCCCCACGAGCCTTGTGAAACTGAGTCCGCAAAAGCTTCCCAGCTACTGCCATGAGCAACCAGCAGCGAGGGGTACTGGCCCAGCCCCTGTCCCCTCCAGGTTATCACCAGCTACTGCTGTAAGCAACCAGCAACAGGGGGTGCTGGCCGGGCCCCCGTCCCCTCCAGGTCATCACCAGCTACTGCCGTGAGCAACCAGCAGCGGGGGGTGCTGGCCAGGCCCCTGTCCCCTCCAGGTCATTGTAATGGTAACAATCAGCACAATGGCACCACTGGCGTGTCCTTCCCTTCCTCTGACCCATCCCTGCTACAGCGTGGCCCAGGCTCCCTGACTGCCCTCCTCCCTCTGGCTGGCTGCGTGCTTGGAACGTGGCACAGTGTGTGCCACTGACGTGTTGGACAAGAAGGGCTGCACATTTGGAATGGCCAGGGTCCCTCTGCAGATGGAGAAATAAGAACTTACAAATGTAACCAAGGTTACAAGACACACCTACTCCAGGGCCAACGTCTGTAGTGACCTGGTGGCTTCCCACCCATCCACCTACCCACCCAATCCCTTCCCCCTTCTCTACAGTCTCTGCCGGCAGGACCCTGACTCTGCGTGGGTGCTCACGTGTCCGCCTGGTCAAGGGCTCGGAAGAGGAGACTCCCCAAGCCAGCCAAGACAGGGATTCCTGGTGAGGCCAAGCCTGGACCCCGGGTCTGCCTGCCTATGGGATCCCCTGGGGAGCTTCAGGGAGGGCTGATGCTGAGACCCGCCGCCCTCCTGCGTGACTAGCTTGTAGGGAAGGGTGAAACTGCAGCAGTGAATAGAGACCCCATGGAGTGGCTGTCTATTAGACGTGGTAAGATACAGCACAGTCCCCGGACCCAGCTCTAGAAACAGCAGGGGGGCGTTCTTTCAGATGGCAGCCTCTTGAAGGGAGTTTAAAAGGAACTGAAAATATATTTGCTGTTGGGCATTCTGAGAACACTGTGAGAACTGGGCATCATAAAGGAGGTTCTTTGTAATCCTTGGAAGAAAAGGAATGCTCGTTCAGTGAAAGACTGTTATTATTTAAATTATCTAAGAGGAAACTTGAGATATTTCTTTCCCTGCATAACAACTAATTGTTGAGATTTTTTCTCTTCTTTCTCAAAAATCTTACAAAAGAAGACTAATCAGATAAACAGGGACATCTTTTTTTTATTTTTTTAATTCATTTTTAGAAAGGAGAGAGAGAGAGAGAGAGAGAAGAGAGAGAGAGAGACAGAGAGAGAGAAGGGGGGGAGGAGCAGGAAGCATCAACTCCCATATGTGCCTTGACCAGGCAAGCCCAGGGTTTCGAACCGGCGACCTCAGCATTTCCAGGTCGACGCTTTATCCACTGAGCCACCACAGGTCAGGCAAGCAGGGACATCTTATAAAGAAAAATTATGCTCACAAGGTAAAAAAAAATTATAAACAAACTTTGAAGTATAAATTATAATGAAAATATAAGAAAATAATGGTAAAGAAAAAAATACAATAGAAGATATAGAGGATATAAGGACAAGATACATATATCCATACACACACATGCATGTATACATATATACATATACATATATACATACATATATACATACATGTATGTGTATATACAATATATGTGTGTATGTGTGTCACATAAATATATGTGTGTATGTGTCCAAGGCAAAAATGTTGAGTTTTAAACAACAGTCAGAATGGAAGCTGATTATGGACACAAACGGTCAGAGTTGTGAGATCACACTCAAGGGGCTAATGCACCTGCCTTCTCTTGTCAAATCCAGTCTCCAACATTTTAGCTGGCTGTGTCCTAAAAACCTGCTCGTGAAAATCAAAGTAAGTGTACGGTAGCCTAAGTGGGCTTTTTGGTTTCTTTATTTATTTATTTGCATGTTCCAGGGAGCTTTTGTTTTTTTAAACACTGGAATGTTCCTGAGAAGTTTATAGTCTCAGACATAGTAATCCCCCAGCAAAAGCAAACTCAGGAAGGAAAAGATTAACCACTTCCTCTAGGAAGGCCCTTTGCTCGACTTGACGACCTAGCACTTTTGGCTTACAAACCAATTAATTGAGACGTTTCCAGCTCTATGGACAAGGGAGCCCAAAGCAGTGGGGATAATCCCCACCGTCCGGTGATGTAACTGCGGGGAAGCTCAGCGGCAAATGTGGCTGTGTGTACTGAGCAAGACAAGGCGTTAGGAACTGGAGAAGACACAAGTTTACGACGTGGTCCTCGTCCTCTAGGTGAGGAGTCCCAAAGACATGCAAAAGCACAAAGGGAGAGGCACAGGCAGAGTCCGGTGGACCTGCCCATCGGCCTGAGCTGTCCGGGCTACTCAGAAACCCGGGTACGCGCCCCATCACGAGTACCCCCGCCAGTTTAGGGGGCACAGCAGTGGGGTGCAGGGAGTGAGAAATAAGAATACAGTCTGGTTCCAGACTCTACATTGAAGTAGAGGCCGATCCAGCAATCAGCCCACAGAGAATTGATTTAACTCAACTTGCCTCCTTCCAAAAACAACAAGCGTGCTTTCTGACAGACGTGTTGGTGGCCAGCGCAACCCATCTTCGAATAAAAACCATAAGCTTATGCCGAGGTCCGCATGAGAAAGGAATTATGTAAATGCACAGCCTCAGAAAAAAAGGATCTCTCATTCTAAAGAAATAACATACTTATCTCATTACAGCATTTTAAAAGTAATAAGAACACAGCGGAAAGGTACGATCACACATGCAACCAATTCACCCACGGCCAAGACGGCGTTTCGTTTCAGCCAAGTTCGTGTCAACAGGTGAAAACAAAGCCATCACGGAGCGGGCAGAAGTTGTAGGAAGTCAGATCATCAATATAAATTACATCTCTGAGTCAACACACTGCCCAGATGGCAGGGAGCTAGTAGCTTAAACGGCTCCTTTCAAACCTCAAAATGCTTAGGGGGAGAAAAAAAAAAACAAAACAGCCCGCCTATTTGCACAGATGAGGATCCCGTAGCTGTCCTGGCAGAGATGTCACTAGGTTTCAATGTGCTCAGATCCTCGAGACTTTTGACAAAGTATCAGTCGACCTAAAAGGCCAAATTAAAAAAAAAAAGAAAGAAAGAAAGAGAGAGAGAGAGAGGGGAAGACTACTGGACAGGACTGCTGGAGTACAGGCAGCTATTTCTGTTTCCACAAACTTGAACACTGTCCACATTCTTTAATCCCAGCAGTGACCGCAGAACATCATTTTGAGTCATCTAATTAGCACCTCACGCTTGACCCTTTTTCTCAGGTCCAGCTTTGTTCTGCAAGTACATCCAAGCTCTGTCCTTGTTCAAAAGTGAGGTCCTTTGTGGAAACTGATTTTTGGAGGTACTTGCTCCCTTCTGCAAAATAACACCCCCCCACCCCCGCATTCCCCAAAATAAGATGACTGACCATCGGCCGCAGGAACCAGAAACTCAACCAGAGGGCACTTTTTGAAAAGAAACGTTAACGGTGACGTTTTTACCCACTAGCTTCTGAATGCTGGGGGCTCGGTGTGTTCCCAGAGAAAGGACTTCTGATGACTCTCTCTCTCAAGCACCACAACGAGTATGCCCCACGGTCCCCGTGTCCCCGGGGTCAGCCCTGTGTCGGCCCTGAAAGTCCCACCTCAGTGTGGGGCGAAAAGCATGGCGGGGCCGGATCAATTTCTGTATGAACACCGCCACCTGAACTGGGAAGTTACAGCTGTAACTGTAGGCATCATCCTCTGAATCCACCAGCCGTCACCTGACAAGACAATAGACCAAGGACTTTGCTAATACAAGGGCCCCCCAGGACTCCCCCCTCCCAGGGTCCTGCCTCCTGTGTGTGTGTCACTTAGTCAGTCTACAGTCCCTGTGACAGGATGAACACAGCTACCCAGGAAGAGTACGGACTACCCTACTGGGGACAGTGGTTGGAGTTTCAAGAACACAGGCCACAGGATGAGAGGCATGGGGAGAGGGGATAAGAAACACAGAGCTTCAGGGGCAGGGCCCAGATTTCATCTCTTGTTTTGTTTAAAGGAAGAAGAATGACATAACTTAGGAACTGCCCGTGTGACTCGGAAACTGCCCGGCTCCTTCTCTCGGAATACACGGGATAAAAGACGACTTTGCATTGAGGTAATTTCCTCGTTTTTGGTAAACTCCAGGACAGAGATCTGCTTGGAATCACAGTGGCCACTGGGAAGCATTCTGAGATTACCCTGTTGGTTGAATCCTTTGCCTTGGTTCCTTGGTTGAGATTTCCACATTGCCAGCCAGGACAATCTCCCCGAAATTCGCTCTCTCATCTACAATCGCAGCGACAGTACCAGTAGCCAGACATCCATCAAACCAACACAAATAAGGTGCCTGGTGGAAGAGTCAACTCATGGAACTCTTGTTTGCACACCCAGCAACTGAGCCCCAGTGAGCCCCAACGTTCAGTGCCCAGTGAGAGCACGTATTCCGTGCCTATCAAACAAAAAAACCATCTCCAAAGCTCTCTCTCTCTCTCTAGACAGGTCACCTCAAGTCACACCCATGAGGGTCGGGGCAGGAAGTGAACCTGGGGTCAGGGCTCAAGATGTCACGAAAAGAACAGGCATGCAGCCTTGCAGCAGCCCGGCGCTGGCCAGCACCTAAACAGGACAGATGTTGGAGAACTCACTCATGTCCTGCCAACGGAGAAACAGAAACAGGATTTAATATTTAAAAAATGTACACTTCAGCCATCAAGTCATATACTATGTGGCAATAAACTGACCCGCATGTTACAGACTCTGCTGCGGCGGGAATGTCCTTTTTTTTTTTTTTTTTTTTTTTTTTGGCAGTGGCTCGGTACATTGCTAACATGTCTAAAAACACATGTTAGTTTTAGCTGGTTTACTTCTGTTGCCGCGACAAAGCCAATAGCTTTAATATTCCAGAGCAGTCGGGCATATCCCATTCCAGTGAAATGTGCATTGTAACTCATCCTGGCACCGTGAGCTGCCCGTGTTCACCTGCTGAGCAGAAGGAGCAAACCACACACAAAGGGAAGGGTGCACATCACATTGACTGCACACACAGGTGCGGTGTCGATGGGACTGACGAAGGCTGGAGTTAGATGGGATTCATTCGGAGTTAACAGAGTGTTATGCATATTGAGACCAGTCCTGGGACAGCCCCACAGACGGCCCCCACAGACATGCTGAGTTTGCTGCGGGCTGCGGTCCAGCCTGCATCTGGAGTGAATATGCGGGATGTTCAGTGCCTGGGGCGCAGGCCGGAGGGCTGGATGGGCAGGCACACAGGGAGCCCCGGGGGTGGTCGTCCTGAAGCTTACGGAGGTTCTCAAATGTGCGTCACTTTGGATGAGGCTGACAGTCCTAGGCAGTTAGCAAGCAGCAGAGCAGAAGCTCGGGCCAGGGGTTTTCCGTCAGGATAAGGGTCGGTCCCCCGACACGTCTCACATCACCCCCAACCTACCCTTGTTCCACTGCGGACCCCGAGGGAAAGGCCCAGATCTTATGACTGGTCCCCAAAGCCCCCCTGCCCACTCCTGCATCAGGGTTTCCAGAACGCCACACCTCAAGCCAGCAACCTCTCAGGTGGACTCGGTATGACCCAGCAGCATGGCCACGAGCTGTCAGCACGAGCGCCAGAAACTACAGTCTTACAAAGGAAAAGAAACTTGGGGAAGCAGCCCCTCTGCCCGACAGGTCTTTGCCCGTATAGGTAAATAACAGTAACAAAACCGTGTCTGGGCAGTTCCTCTGGATTCTGCTTCACTATGAGTCCTAGTTAAAATCTTGAGCATACCATGATACAGGCATCTAGCAGTATATGTAAGTTTATACAAATAGTATATATTTACATTTTTTAATTTGTGTTTCCTATTTAGTTAACTAAAAAAATACATATTTTATACATCTATAAAATAACACTACAAAATTATATATTTTATATATCTACTTCCTATATGCTGTTGTTATAGATAACATTACTCACATATATTCTTTCTGCTTGAGAGTCCACACAAGGGTGGTTTCTGGGAACACTTCGTTACATTGAATAGTATCCGAATATGCACGCGAGTCAAAGGGCCAGTTGGTTTTTCTCTAGACGAACGCCTGCTTTTCTCCGCAAGGGTGTGACAATGTCCTCGAACTTGTGCAGCTTCTCTGCTCTCTCGCTTCCCCACCGAACACCCCCCACCACGTCTGTCCTCGGCCGCGTGCCGCATCAGACCCGTGCTGTTAGCCTGATAATACCCTGCTCCCACAACTTACAGGATACTGTATTGCCTCGTGTTCATTCTGAAACACCCCCTAATGTTTGTGAGCAGTGTGTCTCTGCTCACGTCCTTTCCAGAAGGACTGAGACGCAGGAAAGGGTAGCTTCGCATTACGTGTTTCCCACCCTAAGAAGATTAATTTGAAAATACACAGCACTGGGACTGGAGTGGAAAACACCCAAATCTGTGACTAAAAAAATAAACAAATAAAAAGAGAAAAAACGGTCATTCTCAGTTGAGAACAAGACTGAAAGCAGAGTGGACTTTTAGAAGAAGTGCAGCGGGGAGAAGGCTGCCTGGAAGCTGGGACCCGAGCCCCAGAAGGGGGCGACCCCTCTCTGATGAGACGCAGTGGCCTGGACGCAGTGTGTTGTACCGTGAAGATTGAGGTAGAGACAGCCAGGGATTCAGCTCCTCTGCATAAGCAGGTGTCCAGGAGCATCGGCACGGTCTGGGTCAGTCAACTTGTCAATGACATTCCTGTTCTTAGAACCACCCACGGCCTGCCTCTTTTAGACAGAAAAGTACATCAAAGCCTTTTCCCTTCTATGGAGAAAAAGGGCCACGCCTAGACTTTTACCCGAATCTAAAATAAAGGACCTTTCACACCTCAAGACCTTTCTAGATAACACCCAGATCAAATCATGGAAAACCTGTTCCCAGCCTCCTCCAGGAAGGTGGTGTGACCAACAGGCCCGACAGGCTCTTGTAGGCCACCATTCCCTCGGCCTCACCACTGCCCATGACCCTGACTCGCTGCGTGACCCGCTGCCTGCGAGTCATTCCTGGCTCGGGCATACCTCCCTGGGAACACGTCACTCCTAGAAAAGCCACCTCCGTTGGTCTGGAAGGTTTGCACGCTCACAGTGCTGTTCAGGGTTTTCCAAGGACGCATAGAAACTTCAGGATGAGGAATGTAGGTAAAACGTGAGGGCGTGAGTCTCCCCACAATGAAATGTTACTTACTGAAATGAATTACAAGGGGTTCCCCAGTGGCTTTCAAAATAACTAACAATAATTTACTGAAAATAGCTTAAAACGTGCAAACTGAAGGGGACAGTGCTCGTAGAGGTCATCCCGGGGCTGCTGAATAATTCTGCAGGTGAGGGGCGGGGGGCGCTGTCTTCATGACAGGCACCTTGGGGTGTTCTCCTGCTAGACACGTTGGAGCCCGAGACCTGGGCTCCATGCAGCCAGTGAGGGAGGGGGAGGGGGAAGGAGGGTCCCAGCGGGTTCAGGAGACCCAGCGGCAGCAAGCTATGTTTGAACTGGAGAATCAGAACCTGTTTTCTTAGAATTTCTATATAAAGATCAGTTCATATAATATGGAACCTAAAAATTTACAACATCTCAATAGCTGCATACATAGTAATAAAGAATATGGCCTTCAGCAACGAAAACATCTAATTTCCCATCCTCGCGCCACCCACAACCAGTCCTGTGACTCGGGACAGGCCAGCTGACCCTCTCCCAGCCCACCCCCCTCCTTTGTACCGTGAGCTATTACTGTGCCTGTGTCCCGTGGTCTGCTTATCATTAAGGCTTGGCCCACAGTTAGAGTTCGAGAAGGACAGGTTAGGCGTTAGACAAACCTCCTTTCATCTGCGTAGTTATCAAAATATGTATGTGAATAATAGAATCCAAATAAAAAAGGGTGTACTTTATATAAATAGAGTGAGTGCTTGGATGAAGAAAGGGAATTAATGTATGAATCTCCTGATAATCACGCTGTTTTTGGAATCCAGTCACATAAATAGATGGCCTTTTATGTCAAGATGCTTCACGCAATTACGTGGTCCTTTATTTCAAGATTCTTACTTGCTCCTTTAGTAATTAAACCCCCTGAATGGAGGACAAGATGGATATACAATTCTGTTTCAGAGAGAAATAGTACAGAAAATGAATCACTTTCCTAAGGAAGTTGCTTATCTTAGAAACAAAGAAAATTTCTCTTTATATGCATCTCAGATGGCATGCACTTTCCTAACATCCTGAAGTTTGTTATTAAAGTCTAAAGATAACACCCTGGTGGCAGAGCCGCGCCATCGGCCTCCATGCAAATATTTCTAGAGTTTTATTTTACCTAAGTCTGCAGATTGCTCTGCGTGTGCTCCGTGGTGATATACTGAGTTCACAACGGGGTTCTGTGGATACCTGGGGAAGATGTGCATGATTGTCACAGACGGGCTGCCCAGCCAGGGTGCGAGGCTGCTGACACCGCTGTCCTCTGGCCGGATGGAACAGGTCCAGTTGGGTACGGGGACACATGCCATCAGTCAGTTTTCCCCTGCAGCTGCCATAGGAAATGACACTGGGACTAATATGGCCGTTGACTCAAAGCTCTGTGCTGACACTTGTTCTTAACTGATGCTCTCTCATGGGTTCCACAAATACTCAAAAGAGGTCAAAACTGGTAAAGGAATTTTAGTAACATCTTCCTTAAATTTCGCTCTCGAAGTATTCCTAGTAATAATGACAGACATAGCAATTGAGTTAGAACTTGATGAGTCTTACCTTGCAAGACCGTTTTTGTCATGTGGGGGAAAAAAAGTTATATAGAAGGTGACACACAGTGATCTCAGGGCACAGAGTGGCTTGGAATGAATGTTTGCTTTATTCCTGGTTGTTTCTAAAAGGCAGGGACACCTACGATTATTGCTCATCTCTTACTGCACAGCACACACAAGCCTGTGCGGACTCACTGCAACCTACAGGCTCAACCGTGTCTTTGCTCAGCATGCAAAGCAGACCCCGGGCTTGTGGACCCTGCCCGGTCCTGCTTGCTGCTCCCATCCCTGGGCTCTGCCCCGGGTCCCTCCCCAGCCACAAGCACAACCTGACACCTGCGCACAGAAGCATGCAGTACCCTCCCCTCGACTCTGCTCCTTTCCCTAGAAACTTGTCATCACGCTTTCTGACCCACCTCGAGCTCGCTCAGTGACCTCCACCCAGTCTCCCTTGGGCACGGTGCCAACTGGTTCCCAAGTGCCAATGTTCCCACCACGCCCAGTCCTTGCTCTGAAGAAGGAACTGGTGGGACAACCTTAGTGTCCGATTCCCTCCATCCTGAGGGCACAGCGTACTTCCGGGGCGGCGACCGGGTATGAGAGGTTTGGTCCTTTCTACATCAACACAGATCTGTTTGGAAAGTCCATTGTTACAGAAAAGACAGACAGACACCAGCACGGATAAGTATACAGTGATCATGCTGAATGAATAGGAACTAATTGGCTCCAAAGGAAGATGAAAGAGAAGGAAAACTAGGACCCAAAAGTGGCCACACCGAGCTGATACAGTAACGAATGAATGTGTCAGTCAACACATCCACGGTTGCACGGGAGCTGACACCTGACCAGGAAGGAGGAGGGGACAGGAGACCATGAAGAAGACAGAACACAAGGACAGTTTCACTGATACGCTGAAGAAACACGGATGCAGATGCGAAACAGCTCAGGGAGCCTCCCTCCCACCCCCCCACCCCCACCCCCACCCCCCCCATCTCTGGCGGAGGCTGCCATGACCGGGGGCACTGTCGGCCTCTCTGGCTGCTGGCCGGCCTCCTGCAGCCCAGTGGTTCCTGCTCATTCCACAGTGACCTCACAGGTGAGTGGCGGTCTCCTCCTGCCAGCTAACCTCCAGTCCGTCTCTCCTGAGACCACCTCCTGCCCGTGCTCTCTGCCCGGAGAGCCAGGTGCTCCCTCTGTGGGGCTCACAGCACCCCAGGGGCACGTCTCTCCGGTCCTGTTCATGTGCTGTCTGATCAGCCCCTCCTCCTGAATCCTGAAGGGCCTCAACTGTCCCTTCACCCTTCTTTGAAAACACCACACAGCACAGAAGTGGACTCAATAAGATGTCGTGCAGGCCAAGGCAGCCCAAGTGCACCCTTCTGAATCTTACAAGAATTATCATCGGAATGCACCCCACTCGTCAAAGACAACTTCTTCCCTCAGGGGTGCTCCGTGCAGCCAACCACGGCCTGCTGAGGTCTCTGTTGAGCAAAGTTAAACAGGAACGGTCACAGAGTCCCCGAAGATACATTCTTTCATTTTTAATTTTTAAGAGATCACCTGAGGGTATCGAGAAAACCACATGTCACCAGTCTCTGCGACTTCCCACACAGAGATCTGACGTTATTCCCGTTGTTCACGGTAACAGCTGCATGTACCCTGACTAATCCCTACAAGTGAAATCTTGTCTAAAACGTATGTTACTCATTGGCTCCGATGAGAGCGGACTCAAAGCTCCACTGGTACCTCAGTTACAGTATCCGGTAAATCCGGCTGTGTTGAAGGCCCCCCAAGGGCCAGGGGGCAGATGGGAAAGGAGGCGGCCCTTCTGTAATGTCCATCTGTCCGTCTGTCTCTGTGTCCTGGACCACACGAGGGCGGGAAGGAGTGGGTCACTTCAGACACAATTAAAACTGTCCTCATCTCACCGCTGTGCAACACTGAGCACCAGGGCCAGTGGCCTACTGCCGAAGGTGCCGCAGCCCGATTCCACGGTCTGCACCTCTAACGGGGGCTGGAACGGACGTATTCCCCGCGGTTCTGTGGGCTGCCCGGGCCCGTGGTTGGGTCCCCGCTCAGAGCCTCTCCGCAGGGGTAGCCGGGAGGCTGCAGCTGGAATCTTAGGATTCAAAGGACTTCCCACTAGCTGTCTGTAGCCTCCTCTTGTGACCTGGGTCCTCACAGCCTGGGGGTTGGTTCCCAGAGACACCGGGGAGAGCTGCAGGGCTCTCACAGCCGTGCCTCTGACGTCCGGGACTGTCACGTGTGCTTCACTGTGCCGGCCAAGCTGTCACTCACAGGGAAGGAAGCCGGACGGCCTGCAGATGCGAGGAGGGGCACAGGGCCCTCAGGGAGGGAGGTGACAACAGCAGCCACCCTGAGACCAACTCACTACCCACCCCGACCTTCTGATCAGTGCACGTTACGTTCCATCTTTTGTGTTTTTGTTTTGTTTTGTCTTTAATTTCTCTATCTTTTTGGTCTTTATTTTTTATTTTTTGTCATTTATTTTGTCATGGTATGTACTATGTTTTAGATTGACAGGACTGGCTTTCTTCCCACCTCCTCCCCAAATAAAACCAGTCACAGAAATACTGAATGAAAATGAAGCTGGTTCCCATCCAGAATCTCACTGTAGTGGAAAAACATACGAGCATCCAGTCCACACATTTGATGAATCCAAAACCATCTCTCATGGCAGCAATTACACCCATTTCTCTGGCTTCATTAGTGAACTGAAATGTATTTGATAGAACTTCTATATTGGTTGCTTGTTCCAATTTGTCACGTCGGTCTGTTGAAATATTAAACCTAACGTGTCATTAAAAGAGCTGGAAAAAAAATCACATTTCAAGCCCGGGTCCTGGTCAGCCCCTCACATCAGAGCTGCTCGCCCCAGGACACCTACCTATAGGGAAGCAACTTAATGTCCCAAAAGACTTTCATCTCATCTCCTACAGCGTCATCTGCCTACCCCAATAATCGTGTCAAAGAGTATGAAATCCGATTTATTGTAACATTTCACCTCTCACCCTCAAAGCCTAGGGAAGGTCGGGACCCTCTGGCACATTCTAGAATACCTGGATCAGACTCCCGACCTCAGGGACCTTGTCCGGCATGCCACAGACGTCTTCCTGGCCCGGGAGGACCAGCTCACAGCATAGCCACATGGAGTAAGGGGAGGCATTCTCTGCCAAATGGGCTGACAACCATCACAAAGAATTGTCACCAAGATGAAAAAGGGATGACCCAGGGAGAACACGCCACTGTTGGTCCCTGAGAAGGAAGCCATGGATTTCACCGTTTTACAAAAGGAAAGGCGGCTTATTGTGTTGGAGGAAGAATGTCCAGTTTCACGCAGGTGCATTTTCTGAGCCAAACAAAACACAATCGTATCTTAAAGCCATTTGTCTTAAATGAGTCACTTACCAGGCCTATCAACCCCCTTCCCCCGAGAAACATGTGGGTTCTAGAAACAATCAAACCGAATCAAAGTGATTTTCAAACCAGGGCAATGAGCCACATCCTCCTCCCAGGTCCACACAGAACACAAAGCAGACGGCATTTAGGAACGTAAAAAAAATAAAAAACAAATGTAAAGGTTTCCTCTGAAATTGTAACACATTTTTGAAGAGTTATTCCGTTTGTTTTTATCTCGTCCTCTTGCCGTGTTAGGGAAGCAGTGAGCATGCTCCCAGCGGTGAACCGGCCCAGGCATCCCAGCCCTCGGTATCCCTCTAACCCTACAGGAACATCCCCCTGCCCTGCACCGCCCGTCTGGGAGCCCCAGGTTCATCCGGGACCTCACCCTGTGGTTCAGCACCGAATACAGACACTACTAGTCCAAGCCTTGTCAACGCTGTCACAGGAGTCTCTCACAGACTGCCCACGGCCACCCTGGTGCGGTGCCCTGTCCGGTTCACCCGGCCGCGGCCTGCCTCCTTCAACTCCCCCCTTGAGCACGACTTTACGGCAACCTTTCCAAAGCAGCTACCAAAATACGCCTCTAGAACTCGCACCAGGTCCTCGAGCCCAGACTCTCCCCCCGGACGCATTCAGACCGCAACGCGCATCCTCACGCTCAGCCACAGGGGACAGGCCAGCCTGACAGGGCTGTGGGTACCGCCTTCACGTGGTCCTGGTCCGGGTGGGTAGGTGTGCCTGACTCCCCACCCCCCAACACACACACCATTTCCTCAAAGCTTGAGTCAGATGCTTCCACAGACCGGCTTAGGCATTCATCTCTAAGTTTTCTATGCGGGCCTCCCCATGCGTCCATGGGGACTCCGCGCTGACTCTCCCCCCTACGAGACCCTTTCCTGGTCTCATCCGGGCCACAGGAGCCCCACGCCACGCCCCCCTCCCCCAGCATCTGTGCCCCTCACAATGGTCACTCTTCCTTTTCCTCCCCATCCGGCCTGCATGGCCCCTGCAGCATTCACTCTCTGTGCCTGAGACCTGGGAACTCAGACCACAGTCTGGACACAGCTCCAGGGTGGGCTGCACGAAGTCAGGACAAAGTGCCACATGCACACGTTGGTCACACCCGCCGACAGGCTGAACCACCTGAGGGTCAGGGGACAGGAAGTTTCCTAAAAGAAAAGGACTGAAATAGCAGCCAAAGAGACCCCCTGCTGCTGTTAACCCCTGGCCATGAACCGCACTTGACTATCTGTAAGGATGAACCTGGCTGCCCCCGTGAATGGGCTCCTCAAACCCGGGTCAGTGAGTCGGGGTTCTAGAGTGGAGTTCCAAAGGCAGAGTTTCTGAAATAACTTTCTAATGGGTCCGGGTGCTTCTCATGTTGAAAATCAAAAATGAGTACACGAGACACAAAGCTTTCTGTGGTAAGTGGCTACAAACAGCAATTTCTATTGAACTTGATGTTTATAAAATGGATACTCATGCGCATGAACCCTAAGGCACCAACAGCGAGGACAGCGAGTGTTCCAGCTCAACGGGTCTAAGACAGGAGAAGCTAAGGCCCACGACTTCCAGGTGACCCGTCGGTTCTAAGTGCCAGGCATGCAAATGGACTGCAGGCGTTACACAAGGAGTTCACCTGAGATGTGTCTGCTGGGGTTAGACCCCGGGAGGGGAGACTGACCTTTCCTATGGAAACAGCAAGGGTGCAGAGGGCAAGCCCTGGCGGTGTGCCTTGGGAAAATTCATATTTCCTCTTAAGGGTGTTTTCAAGCCTTGGTCTCAAGTCAAGCCACAGAGTCGGAAGTATGAAACCGGCCCCCACCGAGGCGCCGCTCCCCCCCCCCCACCAGAAGGATACTGGAGAGAGATTAGACACGGCCCACGACCCGGCCCACGACAAGGCCCCTGTCCTGGCCGCTGGACCACTGTGCACCTGGGAGACTTAGCCTTCTGGAGAAACTCCCCTCAGAGCCACAGCCACATGGGGACTTTGTCCCCACGGGGTCTTGTAGAGGGCACCTCTCTGATGGAAGGGACAGAGAACATCAGAATTTCTGTCTTCATCAGGCCCCAAGCAGAAAACTAACCATAGTCACCAAGTGAAACAGGTGAGCCCAGGAAACCCAGGTTGTGACAGATAAATGACCACTTTCCAGAAGTGGGAGCCAAAGAGAACATCACCCCTACCCACAGGGGCTGCAGTGAACCAGGAATGCACTGATGAATAACTCTGAGGCTTATCTGAATTAGTAAACGGGAAGGCACTAGAATGTACCTGTCTGTTTATGAGGCTCACTTATAAACTTCTATTCAAAAGTAGAACACAAATTAGCTGAATGTGAAATACCCCTCTTGGCCCTGGCTGGTTGGCTCAGTGGTAGAGCGTCGGCCTGGCGTGCGGGGACCTGGGTTCGATTCCCGGCCAGGGCACATAGAAGAAGTACCCATCTGCTTCTCCACCCCTCCCCCTCTCCTTCCTCTCTGTCTCTCTCTTCCCCTCCCGCAGCCGAGGCTCCTTTGGAGCAAAGATGGCCCGGGCGCTGGGGATGGCTCCTTGGCCTCTGCCCCAGGCGCCAGAGTGGCTCTGGTCGCAACAGAGCGACGCCCCGGAGGGGCAGAGCATCACCCCCTGGTGGGCGTGCCAGGTGGATCCCGGTCGGGCGCATGCGGGAGTCTGTCTGACTGTCTCTCCCCGTTTCCAGCTTCAGAAAAAAAAAAAAAAAAAAAAAAAAAAAAAAAAAGAAATACCCCTCTTTCTTGGAGAAAACCCAAAGGCTATTTTTCCTTCTGCAGTGACTTAAACAGCCTCTTCTGTGGCATGTCTGTCATCGGTGACCACAGGATACGGCAGTACCTGCATGCCCAGGGTTTGGTACGAGGCACCAGGCCCCTTTGCCTGGACAGTGGCATCTTTACATGCCTATATCTTTAGAACACATTACTGGAACGTCTGTAACAGCTGCACATGTATAAGAAAAAAGTAAACTACACGCAAACAGGCTTAAAACTCCTGAACAAGGCTCACTGTGAATTAAATATCTTGAGTATATATGTATACTGTAAGTCACTTTATTGGGAGTAATTTCATATGTAGGAAGTAGACCAGTGCCTAATCGTCATGTAACAGGAACATGATGTTATAAATCAGAAGGGCAAACCCACTGAGGATTGGCATTCTCTCTCTCTCATCCGTTCAAAAAATAAAAAAGAGGACTGCCCCCATGGGACCTCAGAGGGCATCTCTCCTGGCCTAGGACACTGCGTGGAGGCCCCGCGCACGATCACCCTGGAAGGACGTCATTATTCTTATGTGTTTTATCTAAAGCTTTTATTTTACAGTGAAGGTATGCAGGGAAACCCAGGAGAGGCCTGAATGCAAGTCATTCTTCAGCAGATCAGGCAGGTCTCTGAAAAATCTGGACAAATCATGTCATGTATATCCAGACGGGAAGCACCTTTAAAGGCCAAACTGCAAAGCAGCTGCGAGAAAGAGGCTACAAGGACAACGCAAAGGAGCCCCATCAAGAAGCACTCCTGGAAACAACCTCGAGTCGTCATACACAGGACCCACGGGCGCCCAGCCCTCAGCAAAGGGCCGGGACTGAGCTGCTGTCAGGCAGCCACGTGCACACGTCTGGACAAGCCGTGTAGGATGGGGTGACAACCATCCAGGCAGAAGGGTGCACAGCATAGCACAGAGGGCACCCGGGAAAGAGACGGACATCGCCAGGCTCACCTGACCATCAACAGGCTGTCCCTGCCTTCCACCTCCCCCAACAACTGACATTGTTTCCAATGGCTTTCTTGCGAACATGTGTGTTAACCATGTGGACAGATGCCTCTGTTCAAGAATGGCTCCTAGCAAATACTCAGAAAGAGGGCATCTTCAGTGTATTCTTAGCACCAAAATGTTGCCACCCATTTACGCGGAAGTTTGTCACTCACTAGTAACTCCTATGACTCCCGGAAACCGAGTCACACACAGTTCAGAGGACAGGGACCCTTTGGGGGTTTGGATTTTTTGCTTCTTTCACTGTTTTGTCCTTACAAATATGTATCCCCCACATGTCCATCATAAATATATACACGTCATTTCAGGCACATGGCCTTGACTTTTGCATGGGAAGCGTGGTCTTGGTCATCAGCTGGAAGGAGACAGAAACCGTCTTACCTGGGTGTGAGTCCGGATGTGCATCTTCAGGCCATCGTTCTTGCTGAACCCCTTCTCGCAGTAAGGGCACTGGTAGGGACGCTCGCCTGCGAGACAGAGGGGGGTTCCGTGTCAGAAAAACAGGACGCACAAACCAAGCACGTGCCACCAGCCCTCACCAGCCCACCCGAGGTCCGGTCCCCTCTGTGCTGGGGGCACAGCGGGGCCCACGCACCGTGGGCAGCGCGGGTGGACCGCTGGTGTTCCCTCCCGCCACCCAGGACCGTGCCCAGAGCGTGTCCAGGGCTCTGAAACAGGTGACATTTCCCCAGAAACAGGCCTGAGGCATTTTCCTTTCAATATGTGAGCCATTATGAGATCTCCTCATTTGAAAAATTTGTGAGTAAAAGACTTTATATGAATCATTGATTTATTTTCGAGCTATATTAAGCAATGAGCACTGTACTTACTGCTCATTTGGAAGGCCTCTGTTTCACTGATACTTTGCTTTTATTTATTTACTTTTTAATTGAGTTTTAGAGAGAGCGAGGAGGGGAGAGAGACACAGAGTGGGTAATCCTGCCTTTCTTCGACTCTGAGAATTAATCCGTCTGCCTGGCCACACACTCTGCACACTGTACAAGTCAGTGTGTTAAAAAACATTCAAGTCCTTTGCTTTATTTGCACATTAAACTGTTATTTCTTTTTTTTTTTTTTCATATTGCACATATTATGCTTTCCTTCATTTTCTCAAATTTCCGGGATGAGAATGTTTCCAGGAAGTATTTTGTCTACACAGAAAGTTACTACGGCAGGAACAGGAGCTAGACTCTAGCCTTCAGTCTGCATGAGCTCCTAGGAATCCACGTCCGCCTTCCTCAGGGGAACGCCCAGCCGCGGATTCTGAGTACTACAGGCCGCCAAGTCCCAACAGCTGCTATTTCTTCCTGTTGCCTGTAGATGTGGACACTGACTCCGTTTTGTTTAGGCTAAACCCCGACATTCCAAATTGTGTGAAAAGTCAGTTCATCTAAACATTAGCCAAGAGAAGGAAGATAAAAAGACTCATCTGAACAGAAAGAATAACCACCACAAGCCTGCCCGATGCTTTGGTCACGATTTTCATTCTGGCAACAACGTTCCGATCCAGGCACCCTACCCGTGAGGAAAGCCTGGGAACAGAGAGAGTGAGCACACTTTGCTAGGGATGACCCAGCTACCGGGGGGTGGGATCAGAATCTAATCTGACGTAACACTGTCCTGTCAGGTGATAATAGTGAACAAGGCCAGTCGTCTGTGTCATCTAAGGTGAGAGTTTCTCAGGTTGTTGACAGAAACGGCTCCTTGAAGTGACAGCTGACACACCAGTTCTTTCTGAGGCACAGATGGGGGCATTCTCGGTTCTCCAAGCTCAACGGGGAAAAGTAAGGGGGGGGCAGAAGGGGGGGTAAAATAAAAAGTAATCAGACGATCACAGAAAGTCACAATGAGCATCTCTCTTTTTCTCTCGTTAGATACGTTTGTTTGCAACTAACCCAAAATCAACTGTGAGGAACTGAGTGGGGGTGGGGGGAGGAAGGAGGAAGAAACAGGACACTCCACGGGTAGGTGGTCAGAAATGATCTGAGTGTCATAATAACAGAGGAAACAAAAATCCTGCAGTCCACAAATTCACCTTTGAATAAGACTTCTCTGGGGAAACCTGAGATCTCAGGCGTGATGCTGAGGTGAGATCACTCATTCCTACACAGAGTTTATGCTCAGCTGTCCTGCTAGCTCACAGACCAGCGCGGGTATTGGAAGATTCGATGTGGCCTAATGTTGGTAATTAACCAATTAGAAAATACACGTGGCAGAAATAATTTCCCCTCTCACCATATCAGGACTCTCTGCTTCTTATAAAAATGTGAAGAACGTGTTTTAATTTTTCACTTGTGTTTATACTTTGCTAATTGTCTGCTTTTGTTTGCTGGTGATTATCGTATAGTTACGTGTAATCATTGATAGCTACTGCTTTTAAAATTGTGAACAAATACTCTGAAAAGGACGAATAAAATTCTTTACAGCAAAATGTATTAGAGAAGAAAACCTGCTAGCTAAAATCCAAGGAGAATCGAATTATATTATATAATATATAATATACCGATCCTTTATTTCCAAGCTGATCACAGGTATTTACTGAAAAATTAAATATTTCCTAGGACAGTGATTTATTACTACATTCAAATACCAGTGTGCACACAAGCCCAGAACAGAAGGCTAGCACAGCCGGTATCTATTAAAACAGAAAGCTGGTTGGAACCATAGGCAAGTAATTAACCTCCTGGCCTACAGCTTTAAAACCCTAAAAGCAGTTCCTAGAATTTCTTTCATAATTTATGAACAACTGATGGAATTCATGTCACAGTCTGTGGACTCCCTTGCGGAATTCACCCCGGTTCTCACTGACCCTGAGCAGCTATAAACCCTCAGGAGCTGGTGCCCGGCGATGTCAGCTGACCCGCAGGGCACCCTCCTTGTCGCTCCAGCCCAGGACCCCTGGTGATGGATGATGGAGCTGCCGGCCAGGCACAGACCACAACAGGCACCTCACCGAGGGGAGAGTGTGCCCCCGCCCCCACCCTCGCCTCGCCGCAGCCCCAGATGACAACGGACACCCCTATTCTTCTGTGTGTTCACAGATGATCTACGTGCTGCTGCTAGAGGTTCTCAAGAGAAACGGGAAGTAGGGGACCCGGGAACAGAAGGTCAGACAGCGTATCTGGGAGTGTGCCTACCTGCGATCCAACCCAAGCGGGCACAGTGAGCACGAAGCGCCACAAAGCCCAGATCACTGCCGGGTGACGGCATGCTCACCTGCTGCCAGGCACCGCGCACGGTCCCTGCACACACACAAGCACCTTCGTGGAGTCCTGAACCAGCCCTGGGAGGCTGGGGCTCTGCGACCCCTGCTTTTCAGACCCAGAAACGAAGCTTGGAAGAGATGTAAGCACTTGAAGAAAGCTCATGCAGGGAGGAGAGGCATAAGATGGGGTTCGGAATTCGGTAGTTGGATTCCAGGACCCGCGCTCCGCACAGGGACCGGCATTAAGTACGCAGGGAGGAGAGGGAGTTGGTTCTGTGGTGGAAAAGCTTCTCCATGTGGGGAGTGTCAGGTAGACCCTAACTGACAAACGGCACACCCTCAAGCTTCCCAGTCGAGATTATTACCCTCAACGGATTGATCCCCAAGGTAATACCATCACACACATGACGGAAGGAATGTATGCAATTCCACGGTAAGAGCCCCAGGACCTCGGTAAGGGTGAGGCAGCACTGCTGAAGACTAAGAGATAAGAATACTGGCGGCGTGATACACTGAGGGACACGCTGAGGCTTAGCTACGTCCTCGATGAACCAGACACAAGTTGTGCAACTTGAGCTAGTCGCTGTGTTCTAAGGGGCATTTGTTCAAGCAAGAGGCTTGAACGGGAAACTTTCTGAAATTCCCTCCTATTTCCAAAATCAAGAATATTCTATTTTAACGATCCATAAAAGCAAATGTTGCATGCACACTCGCGGCATGTGCCCTTATTCTAATCACTGAATTATGAAGAATGAGCTGACTTTAGATCGTAGATACAAAGTTATGAAAAAATAATATTTTCAAGGTTCATGAAAAAAACAACAACAACAAAATTTTGTCAGACTTTGCCAGAGCAGTATAGGAGGGTGGGAATGGGAATAGAGCGGGGGTGGGGGCTGGGGGGAGAGATGGGGCATGCAGAAGAGACAGATAAGGCAAGGATACAACTGGCTGGTTATCTAGCAGTAAAAGGGGAAAAAAATCAAAACATGAAGAACCAGAGGGATTTTCTTTTTAATGTTTCCTTCAAACACTAATAAAAAAAATTTTCAACAGAGGCATAAACACTAAGATTCCACCCAGAACTAACAGACGGGTAGGAGGAATTCAGTAGCTAAGTTATCACACATGACTGTTAGCCATGAGCCAGCCAAGTTAAGACCCGTTCTGAGAAAGTGAACAGGCAGAAAACTGCCTTCGACACAACAGACACCACGTGGGTCCCTACACTAGACAGGAAGTGACGAGAGACACCAGTGGGCATACCGGAAGGAGGAGGCCCAGGCCACAGTCCGGTTTCCTCTTCATATACCTTAGCAGCTGTGACCACACAAGGGAATCTGCTTCCCAAAATACTGAGGGACAGTGTGCAGACAATGAAAACAAAACGAAACCAACCCCTTCGATGTGAGGGAAAACGGGAAGACGGTCATCACCTCCACTAAGACCTCCTCCTATCGCCGGGCATTCACAGGTACATCACCTCACTACCAGGTCTATCAGCTCATCAGCATTTCCTAGGAATAAAGTCATCTATCCAGCCAGGTAACATTCTGGGGGAAAAACAACAACTGTGGAGACAGTGAGATGTCGGGAGTTACTGGGAACAGGCAGAACACAGAGGATGTGAGGGCAGTGAATCTACACTGTGGGTGCTGCCATCGTGGGTGCACGCCAGTGTGCATGTGTCCAAACCCACAGGATATTCACCACCCAGAGGGAACCCTAATGCAGACTATGGACTCTGGGTGGTTCTTCTGTGTTGGTGTAAGTTCATCAGTTGTAACAAACACAACCCTCTGGCTGGGAAGGCGGATATCAGGGAGCTATGCATGTTGGGGCAGGAGATTGATGGGCAAATCACTGTACCTTCTCTTAACTGTACTGTGAGCCTAAAATTGCTCTAAAACATAAAGGCCGTTTCTGAAAAGAGGAATCTGGTGAAACTGCATTGAATCATCATTTTTCTCTCTGTATGTTACTACCACCATTAAGGTGACACAGGAGTATAGGGACGTGGGAATGTTAAGAGTATTTTGAAAACACCTCTCATTTGGCACTGAAGCATAAAAGTTTCAAATTACTGAAATAAGGGAAGCCTTTTAGAATTTCATTCCTCGTCTTTTATCCTGAAGAGTGTCAAAGCATTTTAGAATATTGTGTTAATTATAACAGCTGTGTACTGAAGGGAAGGAGGAAAGGAAAGGGAAAGGGAAAGGAAAGGAAAGGAAAGGAAAGGAAAGGAAAGGAAAGGAAAGGAAAGGAAAGGAAAGGAAAGGAAAGGAAAGGAAAGGAAAGGAAAGGAAGAGAAGAAGGAGGGAAGGAGGGAGGGAGGGAAGGTAGAAGGAGGGAGGGAGGAAGGAAGGAAAGAAGGAAGGAAGGAAAGAAGGAAGGAAGGAAAGAAGGAAGGTAGGAAAGAAGGAAGGAAAGAAGGAAGGAAGGAAGGAAGGAAGGAAGGAAGGAAGGAAGGAAGGAAGGAAGGAAGGAAGGAAGGAAGGAAGGAAGGAAGGAATTTTTTACTAAATATAAGAATTAGAAAAATCAATCAAAATCTAGAATGGTAAAAACGGTGTATCTGCCACCACATGCTCAAAGGCAGCCTTGTGGAGTGAGACCAGTAATGACGTTAATGCATGAGGGAGACCGGGTCCCTCAGGAAGCCGACATTTCCCAAGTGAGCTGTGCACTGTGTGACAGAATCACACAGGACTAGGGAAAAGAGCAAAGTGCGGGTCACGCTTACAGACTTGAACATGACAGACCGGGACACGCTCTGGGAAGTGATCTTAAGTTCTACACGACAGTGCCTTTTAAAGAAACACCACTTTTTAAGTCTTACAGGAGGGATGTTTTTCAGAGCAGGTCCCCTTCCCCAGCCTTCCAGAGAAAGTGCATCCTCTCTTCCCTCTTCTGTCCATGAGGACAGTGTATCAATTAAAGTGCCGTCATAGAACAAGCAGTGATCAGATCATTTTCACATTAGCTATTCCACTTAGCTGCAGAACATGGACGCATTCAACATTTTTCTAGAGGAAGAAATTGGCTTTTATAAAACTTTTAAGGGAGAGAAAACAGCCAGGTTAATTCTTCATTTGGGAGATATTTCGTATTATCGTTCCTGGTCTTTCTGGAAGAATCTGGAGGAGGTGGTTTTTATCACCAGTCACCGCGTGTGTACCTGTGTGGCTACGGATGTGAACTCGCAGGGTCCCGGTGCTGGCGAATTTCTGGCCACAATAGGGGCAGATTTTCTCCTTTTCTCCCGTGTGTGTCTAAATGGGACAGGATAGAAAGGGTTGAGGATAAACGTCAAGAATTAGGTAAAGATGATTAAGTGCTTCTGACAACGGTAAATCCTTTCTTCCTGGGTTATGTTTCATTAAGATGATTTAATAGCACAGTGAGATTTTCAACTATTTATCATGGGTATTCCCACTAGTTCAAAGCAAAAGCTCTCAGAACCGTGCATTAGTGTTAAGCTGAAAATAATTCCACAGTTTACTTTCTAAGCCTTTTATGGGGCCCCCACCTAAAATGACTCAGCTCTTAACAAAGCCAGTCTATGCCAGCAAGCCACAGGGTCAGAATGGGGCTCCAGCTGCCCCTGGCTGTTGCCAAGGAATGTTTACTCGGATGCATGGCCCACATTCTTTGGGTGTATTTAACCCTTGAGGACGGACTCAATCTCAGTGAAGTCAGGTTACCTGCATCCTGCTTGTCTGAACTGGACTCACTTTGACTAATTCAACCTTTAAAATCAGCAGGTGTTACTCGAGCGGTCAGTCAGTTTGAAAGACCATAGCTGTCTGCAATATACCTTTAATGGGTATAAAAACCGCACAAGGAAAGCTACATGAGTTTCCTCCAAAGCAGGTATTAGAACCTCACACCTGTCAGATGGGCTGTCATCAAAAAGACAACAAATAGCACGTGTTGGTGAGGAGGAGGAGAAAGGGGAACCCTCCTGCACCGCTGCTGGGAATGCGGCCTGGCGCAGCCACTGTGGGAACTGGTATGGAGAAGCCTCAAAAAAATTACAAGTTCAACTGCCTTCTGACAGTGATCCCTCTTCTGGGACTGAATCCAAAGAAACAGATTCACAAATACATGTTCATTGCAGCGTTATTTACTGCACCCAAGAAAGGGAAACAATGTAACTTTACATGGACTGGTGACTGGATAAAGAAGATGTGAGCCTGACCTGTGGTGGTGCAGTGATAAAGCATCGACCTGGAAATGCTGAGGTCGCCAGTTCGAAACCCTGGGCTTGCCTGGTCAAGGCACATATGGGAGTTGATGCTTCCAGCTCCTCCCCACCTTCTCTCTCCTCTCTCTCTCTCCCTCTCTGGCTCTCTCTCTCCCTTTCTCTCTCCTCTCTAAAAAAAAAAAAAAAAAAGAATAAAAAAAATTAAAAAAAAAAAAGATGTGATACATATAGACAATGGAACATTACTTGGCCATAAAAAGGGGGGAGGTGGAAATCTTGGCATTTGTGACCAGCATTGATGGACCGGAGAGGGTATTGTACTAATGGAAATAGGTCAAATAGAGAAAAACAAATAGCGTATGATTTCACTCCTGTGTGTACTCTAAAGATAGCAAAAGAAACAAACAAAACAAAAATAAACTCAGAGGAGAGAGAACAGATTGGCAGTGAGGAGGAGGTTGGGGAGGTGGGATTGGTATAGGGGTGAAACCTATGGTAATGAACTTGTGCTGGTGATCACTTTGTCCAATCATAAGGCTGCATGCCTGAAACTTACACAGCCTGAGAATTTTTAAAAACAATTTCCAATACAATGTTACAAAGTTCAAAGAGAAAAAAACAAAAACAAAACCGGATCTCTCCAAAAAGAGGAGACAGATTAAGCATTTGAAACTCCTCTCATCATCTCCTGGGGAAGAACAGTTATTGTGCCAACATCAAAACAGGCCATGGCACCAGAGGGAGGGGCTGGAGCTTGGGAGGGGGCACAGAGGTCGTCACCTCAAGGACCGGCCTGTCTTCTATGAAAGTGCTTTCAGAACTTTTTCCACTGCAGAGACAGCTTGAACCCTGGAGAGGGCACTCAGTGGGTCCTCTGGGCTGACCCATAAATCCGAGCTCACACAGCCAGCATTCACACTTGTTTTTCTACAAACAACTGGCAAGTATTATTATCTGAACCGACATGGGCTGATGAAGAAAAAAACCGGAAAGGTGTTTGTAAAGCAATGCACAGGCCTGGCCTGCCACCTGCTCACCCGACAGCCTCATAACCTGTCACTCGACATCCGAATTAGCTTTGAATAATGCAATGACTAAGGCAATTCCTGTTTTGTTTTTAAAAACACCCGTGTTAATCCAAAAACCTATAAAAAGAGAGGGGGGGCTCCCATGCACAGAGTGCTCTGACCGCCTTGCCCCCACAGCTCTCAGGGGCTGTGTGGCCTCTTCCTCAATGCTAGGTTTCCTTTCCTACAAAAAACCTATCTTTTCTGAAAAAAGGGAAGGAAACAAGTCCCGAAGAGCTGATATAACTCATGCGTTCCTTGTCCAGTTTGCAGTCATCTGTGGATCAGTGAACGCCATCTTGATTCTCGCATGTGCCCCACTGCGTGCACCCACACTACCCGGATGACAGACGCACCAGGCCCCCCACGCCCAGGGGGCTTTGAGACTGACCTTCTTGTGGCTCCTAAGGACGGACGGCGTGACGAAGGCCTTGTTGCACAGCTCGCACCTGTACTTCTTGTGCCGCTCGTGGACCACCTGGACGTGGACGTTCAAGGTGTCCTTCCTCTTGAAGGCGGCCTCACAGTGGTGACACTTGAAAGTCCTCTCACCTGAGAGATCAAAGGGCACAGGGGAGGAAGGTGAGATGCAGCAGGAGGGTCCAGCCCGCTATCCGCCTGTGTTTGCCCCACAAGTTAGCGTCACAGCTCCAACAACTTGTCATCACTACAAAAGGCCATTTTTCCACCACACATTTTGGTTCCCTATTTGCTAAATCACTGTGTGACAGGGGGTGGGGATGGGGGGAGAAGACCTTCATGTACAGTCTCATTCCCTTCAACTGAAAAAAGGTGGGGATCACTTTTCTTGAGGTACCATGCATCTTCTTTAAAAGTCAGTGTGCAGGGTGGGGGCTGGGCTTCGAGGTAAGTAGTCTCGTGGTGACCAGAGGCCTCTGTCAAGCAGTGAGAGGCGGTGGGGTTCCCCCTCCTTTCTCCCCTGAACCCCACGATGATTCCCGTGGTCTTCTGAAAAGGGGGTATGGTCAGGCCAGGTCACAGGCAGCCAGCTGGGGAGGGAGGCCCCAAAGGCAGGCAGAAGTGGGTCCGAGCAGCCTTCCCATGTCAGGACAGGGGCACCCTCCACCCCCTTTCTGCCTCAGCACAGTCTCAGAGACTTGGTCTCCGGCACTTGGATGGACAGGAGGCCCCTACAGGGGACCTTAGTCAGCTGTCAAACAGCTGGGGTTCAACACAGGCTCTCTGACACCTTGTGGAGAGCAGGGGAGCCCAGAGGGGCAACTTCTGGTTCATACCCTAGAGCCCTGGTTGGCAAACTGCGGCTCGCAAGCCACATGCCCCTTGAGTGTGGCTCTTCCACAAAATACCACGTGCGGGCGCTACCTCGATAAGGAATGTACCTACCTATATAGTTTAAGTTTAAAAAATTTGGCTCTCAAAAGAAATTTCAATCGTTGTGCTGTTGATATTTGGTTCTGTTGACTAATGAGTTTGCCGACCACTGCTCTAGAGCCCTGGGGTGCCCCATTAGGGAGCCTGGCCTTCCCCCTCCCTGGAACCTGTGTTCAGGGAGCTCACAGCACTTTTTCAGCGTTCATAGAATGCCACCTCTGTAGCACTCCTCGTAACACATAGGTCCAACGCTCCACAATCCGACGGCAATACATTTTAAGCGATGAATGTACAACAATCAGAAGACAGGGACAGCTCTCAGAAAGTTGTAAGATGCACGGAGCACACAGTCCCATGGGTAAGGCAGAGCAGTGCTCAGGTATATCGTCCCTCGTGAGAGGACCATTCCATTAGCCCTGATTCACACACGCACTCTGAGACCAAGCACACCAGTCACTTTCTACGTCTCCATCAGAGGGGACCCCCGTTCCAACCCTTGGACTCCCCTGCACTGGAACCAGCACACGGATAAGTAACATGAGAGCCCATTCCTTCTTCACAGCCAACGGAAGGAAGGAAGGACAGAAAGAAGGAAAAGAGAAAAGAAAGACAAGTCACTCTCCCATTGTCTTTTCAAACAGAATGATGGCTGGGTACAGCCTCTCAGAGGCCTGTTGAAATCTGAACTGGAAACAGTCACGTGCAAAAGTAAAGATCACTCAGGCATCGGGCAGGTGCCGAGAGCTGCCTGTCCCCGCCCTGGCTCGTCTGTGTGGCAGAGGCTACTGACGTGACCTCGTCTGTCTTCATGGACCTGTTTAGATCCACCTAAACATTGTATTGATATAAAAGAAGTAACCAGTGAGAGGAGAATGAAATATTAATAAACTGGCCTAAGTTTACAAATGTTAATCCTCGATCTTATTCAGGCGCTGAAAGGAATGTAAAAACAAACCCTCCAGGATGGGACTGGCTCCTATCAAAGCATTTTCATTCAACGGTCAAGTGAATTGAAACACTGCTTCCTAAGAAAAATCCTCCTCAAACTGTCCCATGGGGGTCCTCACCTGTCTCTTTTAATTTTTAAGTCCAGACAGCTTGGTTTTAAAGTTTATCAGAATTTTTAAATTCTGACATGAGATTTTTTTTTTTTAATCGGCTTTTGCCAGATTTCTCTACCTCAAATTTATCAGGCTTTGTCCTTACCTCACAACCAAGAAGCTGGCTTAGCAACCTGCCTTTTGGTTCTCAGGGTACCAGAAAATAGTAACAATTTCCACAGGTAATTGTGGCGAGTGTTCCTTGTGTCCTGAGCTCTGATGCAAGCTTCTAATAACCGCCTTCACATTGTGAATTCTGACAGGTTCCCATTTCCTGCCGTGTAGGATGAGACGTGGTATTCTGTCCTCCATCGGGGCCATGTCTGGTTCCCCATCATTCTAGCTCACTGACCTGATGTCTGCGTCACCCTACATCACTCACTCACTTCCAGAGCTCCTCTTCCTAACCAGTGTCCCCATGCGGCATGAGGAACCACCTGCCCCCTGAGTTGGTCACCATGATGCTGAACACACAGGCAAGGTTCCGTCTTCGGTCACCTTGGTCCCCTGCCCCCCAAAGGGATGAGAACCGACAGGCCAAAGTCAAAAAGTATTGGATTCCTTCCGTGGAAACTCCCTTGCTGGTATGAGAAATAAAATTTCTTCTCCGCAAAGAAAAATGATGTCCTCCTGAGTGTTGGGGCCAGGCCTGTAAGTGAACGAGGCTCCCTTGCCTATATCCCTAGTCTGAAACCCACTCATCTTGTAACAGTTCTCTTTCTGACCGCGGTGACAGCGACACAGAACGGGCATCCCCGCGGCGTCACGACACGCTGTGCTTATTCAGGGTCCAGCTGTTCTGTATAAGGAAAACAGAAAGCCACGCTAAGAACATCCCCAGAGCAGCCAGAAGTCCAGGGAACAGTGAGATCACACAGCCCTTGCCTATGGGAGAAGGTGCACTCCACTGTCCTCCACACCTTCCGTGTGCCTAACAACCTTAATATCGTTACGGTTTTGATTTTGAGATATGTCTTCTGGCCAGAGAAAATGCCTCCCAAGATGCTGTCTGATGCTGTCCCATCAACTGTCAGGAGAGAATAACTCCTTCAGCTCTCCTCAGACATATTAACAATTTAATCAGCGGTAGAGGGGGCACGTGAAGAGGATATTCTGCTAATTAAAACGGCGTAAATTAAAAGCCAGAAAGAGACATATCACTAGGTCATGACCACTTTTGCTTTGATTTTTAGATATGATTGTGCAGGAAATCTCAGGTGACTTTAACACCTGAGCAGTGAACCCACTTTAAAATTCAGCTGGGCAGGAACATCTTCTCCGAAACAAAGCGATGCCCTTCGGTGATGTGGCTGTTGTATTCTAAAAATAGCTCTATGTGGGACTCCCACACGGATTTTCAAGGTGCAGATGGATGTGTGTAATGAACCAAAAGCAAACACATGCCCCTGCCAAAGAAGTGAGGCCCCAGAGGCTGTGTGGTGAGTGGGAAACCGTTGGCTGCTCATGACGGGATGCCGCCCCACCCCGCTGGGCCTGCAGGATGCCCCCGCCTCTCTCTGCATCTCAGTCCTTCTCAACCCCTCCCTCTAAGGGCTCAGGTCTGATGACTACTCCGACCCTTCCCAACGTCCAACCTCCATGAGCTCACGCAATCACTCCAGAGTCGGCATGTTTTAAAGAGTCAGCTACGTTCCCTCTATCGTTGCTTTTATTATTTTACTGGGAAGCGGCCACCCCTCAAGCGTTTCGCACACACGTACACCCAGGTCACTGCTGCTTGGGTCAACACCCAAAACATGTCAGTACCCGAGAATGTAAAATCGTTCCAGTGAAAAGAGACCAAAACGTCTGCTTTAGAACAAATCTCCAAGATGCCTTCTGGAACATAGGAAATGTTTTCCTACCCAAACTTTTAAATAGTGGGAAGAAGTGATATGAAATATGACATCTCATGAAATGATTGCTCTCACTGTGGGAAATTAAAGCAAGGATAAAGAAAGGAAAGATGAGCCTGACCAGGTGGTGGCGCAGTGGATAGAGCATAGGACTGGGATGCAGAGGACCCAGGTTTGAAACCTCAAGGTCACCGGCTTGAGCGCAGGCTCACCAGCTTGAGCCCAAGGTCACTGGCTTGAGTGTGGTGTCATAGACATGACTCCATGGTCGCTGGCTTGAGCCCAAAGGTCACTGGTTTGAAGCCAAAGGTCACTTGCTAGAGCCCAGGCTCTCTGGCTTGAGCATGGAGTCACTGGCTCTGCTGTAGCCCCCACCACCTCCAGTCAAGGCACATATGAGAAAGCAATCAATGAACAACTAAGGAGACTAAGGATCCTCAACAAAGAACTGATGCTTCTCATCTCTCTCCCTTCCTGTCTGTCCCTATCAGACACAGCCAAGCAGTCCTGGGTGTACAGCAGACGATGACTTCAGGTCCACCCTCCTGTGCCTGCCCGCGCTCCAGGGGGACAAGGACCAACGGGCTCACCCCGCCGCCCGCGCCCACTGGACGGACTTACTGTTGTGGATGAGCAGGTGCCGGTGCAGGGAGAATGGTGTGCGGAACAGGGCCTTGCACTCCTCGCACTGGAATGGCCTCTCTTCAGAGTGGGTCTGCAGACAGAGAAACCGAGTCAGGGGGAGGCCAAGCCTGCAAGAATCTGAGCTTGGGCTCGAGACGAGGAGACAAGATGGGAAAGCAGACCCCATTTCCTCCTCCTGGTGACCCTCTCCCACCAGTAAACTGTCCCCACAAATATGCCGCTGCGTCTGCAGGAGAACGCCGTATGTTCCAATGCTCACGTTAATTAGAAATCTGATCAATGGGAAAGGCAGCTGTGCCTATCATCACAAAATACTGTTCGGGACACACGTGGAGATTTTTGGGGCTCTACTTCAAGTCTAATCAACGCCTGATATTCTGAGCCACAAGTTCCTCCATCACGGCCCAGCCTCTAGTGGTGCTGCTGGTTGGGCACTGTCCACAGAAAGCCAACTGGGGAGACTGCTGGCCCCCTCCCCACTCAGCTCCAATGAAGAACTTCAGATCAATTTTAACCCTAGGCGACGCTTTCCCCCTAAATTCTACCAGAACCTGATTAACTCATCGCTGATTAACGCTAGGGAGCATGTGTCAGATGTTCATTTTGTGTCCGAGGCCAGACACTTTCCATGAATTATTTTGCTTTATCCCAGCAGTCACTCAATGAATAACAATACGACTATTATCCCCATTTACCGATAAGCTCAAACCGTTTCAATAACGGGCTGGATATCCAACAGCTCTGATGCAGCAAGCACTGCTGAACACATGACAAACAAAATATATGGACACACGAGAAGCAACAGAAACCTCCTGCTAAGATCTAAGACTCGGAAACACCCACCACTAAGCCAACACCTGTTCCGCATCACACGCCGGCACCGATCCACTCGGCACAGATCTGTGGATGAAACCTGACGGCAGCATGGACAGCAAGGGCACACCATGACATCCACCATTGGACTGTGCTCTCCCCTTATAATGAAACAGGTTGTGTTACTGAGGGGCTTTTATGATGCATGGGGCATACCAATCAAGGGAATAATCTAAAGGAAGTTGCTTATTTCACCACACAGGGATGGGCATATTTTCTTGGGCGAGTGGATACGAAGACATTAGGGATACAAGCATGTCCTATGAACACCGGGTTGGTGAGAGAGGCACCTACCCATCATGCCTGTTTTCAGCTGTGAAAACTATCGAGAAAGGATGGATTCAGCCAGAAACGTGAAGTGATAGGTGAACTCAGATCAATATGAGAGAGAGAGAGAGAGAGAGAGAGAAAAGAAGAAGAAGAGGTTCCTTTTATTACATAAAATATACTAACATTCAGCAAAGAAAAATAAGGCATTTCAAATGGACAGGAAAACTGTAACATGTTTATTAGTAAATGGTGTTTAGGCAACTCTATTAGACATTCAGGGGAATAAAATAAGTTCGATCTGTTCCATATCCCTGCAAGATAAATTCCAATTCAATTCAGGTGTCTTTTTTTTTTTTTAATAAAACCCTAAGCAAACTATAAGGAAATATAAATATAAGTAAATTTTAATGATTTTTGGTGCTGGCTTTGGCAGCGCATATACTTAAAAAAATGGAAAAATGCAGAGATTAACATGGTCCCTGTGCAAGGATGGCAGTCAAATTCATGGAGTGTTCCATATTTAGATATATATATATATGATATATATATATATATCATATATATGATATATATATATATAATTTTTGAGTGGAGAAAGTTTCCTCAGCATGTCAGAAACCCAGGTATTCATATGAGAGAAAGAATTAAATTTTAAAATGCAAGGCAAAAAAAGGTCTGAAACACTGGGTTGCTTTAACCTTCCGAAAATATCATATCCCACCATAACGCATGCTTCCTCTTTTTCTCGATTCAGGACAAAACCACCTATGGATATGGATAGCAGCTCGATTATGAAATACTTGGGACAGCAATGTGCCACGCAACCCGCTTAAGCAAACCGAAACCACCACTCAGAGATGCTGGCCTGAAGTCGGCAGCATATTTTAACTAATAGTCGGTCAGTGCCTAGCAGGTGACTATAAACACTTCTGTCACCAGGCTGCAACTCCACGCACGGAGTGGAGACAGCGTGGCTTTGGGAAGGCGCAGCAGAGAATCCACAGGTGCCACTGTTCTGACGACCCTTGGAGGCTATCTGACCTGAGTCAGGGGGGTAGAGTGCAGCCCCTAGTGTGGATAGATGACTTCTGTCTCCTAGATACATTTTATAAGAACTGGATAAAATGTAGCCTTCTTTTTTTTTTCTAAAGGTGCCTTAGGCTTCCATTTTTCATCTTTAAAGGGAAACAAATGTTTCCCCAACAGGAATCACATGATCCTTGAGTTACAGGGTGTCCCTGTTTGAGTGCCAAGTTCACTGATGACACCAACATCTGCTGGTAGAACAAGGGGACGGACTCACGGACATGTGTGATGAAACAGATCCTTGTGTGCACAGAGTCTGATGACCACTGCTGATGGAAAAAACACGGGAGAAAATTTGCTGCACTCTTCATAACACCTCATAAGATGTCATCAAGATGAGTCAGAAGGTTTATGGCATGGTTTTTCATAGAGTGACTACCGAATTAGTACATTTGTAGCCACAGAGACTAAATATTAATTGCATGAGAGCAGAGTAAAATTTTCACCAGGGCCATTCACAATGAAAAGTGAGAACCTTGACTCTCAGTATGGTAGCTCCACAGGTAACAGTATTTACTGGAAATGGCCACGTGCAAAGCAAGAAAACTTTCATGAAATTCAGGAGAAATACATAGAGAAAAAAAAAACTTGAATATTCCAGAAATATGGGTTAGAACTATTCTTTTTCTTCTTCTTTTTTTTTTCTTTCTTTAAGAATTTGGTCATTGAAGTCTCAAGTCTGCATATCATAAGCACATTACCATTCCATTGGGTCACCTAATAGAGAGAGAGAGAGAGAGAAGAAATCCATTTCTTTAAGCTCGGGTCAGGAAAAGGCCTTCGTCCCCCTCAGAGAATGAAGAGGATACAATTTAGCTGATGTCCCTACAGAATTAGAGTCCAGCAGGGCCACGCCCACAACACAAAGCTCCATTAGTACAAAGCCATTCCCCCCTCCCCACCCCGCGGGGAGCCAATGACTAAATCCTCTGGCCTGAAGCATTCCCTGAGAGCGCACAGAGTCTGCCAATGGGGAGTCACCACAGACTGTCCGAGGTCTTCCTCCAAGACAGGCACGGACCCCCACTCGGGGCGCTGTGCCCTCTACGATGTGCTCAGAGATGCCACCCCGATGTCTGACCAAGGATGCTCCGGGCAACACGGCTTCCTATAGAACCTGGCCGGCTCGCTACCTTGACTGTGCCCATGGAAGTTCTGCCCCTGATGGCCGTGGACTAGCTCCTGGATCCTAATGAGCGCTTTCTCTCTCCCTCAGGGAAGCTCTGACTCCATGGGGACAACAGCCACACCTATTCAGCCACCATCCGGAGAGCATTCTGATCTCCTAGATTTCAGGGGCGGTGGGTGCTGTACAAACCTGTCGCCCCCTTGTACGACCCCCTGCGGCGCCCGTGGCGGATGTGAAGGGAAGAGACCAGACGCAGAGCTGCAGTGAGAGCGGCGCCTTCCTAAGGTGTTTTCAAGGACTTACGTTCTTCTTGTCACTGTGTGAAACGCAAGCCAGCCATTACGGTGTTAGAACCCAATCCGTTCATCTCTTGAAAGACTTGTCATTCTCTGAGGTCTGATAAAATGCCACCCAGGCCAAGTCTGAGCTGTGGCATCTTTCAAACTGACTGTGACCAAGTCAATGATACACACACACACACACACACACACACATACACACACACACACAAACAAAAATCCAGCACATGCACGCCAGACACATATTATTTCATTCAATGACCTTACTCTCCTTTTTACCTTCTCTGTGCTATTTTTAATGGACTGGCCATGGCCCCTTAAACACAAAGTGGTCATGGCCCCAAATTTGGAAGTCACTGTATAGTATACTATATTCCAAGAAAGACTGTGACCAGAGGTCCTGAGAGAGCTCAAAAAGTTCCCCTCTGGAAGGCTATGTAAAGAGATAAGAAAAAGGGTCTTTTTTTTTTAGACTGGACACTCCTCCATCCCTGTCCCCCCACCCTGCCAACCCCCCACCCCGGGACTTCCTCAGGACAAATGTCCTCTGTGCACACTTCCACCCTCAAGCGAGCACTGCCAGCCCCAGAGTCTGAGCTGGGTCAGTCTATCCCGGCGTCCTGCCTGGAGGAAGAGGTTTGCCTCACCCAGTTTTGCATCGCATCAAGTTTCATAGGGAATCAAATGGAGGGGGAAGACGAATGGAGTGGTTTCTGTCCAAGGGGTTCCGAAACATTGGTCCAGTTGTGATTTACAGACTTTAAGTACACTTGGACCCGGAGAAGCCATCTGTTATTGTAGCTAGACCCTGAAGGACAGCCACGCATCAGGTCCCGTGGCTCCCAGAGAGGACTAGGGGGAGGGAAAGGAATGCCGGCCTATGTGACTAACAGGAGGCACCAGCAAGCACCTCGATTTTGGAAACGGAAGTTGCTCCCTCCCAACTCCACTACATATTGTCAGGATCCCCGTGAAGGACCACACCCCCTTTGCAAGTAAACCTAAACATTAAGATAATTGACCTGAAGATAAATCAAATAAGCATAATAAAAAAGCATGGGTTACAGCAGTGGTAGTCAACCTGGTCCCTACCACCCACTAGTGGGCGCTCCAGTTTTCATGGTGGGCGGTAGCAGAGCAACCAAAGTATAAATAAAAAGGTAGATTTAACTATAGTAAGTTGTTTTATAAAGATTTATTCTGACAATCTTAGCAAAAATCCAACATAAAGTACTTGGTAAGTAATTATTATTATATGCTTTAACTTGCTGTAACTCTGCTTTATAAACTTTATAAAGTAAAGTGACTTCCCTACTTTATAAATCACCATTACTGTGGAACCGGTGGGTGGTTAGAAAATTTTACTAGTAACAGAAATACAAAACTGAGCGGTAGGTATAAAAAGGTTGACTACCCCTGAGTTACAGCATCAAAACTAAAACAACAACAAAAAAGTTCATGTGCAATAAAGAGTTATTTAAAATAACCACCTTCAGTCACGCTGCATGAGGAAGATCTGTCCGACTCCGAATGGTATTTCCACCCCACCCCCACCCCGTTTTCCTTACCTGTCCCCCCTATTCTTCCACATCCCACCTGGCGACTGGTGAAGAACAACAGAAGAAAGAGTTGATTTGGTTTTATCGCCTCACTCCTGGAGGCTATTTCAGACACTTCCCCACAACTGCGGCAAGAACACACACAGGAGCCCGTCACACAGTCCGCAGAGCCCTCTGTCTGCAGCAGCAGCAGCAACAGCAGGTCGAATGTGCTCTCCCCGTTGGAAACCACAGGTGTCGTTGTTTCTGTCCTTCCCGAGGCATCATTGTTACTTTCAGATGATTTAGGGCAGTGGTCCCCAACCTTTTTTGGGCCACAGACTGGTTTAATGTCAGAAAATATTTTCATGGACCCGCCTTTAGGGTGGGATGGATAAATGTATCACGTGACCAAGACAAGTGTCAAGAGTGAGTCTTAGACAGATGTAACAGAGGGAATCTGGTCATTTTTTTAAAAATAAAACATCGTTCAGACTTAAATATAAATAAAATGGAAATAATGTAAGTTATTTATTCTTTCTCTGCGGACTGGTGTCAAATGGCCCACGGACCAGTACCGGTCCACGGCCCAGGGGCTGGGGACCACTGATTTAGGGCCCAGAGCACAGGCAGTGGCATGAAGGCCCCGGGCCAAGGCTCCCACATGGCACGTCACGTCAACCATGCTGTGAGAAACTCAGGCGTGTGGGCAGATCAGTTTCATCAGAGAGAGAGAACCAGAGGCTTCCAGGGACAGGGCAGGAAATCAGCCAGATACATGTCCCCGTCACGCCATGGGAACGAGTGCGCTCCTGCCCCTGGGCACGCCTCGCCGGCGAGCCACAGAAGGCGGGCAGCCAGACATCACGCAGGGAGATCCAGACGTTCTCTACCAACCTGTGCACTCTCCTCTATATCTGCCTTTTGTTGTTCTTTTCTTTTTAATATGGACACTGAAATAATAACTGTTTAAGTGACCTCAAAAGAGCTGTCTTTGAAAAGTCCCCCAAAATACTGACATCCCGACCATTGACCTTGGCACCATACAAGTTGGAACCGTGTGGTTCCATGAACACGTGGGGCTTTTTTATTCCCCAGTAAATATCATAAATGTATTTTCATGTCCTTAGGGTTTTCTTAACATTTTCTTTTTTCTTTTCAATTTCTTCCTTTATTGGAAGAATGCAGCCCTGGCCAGTTGGCTCAGCGGTAGAGCGTCGGCCTGGTGTGCAGAAGTCCCGGGTTCGATTCCCAGCCAGGGCACACAGGAGAAGCGCCCATTTGCTTCTCCACCCCTCCCCCTCTCCTTCCTCTCTGTCTCTCTCTTCCTCTCCCGCAGCTGAGGCTCCATTGGAGCAAAGATGGCCCGGGCGCTGGGGATGGCTCCTTGGCCTCTGCCCCAGGCGCTAGAGTGGCTCTGGTCGCAGCAGAGCAACGCCCCGGAGGGGCAGAGCATCGCCCCCTGGTGGGCAGAGCGTCGCCCCTGGTGGGCGTGCCGGGTGGATCCCGGTCGGGCGCATGCGGGAGTCTGTCTGACTGTCTCTCCCTGTTTCCAGCTTCAGAAAAATTAAAAAAAAAAAAAAAAAAAAAAGAATGCAGCATATAACACATATCAACATAGAATATACGTGTTAACTGACTGTTTATGTTCACAGTATGGCTTCCTGTCAACAAGAGGCTATCCGCCTTTTGGCTCTTGGGGAGTCGAAAGTAAGTAAGTAACGAGTTTTTTGAAAAGATAGGATTCCTGATCCACCAAAATCAATAAGCAAATATTTATCACATCAGAAATACATCTGAACATACATTTCTAAGATGTCCAGTCTCTTTGGACAATTTCCCCCTTAATTCAATCAAACACAATTTGATACATTCTGGAGCCAAGAGCTTGAGTCAAGTGTCAGAATGCAAACAGAAATCCACACAGAGAAGGAAGGGATGACGATTTAAAGAGAGTCCCGTTAGAAAGGAGGAAGAGGGGCCTGGCCTTTGGTGGCACAGTGGATAGAGTGTCAACCTGGAACACTGAGGCTGCAGGTTCAAAACCCTGGGCTAGCCTGGTCAAGGCACCTATGGGAGTTGATGCTTCCTGCTCCTCCCCCTTCTCTCTCCTCTCTCGTTCTCTCTCTCTCCTCTCTCAAATGAATAAACAGAATCTTTAAAAAAAGATTGGTTTAAAAAAAAATGAGGAAGAGGGAAGTCAGTGAGGTCACACCGAATGAAGACAAATGTCAAGCAGTTTTAGACATGGTTACACAGAGAATTAAGGACAGAAAGCTTGGAAAATACTGAGGCCACAGTGCAGAGAGCCAGGTGACAGGGTGAGGTGTGTGCACTGTGCTATCTCTCGGTGTAGGGAACCTGCTGACCACAAGAGAGCACAGGAGGGACCGATCAGAGCTGTGCTCTGGGATGCTCTACCTGGAGGGGGCACTGGAGTGGGAAGTGACAAGACCAGAAGCCTCCTTAGACATCGTGACAACGAGCCACCACCAGGGACGGTGAAGGGACATAGGGCTGGGAAGGTGGTGAGGTCACACAGAGGGGAGACTCTTTAAAGAACTGCCTTCTAACTTCAAAAACGGGGCTAAGACTAACAGAAAGACACAGGGACACATCTACACTGTCATTGTGAACGGAGTATTGAAATAGGGACCTTCCAAAAGCAAGGTTATGAGGCACAAAGAATGGAAAGGCCACCCGGGGACAGGCTGAATTCATTGGGTCAGAAAGACACCCAGCTATGTATCAGGTAAGCAGTCGCACACAAAGGTCGGGCGAAAGCTTGGGATTCAAAGGACGAGTCATTTGGAATTCACCCGTCTAGAGCGGACTGCAGCAGTCAGGGTTGTGGTCGACACGGAAGAGTGGGAAGAGGTCCAGCAGAAAGTATCCAGGGTGCCTCCACCCCCCAGGGTCAGGACCCCGGTGCTCAGAGGGATGGACAGAAGACTCCTCAGCAGAGACCGCACCGTGCGCGGGCGAAGAGACTCTCAGAAAGGGGACGGGGACAAAGGCGTCAGACCTCATGCAGAGGAGGAGAACAAAGGCAGCATAATTCACACAACCTGAGAGCACAGCAAGGCAGGGGACACTGTGCCTGTGAGGACAGCACCCTCGACAGAGAACAGAAGACCCCCCCCGACAGAGAACGGAAGACCCCGGGGCCCTGGGGCTCAGGGCCCGAGGGAGGGGTGAAGTCACCGCACTGGGTTCTCCCACTGTGCCAGATACAGCCTGCCCTGCTGCTCAGAAACTTCTTTAAAAGATAAACAGTTGGAAAATCATGTTGGGGGGGGGGGGGGAGAGTGACACTGCTCATCGCATTTACCTTCTTGTGATTCTTGTACACATTCCGGTGAGCAAAGCCCTTCCCGCAGAGCTTGCACTTGTAAGGCTTGTCTTCACTGTGGATGACTTTGTGAGCGCCCACCTGGTCAAGCCTCTTGAAAGACTTATTGCAAATCTCGCAATTATAGGGCCGTTTCTCTGTGAAAAGTGAGAGCAGACAATCTCACGTCCACACGAGGAACAGGACACAAAGGGGAACAGCAGCCTCACCCTGTATCATGTCTCAGGGCCGTGGTGTCTCGAACATGACCAAAATCAAAACGGCTGACCCCCACCCCCTGGCCTGAGGCACCCACGCTGGACACGGGCCTGGCCGCGAGAGAGACGCAATCTCGTTCTCCGCAGGGCCCCCTTGGTCAACTCAATGGGTCACACAGCTTAGATAGAAAGGTGAAGTTAAAATTCAGTGAAGAAATTCTACTGGCCGGTGAAACATCTGCTAATAGGTGTGAGTTTACATCTGGGTCACGGCCCCAAGGCCAGGAGTGGCCCGACAGTGACGGACAGAAAGGACGGCCTGGCCTCCCGCTCAGCCCGCTGACCCCCACGCAGCTTACACAGTATTTGTGTGATGTTGATAAGTAGGTGTAAAAAACAACAACAACACCCTGCATTTCAAACAAAGCATATCTGAAGGTCACCTGCTCCCAATCTCATATTTTCATTTACCAAAATATCTATACCTATCTCCAGAGTGGACGCTCAAAAACATTGTGACTTCAGTGGCCTCAAGTTAGAAGTTAGAGACGTCCTGCACTCTAGAAAGAGACCTCATAAAGCCAGAGTTCTCTTCAGAACTGAGATTTTACAAATCTGTGTGACAGACCTATTTGTGATGTTTTTTACAAGTTTTAAAACATACATCCTCAAAATGTATTTGTAAACGTCGCGCTAGTGTTTATCAGTCCCATCGTTAGAACACGGGAAGCATCTCCACACGTAGGAACCATAACCGCTCACGCGGCCCTCAGTGCCGGACCCTCCGCTGGCTCGACCCCCAGATGAGCGCAATCCTGGCAGCTTGGAAGTGGAAGAACCAGCATCCCATTTCGCAGATGAGAAATGCAGAAACTGAGGCGCCAGGAGGACTCAGGAACAAACTCAGTGCTGGCTTTGAAGATCTTCGAACTCCACTAGTCCGGCCAGCTTTGCTCTATATATTATATAATCAGACTGAGGTCGGGGGGTGATGGGTGGGTGGGGGGGGGAGTTAGCTGACTTGTTCACAATAGCACGGCTAGTAAATACAGAGCTAGAACTAACAGCCAGGTCTCCTGATAACCAGTCTCTGAGCTCCTAGAAATGACAAGGTGAATACTGGAGTGGTTTCAATATAAATAAAAAATATATAGGTGTGTGTGTTTTACCTGAGTGGGTGATCATATGACGTTTTAGCTGATTCGCTGAAATAAATTTCTTCCTACATTCTTGACAACCGAATATCTCGTGAACCTGCCAAAGGGGAAGCTGACAGTTACATCCACTGTCAAAGCGAAATAAATTACACAGAGCTCAGAGGGCAGCAGGAACTTGTGGGGCAGTCGCTACAGTAACAACCAGATGGCCTGTCATTGTCCACCCTCCCCTGTTCATTCCCCCACTATCAGCTGAAATTGCAATGAGCCTACGTTACTTAGTGAACACATGTCATTAAAAGAAAGTAAGACGTAGCTGTTTAAATATGTAACACTGCTGACCTACTTAGTATTAAATGTATCCCTTCCGTAAAAAAAAAAAAAAAAAAAAATCCTCCTGCTGTGTTAACCCTCGGTTATGCAGAGATGAAGACCGGGAGACAAGTGGCCTGCAGGTGGTAACAGTCCTGCTATTGGAGTCGAAGGCATTTGAAGCTTAAATGTACACAGCACAGAACACCACGTGGATGGCTGGGGAAGCCATGGGGATGTGTGACTCTGAGAAACCCTTCGTGTGCAGTACCCCCTCGCGTGACGGGGACACCAGGAAAAGGAAGGATCAGAAGCCTCAACAGATAAGGGGGATCGCTTTAGCAGACGCCTGGCTGACGCGGAGGTCACAGTCACATCCTGGGGTCGTCCCTTCCCGCACCAATAGTCAGGAAGCCCAGGGGGCATGTATGATAAGAGTGAGTCTGGTTTCCTACAGACACCAGTGCAGTGAGTCCTAACAGGAGGATGCTGGGTGAAGCCTTATGTGAGGCGCCCTGACCTTCCTGATAAGTGGGAGCCTCACAGTGTGTGGCTGGGGACACAGAAGTGACAGCGGTGAAGCCCTGGGTTTGGCTCAGCCTTGCTACAGGTGGGGCTCACGTGCTAACCCCAGGCCAGTAGAGGCCCTGTGAGGGAAGCCATGGCACCACGCACCCCTGCAGGGCAGCGAGGGCCCTGCCCGCAAGCGAGGTCATGGCAGAGGCCCCTGACCAGGTACATCAGTGAGTAATGAGCAGTAGATGAGGGAGGAAGACCGTCATCTCCCGATCCAAGTGGCCCTAAAAAGAGGGGACAAGGTGTGCGGGGGGGGGGGGGCGGACCCAGGTCTGCCGTCTGGGCCTTCATTCTGCGCCCAACCCACCACACGGCAGGTCACAGGCTGCCGACCCGCCTAACGGCTCCCGTTGGAGCCAACTCCTGGGGACCCTGTCAACACAGCCGAGAAAAGCAAGGAAAAGGCCAAGAGACAGAGCAGAAGCAGACAGAGGTCCTCCCACTGGCCTGGCCTTTGTCCCTAGATGCAGGGACAGCTCCTCTGATCAGAGGGCCGTGTGGTGTCCAGAGGGATCCATGGTCCCTCAGAAAGCAGAGTGGCATATGGTCACCCACTCAGAAGGCACAAGCCGCATGGAGCAGGAGAAGGACTCCAGCCTGAGACAGGTGACCAGCAGCCTCTCCGGTCACCACAGGCCGTCACAGAGGCTCTGACTGAACCCCTCCATGGGGGCGCAAGGCTATGACGTGCGCTGTTTATTCAAAAACAGATGTCTGGTCTTAAACCCTATGTGTCTGCAATACATAGTAACACCCTTTATGATGACAGGATGCTCTGAGAAGGATATTCGGCCTTCTCAGCTGTACATAAATGAAATCGTATTTACTTTACTTTCATTTTAATGTTAAACTTTTATTAACAAATAAAATGTAAAAGATGACTCATGGATCTATAAAATGGAAGCTGTTTAAAAAAAAAAAGACGGCAGCATAGTAATCGTTTTTGTTTACTTCTTAACTCTCACGGTTTCTGAAACATAAAAACATTTTTTAAAGGTTGACCTGAACTGGTATTCCCCAATTTATAAACCAGAAAGCGTTTGTTGTGCACGAAAGCATTTGTGCATTAAATATCTCATGTTTTATGGAAAACCCAGGCCAACGCTGTTTTCCAAATGCCTACAAAGGTGTAATAAAAACATCAGATTTAAAGGGAAAATGATCGGGAATGTCATTTATGCCTAATGCTAAGTATATTGTGTAAAACGTCCCCAGTGTACTAATCGATATGGAGGGGTAATAACGTAAAATGTCAAGCCCCAAATTTAATAATTTTCAAGAAGGAGCACAGGATATCTTACTGGAAAGTACAGGGATGCCGGCAGGGCGGGTGACTCTCAGAACGGCACAAAATTTCTGGCAGACCAGTGGTTGGTTGAGAAACATTGGGATTGCATAGAGTGGTGTGGGAAACAAGACGTGGAGTAAGTGGAACGTGGCACCATCTACTGGCCACGTGAAGTACTGCAACCAACCTCTATGAGACATCAGATGGAGCTGTGCTGCCATGCGGAGGAAACGCTGCCTTGAACTGATTGGTTACTAATACTCCTGTAGAGACAACCCAGGTGCCCTGTTCCACCGCCACCAGGTAGGATTTAGATCTACTGAGATCTGAACAAACAGCCCCGGATGAAACTTGCAAGTGAAGGACCTGGCTAGACATGACAATAGTCTTCAAGAGCGATTTCTACTAATTCTGAGCCACAGAACTCAAAATATTCGCTGGAAGGGTTTGCTCCTCTACATGACCAGTCTTGTGTTTTTATATACTACGTTTGCATGTAAATGAGTGACAAGCTCTGGCTTTACAACAGTTAAAAAAAAATCAACTTAAATAGACACAGCAGGTGCCAGAAATAAATAAAAAAAAATCTTATACTCGGAGGAGCATTAACCTTAATCTTACTGACCTTTCTATGCTCCTGTAGGCTTGATGCTGAAGAACACTTTTTATTGCACACTGAACACACGAGCTTTTTCTTAGGATCCCCTGAAATAGACACAAAATACCATCATGATTTAAGTGGCAACATGAAGCGGAGCATCAGAGGCAAGGTTTCGAAGCATTTCTCTCTCCTTCACATCTTCTGTTACAGAACTGGAGTCCTCATTTCTCTGAGAAGAAACATGGGGACAGCTGACGTTTCACCTGAGACTATAGATCCATATGATCTCCCATAAATACAAAACCTCGCAGCTCACATCCCCCGTAGTCTAAGCCAAGGCTAAACCTGGGACGTGGGTTAAGGAAGTCACCCCCTTCACTCTGTTTCCTCCTGGGGAACCGTGACAAGTTCCTAGCACCCCACCGGCATCCCTAGGGTCAACGACAGCAGCACCCACAAAGCCGGAACTAGCTTTTATACTATTGTACTTTTCCTGCATTCTAATCAATCCGATATCGGACTCTCAAATCCAATTTCCAGAAACAGGAACAGGTGCACCACAAAGGTGAGAGATGCACGAGAAAAGAACACACCTGGACGGAGCACACACGCAGGTACTGCAGGCGTCCGCCCAGTGTGAGCGAAAGATGCTTCTAGGAGCTGGTCCGAGAACCTGGCCACACATGGTGCAGTTTCTCTGGGAAAATGTGGTGCTCATTTGCAAGTTCAGCTTCTCTGCTCTCAGAATCTTCAGCTCAAACGGCTGCTAACAAGGACCACTTGTCACCACCCATGGTCAAAGCCACAAGACCCTCTTTCTGGGAATCCCTCGCCTGTCTGGTTAAAGGTTCCCACAACCACATGTGCGAACACGGCTTTGCTTCAGATCAGGGAACACTCTTTCCCCAAAAGCCTGCAGAGGCCCCAGAGCAGAGGCAGAAGCCAGGCAGAGGCGACAGCGGAGACAGACAGTGGGGTCCACCCCAGTAGAGGGTGGGCCCGAGGACCTCAGCTTGAAAACAGTGAGATGCACGTTTTATACGACCCACAATGACACAGCAACATAATTTCAAAAAATTGGTTCTATAAACCAGTGGTCCCCAAACTTTTTTGGGCCACGGACCGGTTTAATGTCAGAAAATATTTTCATGGACCGGCCTTTAGGGTGAGATGGATAAATGTATTACGTGACTGAGACAAGCATCAAGAGTGAGACTTAGACGGATATAACAGAGGGAATCTGGTAATTTTTTAAAAATAAAACATCGTTCAGACTTAAACATAAATAAAACAGAAATAATGTAAGTTATTTATTCTTTCTCTGCAGACCAGTGCCAAATGGCCCATGGACCGGTACTGGTCCGTGGCCCGGGGGTTGGGGACCACTGCTGTAAACCATTTCCTACACAATCCCCACGAGTTCGCAGTGCCAGTACCGTGAGGCTGTCCCAGCTGAACACCAGAAGCCTCCAGGACACGAGGCTAACACAGCACAGCCAGAAGACCCCGTGCGTCCCATCGCGGGCAGTAATGGCAGTGCCCAGAGATGGTCTCTGCGGCCAGCTTTTCAGAGCCAACCGTGAAGATGCCAAGAAAGACTTGTTATAACACACTGCAGACCACGGGGGAGAAAACTCAAGGCAGCCTTTGGAGCACAACCGCTTGCAAATGACAAAGACAGGTCTTTCGAAAAGTCGGGCCGGACTATCACCGGCACCACCAAGACCCTAGGACAGGTGCGCACAGAAAAACGCCGCCTTCCGCACCTCGGGCACGCGAAAAAAAGAAGAGCCAAGGGTTTGGGTGGTGGGCCGCACCCGAGGCTGCGTCTGGCAAGGCTGCCTGGTCAGCCCCAAGGGGCTCTCACAGGGCTCACAACCTAATGGGCAGCCAGCAGTCATGCTCACACCAGCCCCCAGGACATCGGCAGCAAGGAAGACAACACACAGGGGGACTCTGAGGCCCATCCCAGCCATCCTCTTCCCTTGATGAGGGCACATGCGGGGGGGGGGGGTACAGAGAAGAAACCTTCCACCACTTCCTGAAAGCCCAGGACATGGGGGGTACCCCCCCAAAGAGAGGGTCTGCACAGGAGGGGGGCTCCAGGAACCTCCGCCTCCTTTGAGGGACAGTCCCTGCGGAGTGAGGCGTTAACTCCAACAACGTAGCCATCTGCTTGGCCCCTTGCGATGGGCTCTGTCCCTGAACCAATGTGCCCTGCGCTCAGCAGATGAGACCCAGGTGACGGTCACATGCTATGTTGGCTGCGTTGTTTATCCAGACATCAGAAAGAACCCAAGAGCACCTGAGCTTTGCTAAATCCAACATGGTCGGTAACCTTCTCCAGTACAGGAGAAACAAGAGGCGTTTAAAAAATAAGATTTTACTGTAAAAATAGGATTTTACAGTAAAAATAGGAGGGCAGAAGGGCACTGTGTACTGGTTTACGAAGTCACTCTACTAAAAAAGATTCCATGTGACGAAATGTCACAAATCTCCTATGACGAACCATCATTACTAATATTTTAAAAATACCAATTTTTCGTGCCCCTGACTGGCAAGCACGACTCGATCCTCACTTAGGGTTTCGGTTTCGACGAACTCAGACAGGAAAATGACAAATTCTGCTGAAATCCACTCGAAAAAGGAACAGCGTCTGGGAAAAGCAAAGAGCCCCTGGTCTGCATGTGCTGCCAGGGAGAGGCCAGCTCTCTGCTCCACGGTGACAAGGACACACAGACAGCTGCAGCCGGCCGGACAGGGGAAGCCCCACTGAGGACACCGTCCCGGGATGTCTCACCAGCGTGGACGTTCTCGTGGTGTCTCCTCAGGGCGTCCCTGCTCTTCAGCCTCTTCCCACAGCTGCCGGCCTTGCACACGAACCTGGCTTTGGTCCGGCAGGTCTCCTGGTGCTGCTCACAACTGCAGGACAGAGGAAAGGGGCCGGGGGTGGAGGGTGGAAGGTGGGGAGTGGGGGGGGGGGGAGAGAGGCTTCTGTAAGGCACACACCCAGCAGAGATGCTCGGGGTCGTGACGTGCAGGACCTAGGCAGGCCAGAAAGAAAGCCATTTCACCCTGTCGCCAAGGACCCTGCACCACTCAGAGGCCCAGAATGTGTGCACGCCCAAAGGGACCCACAGTGACCCAGCAGCCCCTGACCCCCGAGACACAGACCTGGAGGCCGCACAGGAGGAGGAGCTGCAGATGGAGCACTGGACATTTCGGGAGGAATCCTTCGGACTGCTCTTTGCTGGGCACTGGAGAACACTGGGGACACAGGAGGGACAGGGGACAAACACGGCCTGTCCGACACGAGAGCCAGCCCTCGACTCTGAGCCCAGTTGTGCGAGCGCTCACCCCGCCATCCGGTCCTTCGGTGTCTAGCCGAAGTGTCTTTGGTGTAGAACACAGGATGCTCAACTCACTACAACCTGACTGGATGCAGTCTCCAGGTCAGTTTCAAGTGTATCACCCTCATTTCCTCCCCCCTCTTTTTAAGTGCCTATAAAAGAGTGTCCAAATGTTTCATCTCTTGTTAGGATGAAAATGAAGTATCTTAAGTTTCTGTGCTGAGCAGAAATTTTTCAGCTCGAATTTCATAAGCTGGCATGGATGGGTACAATCTACGGCCATCAGTCTTCCTACAAAATGTAGCACACACTTCAGAATTTTATTTTAGTCAATTAAAAAGAAAAAGCAAATGAACTGGTAAGCCAATGTCAAGGAATTCTTGCTCGTCATGCAAAGTGACATTCTGCTGAAAATGGAAGCTGATGAATATATAATATGTATTGACTCTATTGTTTTGACTCTTTCGTTTTTAATCATTCACGACACTAGAGGATGTCTGCGTGAGAAAATACATGTATACGCGGTTAACATACAGAGAAAGACATCAAGGGCGCAGAGTGACATGTGATCTCGTCTCATTCATCTCCTCTTCCTGCTCCTTACACACATTCCCCTTTCAGTGATTCCTCAAAGTTGCTACAAAATATACAGGGCTTCCCATAATGTCCCGAATTCCTTATGCTCTGAACTCTCCGCTTCTTTTTTACAGGAACAGAGAGAGAGTCAGAGAGAGGGATAGACAGGGACAGACTGACAGGAACGGAGAGAGACGAGAAGCATCAATTATCAGTTTTTCATTGCGACACCTTAGTTGTTCATTGATTGCTTTCTCATATGTACCTTGACCATGGGCCTTCAGCAGACCGAGTAACCCATTGCTCAAGCCAGCAACCTTGGGTCCAAGCTGATGAGCTTTTTGCTCAAGCCAGATGAGACCGCACTCAAGCTGGCGATCTCGGGGTCTCGAACCTGGGTCCTCGGCATCCCAGTCCGACGCTCTATCCACTGCGCCACTGCCTGGTCAGGCTGAACTCTATGCTTCTTAAAACTGTTCTTGTACTGATTGATTTCAGTGGAGATATCAATGCAAACACTGAGGCCTGACCCCTCCCTTCAACCTACATGTCGCATCTCTCACTTCAGATGAGTCAACGCACGAGCTCAACACTGAATGGCCATCTGGGGTGTGGACAGAGACTGACTCTCCTCCGCAATGTTTCCTCGCTCAGCTCACCACCAGAACGTGTCAGAAATCAACCTGCTACACGCAGACGAGTCCGTGACGGTGACGTCAGTGAGCGTGATGCCCTCTCCCTGCCTCTGTCTCTCTCTCTGTCTCTCTGTCTGTCTCTCTGTCTCTCTCTGTCTCTCTCTCTCTCTCTCTCTCTCTCTCTCTCACACACACACACACACACACACACACACACACACACACACACACACACACACGTGCAAGTTAGAGACCTGGTGGAAGGAAGTGTTAGTGCAGGCGTGAAAGCCGCCCTTCTGTACGCACTGTCTCTGCAGGGCCTGCCGCACGGGGAACTTCCTCCCACAGCTCCTGCACTTGAACTCCTTGTCCCCGCCAGGCGTCTGGTGCAGGGCATGGAGGTGCTCGGCGAGGACCTCCTCGCTGGTGAAGCTGGAGTCGCACTGGGGGCAGGCATGGTCCCCGTCACAGCCGAGGCAGTCTGCGCATGGACAGGGGCACGGGCTCACTGGCCAGAAAGGAAAGGAACTGCTCCGGTCCCCCTCATTCTAAAACCCCACTGATAGTGTTGGTGGCGTTAGGAGCTGCAGGTTCTTATTATCTCTGTGAACATCGATAGCGTTTTCCACGGAAAATAATAGGAAGTGTTAACTAGGGAGAAATACATTGTGTGTTTTTAACTATTCCACATCTCACGTGTGTTCTACCAAATGATTACAAAACCAGTTTTTAATGGACCCCATCATATGAGCCATTCACTTCAAAGAGCCGTTATAGTACAAGTGCTGAACTGGAAAACTTAAGTTTCCCCTAAAGTGGGTCCTCTCGAGTTCACGTTGGGATGCACAGAGAGACACACCTGGTCGAGGAGAACGGGGTGGAAGCCTCAAGGGGAATGTCACGTCTGTGTGAGTGGAGCCGCGTCACACAATAGGCTCATGAGTGACTGACAGCAAGTGCGGTCGACTCCACTGCCACGGGCTGGTCAGTCCCTCCCGGACTCCTCCGGCTCTGCTCAGATGCCCCAAAGTGTGTATTTTAAGTGACATATGTTTTTCTGATTATCAAATGAGATTAAACTTAGACTATGCAGAAATTACAAAGAAAATAAAAACCGCCACTAACCCCACAATGGAGAGACCAGCCCTGTGATCGGTTGGTGTCTGAGCTGTGTCCTGGGCACCCACATTTTATGTGTGGTGGGCACACCGCTGGACGCCCTGTGGGAGCTGAGTTGACCAAAGTAACTAGAGACTGAGAAGACCCTCGGTCATGCAACCGTGACCCACCACAGCTATGGGTCCCCTCCGCTCTCGCTCGCTGGGATCCCCGACGAGAGGCAGTACCTGCCCTGCCGGGGGCCGGCTGTCCTTGGCCATGTTTACCAACACCTTCCCCTTCCCGGGTCATGGGTATAGTCTGCGGCTCTTCCTCGTCAGCCTCCATGTCGCTGTCCAGGTAGCCGATCAGAAGCTCTGTGTCTGTCTCTATGTCTTCAAGTGCCAAGTAGAAAATATTTTCCCCTTCCTGAGGCAAAATTAAAAAAACGTATAGATATGGTGTTGTACAATGCATATATCTCAATAATAATAATAATAATAATAATAAGCCTGCCGAACCATTCGTTTACTTCTAATAGTAATTAAGAAACATTTTAAGATGCATTGAGGACCACACATCCTTAAAAAGTTACGATTCCTTTTTTTTTCTAGGTCCGACTCATCTGAATGTTGAAAAAGGAAATTGACAATATTTGGTCACCTTCAACTAGAATGCAAATGTAGATGATAGTAGTGACATCAGTACAGAGCAAATGAAATCAGAATCATTATTTAAACCTGTAAAAGTGAGTTCTGCATCATTCATCGGCCTTACGCAGTCCAGCCAGGAGGCTCAGAAACGCAGTCAAGGAGAACTCTGTTAAGTCATGGTGTCATTTCCCCACCCACACAGAGAGCAAGGAGCAGGCAGTGATATCCCTTTGAATAACATTTAATGCAAAATGGGATGAAAGAATAAACTTTCAAGTCATAACACAAACCAAAGGAACTGCAAACAATGCCGGAAAGAATTTCCAAACGCCGGACCAGAAATAGCAAAAAAAGACTCAATGGTCCAAAGCATCGATGGAGTCCTCCTGGCACTGAAATCCTGCTACAGGGACAGGAGAGAGAAGAAAAGTTCCATCAACAGACCAAAGCTTCCTGGAAAATTCTAGAAGACTTCAGACACGGGCTAACATGGACCTAACTAACGCAGAATGAATCTCTACCACAAATGGACAAAGAAGGAGGCTGCAGAGAAGGACCTTCTTCCCAGCGAAACCCCAGGGAAGCTCACACTTGGAATCAAGGCCAAAGTCCCCGCATGGCCTGGGACAAAGCTCCAGGGAAGCCGGAAGGAGGCTCCTTAGCCCCCCAGGATGGGCACCCAGAATGGCCGTCTTCTCCACACGGGAGGATTTGTTCTGGGTGGGCTCCTGGTTTGGCTGCTGGGGATCAGGAGAAACAGAGCACAGCCTGCACTGGCTGCACGTTGGCAGTGAGCAAGCAGAGGAGGGGACGAGGACCCCACTCCCCACCACGTTCCAGGAAGCACAGAGCAGACCTCTCTCCTCGGCGACATCATAGCACCCGTGTTAAGGAGATGGGACCAGGGAGGAGTGGGAGAGGTCAGCAGGGAGGGAGAGGAAAGTGTGTGTGTGTACGTATATATGGATGTATGCTGGCATGCATGTCCGTGTACACAAGCACAACCCCCGTGTAAAACTGTAAAACTGTGCATCTCTCGGTTAGGCAGTTACCCTGTGCAGCTGGGAGAAGGGGTAGTCTCTATTCAGTGCTCTTTTAGAATCCCCTCTTCCACAGACACAACCAGATTACTTTGTAATTTAAAAATATCTATTGCAACATGCCCTGGAAGAGACAGAAATGATGATCACATCCATCAGAGACTGCACCAGGGAGGCTTGCTTCCAAAGGCTCAAAGCTCTGAAGCAAATCTGACTATTCACTACACAGTTCATGAAAGGAGGTGGCTATCATATTTAGAGTATTCCTGGGAATTTCAGGATTCCAAACCTCCAAAGACATGAAAAGTGATGTTTAATTAAGAACACTGAATTAACTTCCACCCAATTGTGACTCTGAGGGCAACAAAAACAAACAAACAAAACAACAACGTAGACACTCAGCAAAAGAGAACTCTCTTTTTTTTTAATGAACCCAGGTGCGGTACTTTCTCGGGTTTGGGAAACCACTTGCTAACAGTTACCCGAAGCAACCAAGAACTCATCTAATGAAGATTTCCGAATACAATCATAAATCTCGTGCTTATCTGATCAATATCCCAGAAAGTTAATTGAAATGTCTGTCTTGCATGTTAGCCATTCATTTTGTGTCAGCCTTCCTAAGCGCCAAGAAAAGACGGCAATTTTTAATTTTAAAACATGATATGTTAACTTACACTGCAATCACAAGACACAGCATGCCTCTTCCAGGACTCTATAACAAAAGAAAAATGTTCAGATAGCAGTTAAAACCTCACGTTCTTAAGAATAATGCCAGCAAGGTAGGCTCCAAGAACCAACAACCGGTTTTATCCGTGTGCTGCATACGTGATAGAGGAGGAACGGCGTTACGTCTATGACTGCAATCTATTTATTTAAGGCAGCGATCTAGACATCTTTCTATGTTTCACTGCTGCTGCCGCCTAGACCAAGAGCCTCTTCCTTTTCATTCACTACCACAAAAATTTTAAGAAGTATCCTCTTAAATTGCTCTCTTGCCTACACTTAACTGATTGAATCACCCAACAACTCTTCATCTTATCACTGTCCTTCTTCAGGGCCTCCCAGGGTCAGAGCAGCCCGCCAGATTGCTCTCCTCCTGAGCTCTCTGGGGTAGTTTTCTGATATCTGGCACCTGCAGACCCCTCCCAGTTCACCTCCTGCCCCTTGGGCAAGAAGGATTCAAGGAACGTTGACTCAGTATCAACTCCCTGTGGTCATCAGCCTGGTTACTTACAACCTGATGCTCAAGTTTGGATGACTGTTTTAATGTTTGTATCCGGACATTCACTTTTTAAAAAAAAATTTCAGTTATGATGCCCGGTTGCTGGGTTAACAGGTCACCACTGCCCTGCAGTTGGTTCCTCCATGACAGAGTCACTCCTTACACTAACATTTCAGGGGCTGGTCACCTCCCTGGGACAACTAAGGGTTCCTGTCACCAGCTCTGCATGAGTCTGCAGAAAACACTTCAGCAGAAAGGAGGCTGTTCAACCTCACAATCTGCTCTGAGGAAACCACGGCTCAGCCCTGAGCTTCCATCACGCTGGGAACTGGGAGGCAGTACCAGGCCTGGTCTCACAAGTGTTACCCATCTCCACATCATTGTTCGTCGTTCTGAATGTTTTGTGTTTTTTAGTCTCCTTTCATTTTTGTTTCATGTGTATATCACTTTCAGCTCACTATCTCTACAGTCAGGACACATAGGAGAAGTGCCCATCTGTTTCTCTACCCCTCCTCCTCTTGCTTCTCTCTCTCTCTCCCTCCCCCTCCCGCAGCCATGGCTGGTTAGAGCGAGTTGGCCCTGGGGCACTGAGGATGGCTCCATGGCTGAAAAGAGCTCGGTTGCTGAGCAACGAAGAAATGCCCCAGATGGGCAGAGCATTGCCCCCTAGTGGGCTTGCTGGGTGGATCCCCATTGGGATGCATGCGGGAATCTGTCTCTGCCTTCCCAACCCCCTGAAAAAAAAAAAAAAGGATATCAGTCAATTCAGCCATTTTCTACACTGTCTTATTAGGTATTCTTTCACCAGTCTGCAAAATAGGACTCATGTGTAATGACTAACCAAAAAAAGTTAATTTAAATCACAAAATAATTGCAGCCAATGCATGCCAATAAGAAAAACAAAACCTTATAGACACACACAGACAACAGTGTGGTGGTCACCAGAGGGAAGAGGGTGTGGGTAGTACAGTGTACAGGGGTCAAACATATGGTGATGGAAGAAGATGTGACATCGGGCGGTGGGCACACAATGCAGTCTATAGATCATGTGTCATAGACATGCACACTTGAAACCTACATAATCGTATTAACTGATGTCACCTCAATAAATTTAATTTTAAAAGTAAATAAAATTTTCTTTGTATTTTTCCGAAGTGAGAAGCAGGTTGGGGGGGAGGCAGACAGACAGACTCCCACATGCGCCCGACCGGGATCCACCCAGCATGCCCACCAGGGGGCGATGCTCTGCCCATCTGGGGCGTTGCTCTGTCAACCAGAGCCATTCTAGCGCCTGAGGCAGAGGCCATGGAGCCATCCTCAGCGCCCAGGACCAACTTTGCTCCAATGGAGCCTTGGCTGTGGGAGGGGAAGAGAGAGACAGAGAAGAAGGAGAGGGGGAGGGGTGGAGAAGCAGATGGGCGCTTCTCCTGAGTGCCCTGGCCGGGAATCGAACCCAGGACTCTGCACGCCAGGTCAACACTCCACCACTGAGCCAACCGGCCAGGGCCTAAAAAATAAAATAATAATAATAATAAAAAAAAGCGCAGTAGAATTCTGACCTGTTTATTTGAGTGAAACTGAAAGGGTAGTGGCTGAGATTTTACTAGACTCACCATTTTAGTAACATCCCCCATTATGAAATCCACGTTGGCCCCTAGACAGGGTTCCTTTGAGGCAGAGACCCCACCAACACTCTTGGTCACCATGGTCATCATTTCTGAATGTAGGAAGTACAGAGGAGTTGCCGTGGAAATACAGCTGGAGTCAACGGCCATGAATTTGGAGTAGTTAACTTGATGTAAATGGTTTTGAAATACAAACACGGCCCTGGCCGGTTGGCTCAGCAGTAGAGCGTCGGCCTAGCGTGCAGAGGACCCGGGTTCGATTCCTGGCCAGGGCACACAGGAGAAGCGCCCATTTGCTTCTCCACCCCTCCGCTGCACCTTCTTCTCTGTCTCTCTCTTCCCCTCCCGCAGCCAAGGCTCCATTGGAGCAAAAATGGCCCGGGCGCTGGGGATGGCTCTGTGGCCTCTGCCTCAGGTGCTAGAGTGGCTCTGGTCGCAACATGGCGACGCCCAGGATGGGCAGAGCATCGCCCCCTGGTGGGCAGAGCGTCGCCCCATGGTGGGCGTGCCGGGTGGATCCCGGTCGGGCGCATGCGGGAGTCTGTCTGACTGTCTCTCCCTGTTTCCAGCTTCAGAAAAATGCAAAAGAAAATGCAAAAAAAAAAAAAAGAAATACAAACACTGTACCTCTCTTGTCCCACACTAGTGTTCTTAGCAGGGTCTCCCCACATGCTGGCTGGACAGTTCCGTCACAAGGGTCAGTCCCCCTGGTGATGGAATTCTAGCCCCAACACAGGAGCAAGAGCCCAGCTGGGGGGCAGGGGCGGGGCAGGAAGAGGCAGCCAGAGGTCGGCTTTAGCACAGGAGTACGAACTGGCTACATGAGCCTCTTCATCATCTCCGCAGCCTCAGTCTCCTCATCCGCCAAGCAGAAGACAGAACACAACCTCTACATACTGGTGCCTTGGACCCCACTGCTCATTTCCGACACGTGGCTGAGATCACTTGAAAGAAACAGGCCTGTCCCAGTGATCTGGCATTCTGCGGGTTCCTGAAGGGGTCCCTGTGCTTTGCTTCATCAGATCACTGTAGTCCCCTCGCCAGGTCAACACGGGACATGTCAGGCACACGGGACAGACACGCTGCGCTGGGGGGAGGGAGAAGGGGGTCAGACAGGCTCCACCTGCCCCCCCTCCAGTGCACACCTCACTAGCTGTGTCCTCAGGAAGGTTTTCTCATTTTCTCTTCGTCCCAGGTACCTCCACTGTAAACTGGGGCCATCAGTACCGACCTCGAAGAGCTGCTGTGAGGATCAGATGACACAGAACAGATAGTGTGCCCGGCAGTGGGCCGGCGGCAGGCATGGAGCAGACGGTCAGCAACAGGGTGCGGCTTCAACAGCGCCTGCAACCTGCCGCCCGCCCTCTCCGCACGGGGAAGCTGAGAGTCAAGTCCACTCCAGTAGATCCCAGAGCCTGTCTGGACCTGAGGAGGACCCCTGTCATGACCTGTGGTGAGAATGGAGCCGACTCAGTCTATGCAGCTAAAATCTCAGTGTCCCTGGATAACGTCTGTCCCCAGTGAGCCTAAAATAACCTGACACATTAAGGGCCAAAGGGAATTTGCCTCCATCTAATTTTTTTTTTCTTTCTGTTCACTTTTCAGTGACTCACAAAATAATTTTCCATTTTGGGGTCAGAACCTGGGCTCAGGACCCTTTATTTCCTGTGTTGCCTCCATCGGCACCCACGAGAAGAAGCTGGACCCCGCGGACTGCCACCCTCGGGTGGAACACAGTCTCGGAGGGCCCTCCCCCACCCGCCGTGCACCAGAGGAGCCAAAGAGCGCTGTGCTGCTACTGGCTTTCCCACCGGGACTCTGTCACCTTGGGCAAGTCTCTCGTCATCTCTGAAACTCTTTCTACTCCATCTGCAAAATGCTGAAGTCAGACGGCATCACCTCATCCCTCCCAGGGCCGGCGTCAGGCACAAGCGAGAGCCCCGTGAATGACTAACTCTCCAGGGGCAAGGACACATTCAAGCTGAGGTGACCCCTGCTGTCCCTCCCTTCTCAGGCCTCACCCCGCTGACCGGGATAGTGCTAGGGTATGAGAAGAAACATCAACATGGGAGGCTGATGAAGAAAAGCTGGATCGCACAACCTGGTCGGGCTAGAAGGCCCCTTCTCTGAAGCAGAATGACAGAGGAGACTGGACACCGTGCGCAGCCAGACATTAATGAATGGGACGGCTTCCGCACTGCGGCCGTAGCCAGGGCCAGGTCTACTCACGGCGCCCTCCGTCTGCTTCTGTTCTATCACGATCTCAAAACATGTGACCCTGGATCCCGAGACAATGGACCTGCCTTTCCAAGTCCCTCTCTCCCGTCCACATCACTAACACGCCACAGCGTCCTCCAACCACATGCCCACTGTCCCTTCTCCGTGGCCATGCCCCTCGAGGATGAGTTCCACAGACTCACGCACTGGAGGCTCAGTGGTGCTATGTCCCAACCGCCGGAGCCACTGTCCCCATTTTGCAAGAAAACACCCCTCTCCACCGTGCGCAAATACACCGGCTGCTGGGGAGGCCGCAGGTGACCCGGTATTTCCCCTGCATCCATCTGTGACTCGGCTTGGCTTTTGAGGACCGGCTGGCAGGCCGCTGTCCGCATGTGAACAATGTGAGGAAAGCCGTGAGCGGGAAGCTGGCAGAGGCACCAGGTGCTGTACTGAAAAAGTGGTGCGCTGAGGAAACCCAGCCTGCCCAACTGAAATGATGATGATGCTCTCCACTCTGAGGGGATAGACCTCAGAGCAGTCGCTGGGCGTGCGAACTGAACCAGTCTAGGCTGGTGCCTGGGGAGGGTGGAGGTCGGACTCCCCCTTGATCAGCAGCAGCATGACAAGGAGACCGTCAGAGAAGGCAGAGAGAAGGAGAAAATACTAAAGGAGCACGCAAGGATCTCATGTTTGATACCCTCTCGCGTAGCTCTTGTTTACGAAAACCCTTCCTCCGTCTCAACTGGTATCGCAGTATCACCTGCAGAGGGCTCAAGAGACAAAGCCGACGCCCATCAGGAGAAAAAACCATTTCCGCAGGACGATGTAGGTGACATTAACATATTAATATTAATCTAGTGATAAAAACCAAAACGCTTCAAATGACATGCACTGTTGCCCTGGCTGGATGGCTCAGTCGGTTAGATCTTTATCCCAAAACACAGAGGTTGCCAGTTCAATCCCCGATCAGGGCACATACAGGAACAGATCAATGTTTCTGTCTGTCTCCTTTCCTCTCTTTACAATCCAGTGCTCACCCTGCTCCTGTAGGAGCTGCCATGTGGCTTAGTGTGCTGCCCGTGGGGGGACGAGGGGGGACTGACAGGGGTGTAGGTATCAGGTTTCACCAGGTGACTGGCACTGACCCATGAAATGTGATTACAAGTGAAGTGAACCATGTCCAAGAGAAAGCTCGAAGACTCGCGTGTGTTTGGGCCACTGCTCCTGCCCCCTCTACCTGGAAAATGCATGTCCCTTGGTCAGAGCGCTTCCTGAGACAACACGTGGAACCGAGCTGGGGGGCGAGCCCGCAGCAGCCCACACTTGTGCGAATGAGGAGATCTATGTTGCCATAAACCACGAGACTTCACTCGCCCTGCCAATAAACAACAGACGACCTGATTGAAAATAATAAATTGATAAATAATCAAGTTCCCCCTACCCCGCCCCCCTGGAACGCACAATCACAGCAGGGCTGGTATTTAAAACCTCCTAGGGCTAGGCATTTGACTTTAAACTTTTACCCTACTGAAAGACAAACACATACCTTACCATAAGATAACACATTAAACCAGTGTTTTTAAGCTGCTGGTCCACGGACTGGTCTGCCAGAAACTCTGTGCTGGTCCATGAAAAAGTTAAACCACCCTAATGTTGTATGAAGATTATTGACCCAGTGATCTTAGTCAAATTTGCTTCAGCTCAGGGTGATTTCTGCCTTCGCAGTCCCTGAAATCATTCTATTTGCATGGGTCCCCAGGTGTAAAAAGGCTGAAAAAAACAAAAAAACACCACTAAAAGACAAGCCATTTAACTGATATTTTAATGGTATTACTGAAGAAAAACCACAAGACAATGCATTGTAGAAATTTCCTTGTGTAAATCTGGTAAGAAACAAATAGAAAACAAAAAAACCACAAAAATTGGAGGGAACAATAACATCCGGGCTATTCTGAGATTTCTTTTTGTGGGCTGTTTGGCTGCTTGCTTGGTACGACGGCTACCTGAATTCTGCATCCGCACCGCTGATAAGCAGGTGGACCCCGACAGCTTGACAATGGCGAAAGTCCTATCTGAGCTCAAAAACATCCAAACTGTGGCTCTGTTTGGAGACTCGCCTCTGATCTCCCAGCTCTGGGTGACCTGCCCACGTCTCTGTTCTCACATGAGGCGAAGCAAGGAGAACAGCTCTAAGTCGTCCAACCAACCTCCTGGTCATGGGTCCGAGCTGACTTTAGAATTGAGGTGGAGCTGTGTTGATGCTAGAAGCTCAGCCCCAGACCCTTCCAACTGACTTAGACCACCCCTATGGCCAGATACCCTCAGGAGGTGACCCTGACTCAGCCGTTTCTCCCTCCACAACTCTTGTAAAACACCAAGCCGCCTGTTCATTTATGTTGATAATATTTTGAAGAAAAATAAGAGTCTCGAAGGAAGATTCAGGAAAATATATCCTTAAGAACATGAGATGGAACCCTCTCTCTGAAATGTCCAAAGAATGCCAAGTTTCTCCTTTATGTGACCTAATTCTGTATTTAAACATATAGTTTTCTATCACAAAAGAGCAGAAGTTTTTTTGAAAGCCTGCCAAACAGCGAGGTCTAATATTTGTTTCAAATACAACACATGCATTTTTCCTTCAGTGTAACAAAATGAACACATAATAAGAATCACCCATTTCTCGTAGAGCTTAAGGATTCTTTTGGTTCATGGTAAGCCACATCTTTCCTGTTTAGAATGTTCTGGTTGACTTGGAAATGGTTTTTCAGAGGTCTGAACGCACAGTTTACCTGATTGTTCTCAAAGGTGTGCCCGCAGGAAGAACCGTTTGCCTATGAAATCCTTCTTCAATAACTCAGATACTTAAGTCCTCATTTCCAAAGAAACGTCTCCAGAACCAAACACATTGCAAAACCGGAGCTAGAACCACGTCTCTGAAAAGACGTTCTATCCCCTGCCAGAACAGACCTCAGATTCTTCATCCCGTGTCCAAAACCACATTGGACCAGATATTGACGTTTTCCACTAAGAAAGCCACATCGCCACAAATGGTTCTCATTTACTCCCCTCCTGGGACCCATGGCACAAATAAAAAATTTCCTGAACCCTCCAAATTTCAGATGCAACTTGGCATGCCTGTGATTCATAATGCTATGCAGGAAAATGTTCTGCTCGCCTCTTAGCAACTCAGCGTTTCTGGAATGCCAGCCTCCTTGGGAGAGCTGTCCCCACTGATCAGAAGGCTGACCACTATCAGCCATGGGACCCAAAGAATAAGCTCTCTGCCCCCAGGGAAGATGGGATATTGAGCCCTGAGCAGCCCGCTGCTCCAGCTACTGTTCAGATAGGAAAAACATTACTGGGGGAGAGCTCACAAAGACCCACGTTTTGCTCGGTGGCCACCATGCACCCCACCTTCCTCTCAGCTAAATAAGCAGGGTGCTAAGGAATCAAGGCACCGCCACCCACTTCTGCACCCCAGACTCTGACGGGGCCTTGGAACAGCAAGGGGAATGTCTGGTGTGAAGCTCCACAGAGCCTCTGGTCCGCTGAGAGTCCCCGTTCTAACCCCACAAGGGTCCTCACCTCTCACGAAGTCGGACCATAACGTCTTAGAGGAGCCCTGAAGCCACAGGGGTCACCTTCTGTAGATTCCTGCTTTCTTCGAGGAAAAGACACACAGCTGATAATGCTGAGGAAGAGTGCTGCCCACCCCCTGGGATGCACAGCACAGGCACGAAGGCCGTGGTGGGTCTCGCAAACAGTGGCGCAAACTCAGAGACCCCTGCAAGGAGGCTGCAGTTACATGAAATGTTAAAAGAGCCCAGAGGGAGGTGAGTGTGGGGAATAAAAGATGGAGGGAAAGATGTCCTCATGGGCCATTCTATCCACAGGATAAGCAAAATGCTCAAAGGGAACAAAAGGAATCCTGGGGATTTCCACAGTAAAACCCAACGCTCAGCATGTAACACCTTGAAAGTCTGGGTCAACGGAGAGAGCTCTTATGTGACAGAAATCACAGGAAAAGAGGGGAAAAGTATTCCTCAACTAAAGGAACTTGGGGAAAGCATCAGACCATTATTCAAGCACAAGAAGAAAACGATAACCTAGTTTGAAAAGAAGAATAGTATCGAAAACCCAACATTCAAGAACATACAGAACAACAGGTAGCAAAGTAAGATTTCAGAGCATCATGGGCACAGCTGGTATCAGGAACACTTGCAAAGAACCAGACCGGGTCCATAAATTCACAGTATAACAGGACTGAGACCTTGTGAGGTGAGTTTGCCTCTTGGGAAACTACAAAAATATGTTAAAATACTTGAAGAAAAAAATGAATACCTACATGTTAAAAAAAAAATCTGCTTAAATTGTATGGCTGGATCCATTGGGCCAGTGCATGTCATACATAATTTTAGAAGTGGTTTGAATATCTCTGGCTGCCAAAAGATCCTATTTCCCATCCAACCCAACCCTGTGGAAAGAGCTCTCATTTTTCCATACAGAAGAGGCTGTAGTCACATAGGTTATCCAATACTTATTTGTACTGAAAAGAAAAAAAAAAATGTGGATAGCTAATGACATCAGGAAATGGAATATTCTCGATGACTGTGTCTACTGGTTACTTTAAAAACCTAACTATGCATTTTTTCCCTCCTGCCACTGTGTGGTTTTATACTTGGAATTGAGTGACATCAGCACAAGGCTCAGTAAATACTAAGCTCTCAGTTTTTATGAATAAATAGAACATTGCATAAAGTAAACACTCAAAGAAATGTTAGTTCCCTTATTCTTTTCCCTTCTCTCTTCTATAAGGCAAAACCCAGAAGCTGGATTTTTTCGTGTGATCCCTTTCTCAGCAGAAGATAACACTTCTGTATTCTTTAGATCATCTGTTCAATGAGTTTTAACAGAGCCCCTCTGAAAACCTTCAAAAACTTCTCACCTTAATTTTTTCTCCTCTTCCTTTAATTTACACCTAGGGGAGTCATGTAAGTCCAGCTCATAGTTTGTACCAGAGCCTATTGTTCTATGTAGCACAATATTAGGCTATGGGAATACAAAATTAAAAAACCATCATTCCCACCTGGGAGGGTTAATTTTGTGCATCAACTTGACTGGGCCACCAGGTGCCCAGAGAGTCATCAAAACATTATTCTACGTGTTTCTGAATGAAATTAACATTTAACTAGACAGACTTAAGCAGATTGCCCTCAAAGATGTGGGTGGGCCACATCCAATCAGTTGAAGCCCTGAAGAGAACAGAAAGGGGACCATCCCCTGAGGAAGGGGAATTCTCCTGCCATCTGATGACCTTCCAACTAGAACGTCAGCTCCTCTAACCTGACGACCTTGGTAGTAGTTTTAGAGCAGCCGGTAGCCTCTGAACTCACAGTGGGATGGCGGCTCTATGGGTCTCAGTCTTGCCAGCCTTAGTGGCATAAGCCAATTCCTTACAATAAATCTCTCTGTGTCCCCCTCTGTCTCTAGGTAGGTCTCTAGACAGATGGACAGACTGATAGGGACCCTCCTGGCTCTGTTTCTCTGGAGAGCCCTGACCAGTGCACTATCCTTTAAGATGTTAAAGTCTGGCTGCGGGGCTGTACCCAAGTTTATGCTCTCTGGAAAGCCTTTACCCAACAATAGCACAGAGTATTGTGCTGTGAGCCAAGTAACCCATCAAACTTAAAAAAAACTGTCGGCCCTTGCCGGTTGGCTCAGTGGTAGAGCGTCAGCCTGGCGTGTGGAGGTCCCGGGTTCAATTCCCAGCCAGGGCACACAGGAGAGGCGCCCATCTGCTTCTCCACCCCTCCCCCTCCTTCCTCTCTGTCTCTCTCTTCCCCTCCCACAGCCAAGGCTCCATTGGAGCAAAAGATGGCCCGGGCGCTGGGGATGGCTCCTTGGCCTCTGCCCCAGGCGCTAGAGTGGCTCTGATCGTAACAGAGCGACGCCCCAGATGGGCAGAGCATCGCCCCCTGGTGGGCAGAGCGTCGCCCCTGGTGGGCGTGCCAGATGGATCCCAGTCGGGCGCATGTGAGAGTCTGTCTGACTGCCTCCCCGTTTCCAGCTTCAGAGAAATAAAAAAAAAAACAACTGTCAGCAGACACTCGGGGAATGGATTCAAGTGCTTGACAGCATGGCCTGCCAAAGACAGTTTCAGACCCTGTGATCTGTCCCCCCAACCCCTGCCAGGAATTCCCATAAAGTAAGGGATCCGGTGTGTGTTCACCATGCACCCTGCCCTTCCTGCAGGAGCCGACGAGATGGGCTCTTTCTGCTTCTGTGAGTGGGTTACCGTTCTTTCCCTTTTGTAGCAGGTCGTCGGGAAATTAAGCAAAAGCACAGGGTACAGTGACAGATGAGTTCATGCTCCACCCTGGGCACAGGAGAAAACGAGAAGCAGAGACACTCACTTGAATGGCAGCTAGGTTCTTCTGCTCCTGCGACGGCGCCTCGTGGACGAAACGCAGCCAGTTGGAGTGTCGCGGGTTGGTGGCGTCCAAGACGTACAGCACTTCTCCCTTGCTCCCGCGGACCTGGAACAGAAAAGGGGCTCATGAGTCTTCCCGTCAAGTCCGTGTCCTCCGTGCGTTAAACGCATCGAGGCTAGAACACGTACGACGTTTCTTCCTAAGCGTACACCTCTCTCATCCACTGGAGCTGAGCCGATGCTGGATTTGCACCCCTTCCTCCCTGTGAACGGGGGTACAGAGAGAGCCTGGGGGTCACTGGGCAGACGTCCAGATGATTCACAGCGGCCCTCACCACTCCCAGAGACACCCTGTGCTAACGGCTACCTCCTGGTCAAGATCACGTAGCTGCAGGTAGAGCCTTATACGTGCGTTGCTATGGCGACTGTTGGGGGGCTGACCGAGCCTGCAGTCCACCCTCTTTTTTTCAGCAGAAGAGGTTGGTACTGACTGTCTGGCTCCCCCAACTGGGGGTGGCAAGCTGGAACAATCCTTCCAGTGTCTCTTTCCACCTGCTTTTTGAGCCCTTTCTCTACGAGGAGGATATGCTGACCCAACCAGCAGAACCCGACAGCCACGGGACCCTCGTTTCCCCGTTTCTAACTAGTGGGCAACCACACCAAGTTCGGTTTTGTCTCTCTGCGGCCCGCCTGTGGGCACGGCTGGTATCAGGAACACTTGCAAAGAACCAGACCGGGCCCATAAATTCACAGTATGACAGGACTGAGACCTTGTGAGATGAGTTTGCCTCTTGGGAAACTACAAAAATACGTTAAGATACTTGAAGAAGGCCCTGGCCGGTTGGCTCAGTGGTAGAGCGTCGGCCTGGCGTGCGGGGGACCCGGGTTCGATTCCCAGCCAGGGCACATAGGAGAAGCGCCCATTTGCTTCTCCACCCCCCCCCCTTCCTCTCTGTCTCTCTCTTCCCCTCCCGCAGCCAAGGCTCCATTGGAGCAAAGATGGCCCGGACGCTGGGGATGGCTCCTTGGCCTCTGCCCCAGGCGCTAGAGTGGCTCTGGTCGCGGCAGAGCGACACCCCAGAGGTGCAGAGCATCGCCCCCTGGTGGGCAGAGCGTCGCCCCTGGTGGGCGTGCTGGGTGGATCCCGGTAGGGCGCATGAGGGAGTCTGTCTGACTGTCTCTCCCCATTTCCAGCTTCAGAAAAATACAAAAAAAAAAAAAAAAAGATACTTGAAGAAAAAAATGAATTCCTACACGTTAAAAAAAAAAAAAAATCTGCTCTAAATGTGTGGCTGGATCCACTGGGCCAGTGCATGTCATACATAATTTTAGAAGTGGTTTGAACATCTCTGGCTGCCAAAAGATCCTATTTCCCATCCAACCCAACCCTGTGGAAAGAGCTCTCTGTGTTTGGTTCATGCCGTAATCCTCCTCATCAGAGCCACTCGGCTTTCCGCTGGAGGAAGGGGGTGCCTGCCTCGGAAGTGGGGAGTCTGCTGGACATGCCCGAATCCAAGCTGTTCGAATGTGACCTCTCCAAAACCCCTGCACTGCAGCTACTGGGCACTTGGTCCGCTGAACAGAACATCCACCATCTAAGCCCATGGTCTTGTCATGTTGCTATGCAACTGGAATCCAGAAGAAGAGAGACAGGGAATGAGTGACCAGCTCCCAGATCTCCAATGTCAAGTGACACAGAGATAAAGACTCTAAGGGAAGGGGATGGGGGAGGGAGAAAAGGGAAAGGGAGTACATGGTGAAGGAAGGAGACTGGACTTGGGGTGGTCAGCACACAACACAGTGTATAGATGATGTGTGACAGAATATATAGCTGAAACCTATATAGTTTATTAATCAATAAAGTCAATTAAAAAAAAAAAGACCATAAATTCATTTTTGTAGACTTGGGGTAGGGAAAACAAATTCCAGATTTCCAAAATTGTACTCTATGAAGCAAAGCACCCCCAACCCAATAAATCTACTTTCCTGATACATTCGGACAATCGTTCATTCATTTGACAAATATCTGAGTCGCTGCTAGGTGCCAGGAACGCTCTTCCAGCCTGGGGTTCTCTCAGTGAACAAGGGCGAGGAAGCCTGAGGTCCGGGCACCCGAGCAGCTGGCGTGGCCGCCACCAGCTGCAGGGTCAGACAAGCACTCGACGACAAGCAGAAGAGGAGGAAATGGAGCCAGGGGACACAGGCTCGGCCAGCCGGATGCAGCAGTCAGGTCAGGCACAGCCCCTCCGAGCAGGTTCCCAGTGAAGGGGCCCCTCCAGCGGAGGGTGGGGGAGCAGAGGGAGCAGAGCTACATACCAGGCAGGGAGAATAAGGCACTGAGTTGGAAACAAGTTAGGTCTGCCGGCAGAACAGCCACAAGGCCATGGCCTGGAATAGAGAGAGCCGCGGAGGAAGAGACCGGTGCTGAGATCAGACACTGGCAAAAGGTCAGGCCATGCCCCGGCCACAGATCCTCTGTGGACATCCCTTCAAGCTGGTGGCTTATCCACTCACAAGCCTTCAATCATCCTGCCCTGCCCACGGCCTCCTCCTCCTGGGAATATCCACATGAGACACCCAGGGACACTCTAACCCGGCCTTTCCCGTCTCACAGCCACCAAATCAACAAACTCCAGACTGACGGCTGCTATTCAAGTTTCCACTTAATCTATGTTAATGGGATACAAAACCCCAAGTCAATAAATGCACCATTTCTTACAGACTCACAAATAAAGAAGAGTCAGAATTCCTCTTAGTATCACGTTCCAGCACCTAACTAACCTTTGTAGCTAAAATATATATATTTGTTCCCTAGCAAAACTCATCATCCAAAGACTGTCTGTCTCCTTTCATGTGAATTTTCATGGAAACACAACAAATCAGTCACTGTCCTACTGATGGTTGTCCCCCCCAACCCCCCTCCTGCCTGGGATCTGTCATGAAGTCGATCGACATGCTCATCCTGCAGTAAAACCACCTGAATCCCAATCCCGTGGGCTGTGCACAGGCTGCCTGCACCAGGTCCACAAAAGCAGCCGAAGGAGGAAGGGAAAAGAAACCTCAGGTGACAGTGAAAACCCTCCTGCTTCAACACAGCTGTTTGTTCCCTCCATGACTTTGTACATTGTGTGAAATGACAGTTTTCGCTGTCCAGGAACGTGCCAGGTCCTCATCCCCTCCTCCTGTTAAAACACAGCTCACACCGCTTTCCACGCAACCAGACATGCTATCCTGGCCCTTCTGTCCCTTTCCCGATGGACAACATGCCATATTGAAGATGTCACCACGGATTTTGGTCTCCTTGCCCAGCAGGGACAGAGGAAATCACAGAAAGATTTGGCTCAGGAAGAGAACACCCTGACAGGTAAATGAACAACAACAACAAACAGATCATCAATACAAACTGTTCAATTCACATTTTGTCTTCGTTAAATGAGGTCAAGTGTAGACAGAGAAGCACATGTATTGTTGGGACTGCTCATTTTTACAGGAGAAGGGTCTGCAGTGTTACTTTATGACTGCCCTGCAGTGGTTCCGACTGCCCGGGACATTTTTCACAAGGCGCTGCCTACAGCCTATCGCAGAGCCCAGGGCAAAGCCAGGCAGACAGGTCTGCCCGCGGGCCAGTGGTACATGCAACCGGAACAGTTTAATGTAAGACGGAACGGCAGCGACACAGACTCAGTTTCCCCAAAAGAAAGCCACAGCATCCTGTGTGAGAAGGCACAGAATGTTAGGTGGTGTGATTTGTGTCTTAAAGAGAACGTGTTATCCCTCCCATCTCTCTTGACAAAGCTTTTCAAGGAAGGTTAGTCGTAAGTGCTGCGATTTAAAGTCTTCAGAGCATAAAATGTCACAATTTTCTCCTTCACATGACAGGCCTTCCTCCTGCCATTGTTTTTAATGAGACCAGATGCCTTCGCTCTGTGTCGAGTTAACCAGACGTCAGAGTTTCTTTCGGAGCACGGGAGAGAGCGGGGTGTGCTCCGGCCATGGGTACTGACAGGCCTTGTGGGCGGACTGAAACCAGGGCTCATCACTAGAAAACGGCTGTGATCTATCCTTTCTAAGCAAAGGGCACACCTTCTGCTCCTGTTGATGTTTCAAAGGATTCCGTCTAAAATCCTTCTTGCTCTGGTGCGTAACACACATCAACATAGCATATCAACCTCATTCCTCCACCCCCAACCCCGACCCAGTACCAGCTAGTAATCCTGACCCAGGGCTTATATACCCTGTATCAATTTCACCAGTAGATTATACTCAGGTGTTTATTCTGCAGTTGCCACAGTTTTCATTTTTTCTTTTTTGTATTCTTCTGAAGTGAGAAGCAGGGAGGTAGAGTGACAGACTCCCGCATGCACCCAACCAGGATCCACCCAGCATGCCCACCAGGGGGCGATGCTCTGTCTATCTGGGGCATTGCTCCGTTGCTGCCAGAGCCATTCTAGCACCTGAGGCGGAGGCCATGGACCATGCTCAGCGCCCGGGCCAACTTTGCTCCAATGGAGCCTTGACTGTGGGAGGGGAAGAGAGAGATAGAGAGGAAGGAGAGGGGGAAGGGTGGAGAAGCAGATGGGCACTTCTCCTGTATGCCCTGGATGAGAATTAAACCCGGGATGTCCACACACCAGGTCAACAGTCTACCAGGGTAGAGTTCAAGGTCTACAAGACCCTTGAACCAGAGAGCCTGCCCGGATGTCCCACCTACAGAACTGCAAGATAAAATACAAGAAGGGTATTGCTCTGAGCCACTGAAGTATCTGGGGTAATTTGTCATGGGCAACAACAGCTGCTCCTGGTACCAACATCAGGATTAGCCTGGGACTGCTGCACAGCAATGACCACAAACAGGACAGCTTAAAACAATCTTCTCACTTGTCTCATTGTTCTATGGGTCAGGATTCTAGGTGCTTTGTCCGCGTCTCTGCCTAGGTTTAACGGGGAAGACTGAGCGGGCACTGGCCTCTGAGCCCATCTGGGTAATGACCAATGCCAGTCTCTCGGGGCTGCAGGACCCATAAAGGCCCACACGTTCTTGCTTCTTTTACTTTAGTTGAGATGATAAACGATGATTTTAAACTTACATAATGCTGTGTAAAAAAAAAAAAAGAAAATGCTAAAGCCTTTAAATAGAATATAAACATATATTTAATGTAAGGAATTTAGTTTTATATTAAATGAAGTGGAGGGAACGGAATAGGAAAGAGACTGCTACATGGTCTTTCTAAATCTTAACTCTAAGTCTTTATCATCACTTTCCCTTATAAAATTAAACATATATATATATATTCTTCTACATTTCCCATTTCATCGGTTTCCTGCAAATCTTAAATTATGTTTTTTTAATATTTATTATAGAGCTGCCTGAGTACATTTTCACTGGTGTGTATAGAGATATCAAACTTACATCAAGAATGTAACACATAAGGAAACGACTGGCCACAAACATTTTTCTATGATATTTGCACCTCATAAAGGCACACTAAGCCATTAAAGATACAAAGGTAGAGCACAACGGAGAAAAGAATTTGGGGAAACTGATACTCAAAAGGTATTAGGTGACATCGGTTTTGAGTTTTTTAAAGTGGGCTTTCCCTAAGAGATTGTTTTTAATTTTGCAACAAACCACCTTTAAGATAAGTCATCTAACATTACAAAGTGACAAAAACACCTTCCCCGTCCAGAGATACTGTACTTCAGTGGCAGCTGTTAGCACAAGAGAGAGAAAACGTGTCCTGGGCACAGGTCAAAGCCCTGGTGTTATGCTCTGAGGACCCGCTCCTGTCCCCATGATCTCACCACCCAAAGGTATCACTGAGTGGAAACAAAACAAGCCTGTTGTTTGCAACTAACTCCCGGAAGACAGAACAGCTTGTGCACGTGGGTATTACCATGTCTATCTCATGAATATACATGACATGAACTTCCATGAACAAAGAGCCCTTTCCAGACTCTAAAATCTACTGCTTTACTCAGTATTGTTCCCCTATTATATTTGCCTTTACTGATTCCCTCCTTCAGGAAGGTCAATAGTTCTTGGACTTTTACCTAAGCAAGAACTGGAGATGTTCCTATACAATATCACAGTTCCTCAGCCAGTTGTTTTGGAAAACTAGTTTTCTAACAATTTGTCTTAGAAAGGCAATACGGTACTTATACTGCGTTTGCAAAACACTTTTACAAAGTGTTTACCGCATAAATAACAGCAAAAGGTCTGGGCAAACAGAAATGTGAACTACCCTGCATACAAACACAGCCTGTGTTGCTATAATACTGGAGACTCCGCAGATGGTTGGTATCAGGAGACTGGAACACCACCCGACCAGTGGTGGCGCGGGGGATAGAGCGTTGACCTGGGATGCTGAGGTCCCAGGTTCAAAACCCCCAGGTCGTCGGCTTGAGCATGGGATCACTGACATAATCCCATGGCCACTGGCTTGAGCAAGGGGTCACTGGCTCGGCTGGAGCACCCTCCCACCCGCCCTCCTCCCACCCTGGTCAAGGCACGTATGAGAAGCAATCAATGAACAACTAAGGTGCCGCAACTACAAGTTGATGCTTCTCATCTCTCTCCCTTCCTGTCTCTCTCTCTCAAAAAAAACCCCCAAAACTTAAAATACCATGCCATAATCAAATATTCATAGTTCTGTAACTCAGTGTATGAGCAGGCATGCTAAATAGGAGAAAACAAAAGGCTACAAGCAGCCTCACTTAAGTTCAAGTCAGGTTTTGCTAAGGGAGGGAGGGAGGGAGGGAGGGAGGGGAAAGAAGGAAAGAAGGGAGAGAGGGAGGGAAGGAGAGAAAGAAGGAGGGAGGGAGGGAGGTTGGGAGGAATGAATTTGGTTTATTTGGTTTTCAGAACTTTTTGGATTGCAGGTTTCCAGGTGAGTGTCTATGAGTCTAGTGGTTAAAATAAATGATGAGACGACCCATTTGAGTCCTTTTGCTCGGCGGGGATGAGATAAATTTATTAGAATGCTGACAGGTGCTCCGCAGTGGTACCCAGGGAAAGAGCAAGGTCACAGAATTCACAGAGAACATGCAAACTGCCTGCCACAGAGATCCTTCAAGTGCTGGGGGTCTGACAAGGTGGCGAGCACAGGGTGGCTCAGCACACAGTCCTACGGAGAAAGCGTCCTGGTAGGGAACATCTCCCACTCTCTCTCTGCATGGTGGTGAAGCCCACGGATTTAAAACAGGGATCCTCAGCTCTACAGTCTCGTCTGTACCTAAGAATATAATCCCTTTCTCGGGTCACCAGCAATCTACCCATGAATATGCAAATTGGAGACAGCATGCAGGACCTGGGCAGGGTGTCAACACTTACCCTCCCTTTGGGTTTTGAAATGTCTGAGATTGAAAAATACAAAATTACCATCTTGAATGAGGACAAAAGAATTTGTATGTATTTCAGTTGATCTCTAGGGCCCCTGAGACGGAAAGATTAAAAAAAAAATGATTCATTAAACAAAAGTTAGAAAGTAACAAATATGCACATCAAAACATTAATTATTGGAGCTGTCCTAAAAATTCTTCAAAGAACAAAGTCCTTTCCGAGGACTCATTTATCATACAGTAAGGAAATTATAGGCCAGATCATTAAAGGGAACTTATTCAAGTCCATGAACATTAATCTTCTCTCTATAAAATGAGAACATGGAATTCCTCAGGTAGAGTGTGGTGCAAACTCTCAGCAGTGCTTGGAGGGCCTCCAGTGTCTACAGAGCTGTCACAAGCATGCCAGTGTTTTTGGATTTAAATAAAATACCATACCTAACTTTAGAAAAGATTCATTAAGTCCACTTTTATATTTATATATATATATAAATTAGCAATATAATTCGTTACTAAAATAGACCAAAGAAACTAAGTAACCACACAACAGTGTATCCACTCCGACATAAACAAACCAAGCTGCTTGCTCAGAGACCTGCGGGCTGCCTGCTGTTCTCACGTTTAATTTACCGCATAAATAACAGCAAAAGGTCTGGGCAAACAGAAATGTGAACTACCCTGCATACAAACGCAGCCTGTGTTGCTATAATACTGGAGACTCCGCAGATGGTTGGTATCAGGAGACTGGCACAGATACACACACACACACAAAAAAAATAGAAATAAAAAATAGAAAGACAACTGAATAAAATGGCAAATGTGGAGACTGAACACGGTGGACTGGAAGCTCACCTGCCACAGGAGAGAAACGAAACCCTCGCAGCCACACCCGAGAGACCCGGAACCTCTGAGACCTGTGCCTCTAAGTAAGGTCTTGGGGAGCGCCGGGGCTCAGGTGGCCAATGCCCGAGCTGTGGCACAGAAGAGCCGGCCAGACTCTGCCCGAGAGCTGGGCTGTAAGATGGACAGCGAGCACAGTCTAAAAGCAGGTAGGGGAGGAAGGGGAGGAAGGGGAGGAAGGGGAGGAAGAGGAGGAAGAGGAGGAAGAGGAGGAAGAGGGGGAAGGGAAGCCAATAATAGGACCTTGCTTCTGCTCTTCTTCAGGTTAGGAGCCCAGTTCCCTCCCCCAGCTGACGTACAGGGCATTTCCAGACTCTGTCTGTGTACGGCCCTGTGCACTGCCGGCAATGTCCAGACACAGAGCAAACCCCCACACTTGACTCAACCCCCCTGACCAGTCCCGGCAGTGAGACAGTACTGTTCCCTCCTGTAACCTCCATCCCACTTCTTTTACGGCAGCTCAGCTTCTGAAAAGTCATATTGCTAACCAAAGTGTCCATAAAATCAAGTAAAAACCCTTAATTAAGGCATCTGCATGTGAGTCAATAGCAGGTCTGGTATCACCCGTATTAAACGTTAAAATTGACTTGAGATTTATCCATGCTTACCTCCGTCATAGAAACAACACTCCAGTTACCAACAGTTTTTGAATACTGACTATATGTCTTATGTTATCCCTCGCACTCATTAGGATGGCTGTTATCAAAAAACAAAGAAAAGAACAAACACACAAAAAATAAACAAAAAAACCCAGCAAGTGTTAGGCTGTAGAAATATCGGAACCCTTGAGTACAGTTGGCGGGATTGTAAAATGGTGCAGCCACTGTGGAAAACAGTAGGGAGGTTCCTCAAGGAATTAAAAATAGACCGATCATAGTATCACTGAGGAATCTCCCTTCTAGACACCCCCCCCGAAGGCTTGAAAGAAAGGTGTCAAAGAGAGAGGCACACACTCATGTTCACAGCGGCACTATTTACAATGACCGAGAGGTGGAAGTAACGCAAATGTCCACTACCAGATGCATGGATAAACAAAATGTGGTCTAGCCACACACTGAAATAATCCTCAGCCTTCACACAGGAAGGAATCCCTGACACTCGCTACACCACGGACTGGCCTCACCGACATGCCAAGTGAGAAGAAACACAGTCACAGAAGGACACATCCTGACTAGTCCACTTATACGAGGTCTCTAAAGCCACCAAACCCCTGAAAGTAGAACCATGGTCACCAGAGTTGGGGTTAGTTAAGGAAGCAAAAGTCCGTGGGTTACAGTTTCAGATCCGCAAGATGAAAATCTCCTGGCCATCTGTTTCAAAACAATGTGAATGTATTAAGACGATTGAAATGTACCCTTAAGAGAAGGTGAAGATTGTAAATTTTGTTATCTTTTTTTTAACCACAATAAAAAAGGGAAAAGATATTACCTGCCCCTCTCCACTGTGACCCTGGCTCAGGCATACCTTTGGTTTGATGAGGTACTCGATTTTCATGAGTCTTGGATAAAACATATTGGGTAGGAAGGGCCAAGACAGAGCCTCCTTTTAGATTAAAATCCAGCAGCACCCTGGCTGTAAGGGGTCAACCATCTGTCCACCCTTCTAGCCGCATTGCCACCATCTTGTGCACAAAGTCATCGTGACAGCCACTGTCAAATGTGACACTCAAATCTTGTCACGTCTCTGGGACTCCCCAGGCTTGAAAACTCTCACAGGTCTAACTCACTCTCCATTCCATCCTATGGGCTTCTAGGAGCCATCACTCTCCTAACTACTCTCAATATGTCTGGTCTTTCACTCAAAAATTAGTTGAAGAACTTGGGTCATTTCCAGATAACGTTTCCCCAACCAAAACTTCCTTTGCTCTATTCTCCATGACGTCTCAAAAAACGAATACAAAGCTTCTGCAAGAACGACAGCTCCTTGGTTTCGGCCCCACGATCTAATTTAAACAGGTCCTTGTCTCCCTTGGGAATCTCCAGTGAGGACGCCTTATAAAAAAACATTACACACTTTTAAAAAAGGTTCATGCAGATTCGGGGTCCCTTCCACGAATGAAGATTTTCCCAATCCATTGACCACATAATCGAAAATCAGGAAGTCAAAAATCCCACCAAGGAAAAGGTTGTATTATTGAAGCAGAAGATTGATAATGTGAATTCTATAATAATGGCTTAATCCCAGATCAACACACACAGCCCGGGAAAGAGGAGAAAGTGGGAGGCCGGGGATGTGAAATGTTATTTTTTTTTTCTGTCTTTACTCACTAGATGAAATAGAGATTAAATGATGCACAATTAAAACTGGGATTTCTGCTTCAGGATCACAAGAGGAGATTGAAAACAAATGAAACATCATCTGAATTCACTCTATTTGATGGCCGGTTCCATTCTACACCACACTCCCAATAAAACCTCTTAGTAGCTCACAAAGCACAAAAAGGCACTTTTCATATAAAAACCGGAGCCAATTTAAATCTTCATGGCTAAAGACACCAGCACCAACATTAAAGAACAGAAATAAGACAAGATTGCTCATTACGACCACTGTTATTCCGCACTACTCTAAACACTGTAGCCAGTGCCAAAAAATTAAAATAAAATAAAATAAACAGAGACTGTCTTTGCCTCGCCAGGAATGGCAGCCCTGTGGGTACACTGAAGACACTGGTCCCCTGCTGCTCGTCTCTGTCTCTCTCAGGTACCAGCCCTGACGGAAGGACTGTGTCCTTCCAAGGGCCTGAGATGACAGCCATGGCCTGTGGGGCAATGGCAGGTCCCCGGCGGGAAGGAGGAGATGGCCCCAGATCTCAAGGTGGTCTGTGGAGCTGGGTACCCATCGCCTGCCCGGTTCTCAGGTAGGAGGCCCCACCACAGGCTGCAGACAAGCTCCTGTCTGCCCTGGGCAGCAGTGGACAGGGTTCTCAGCCCACAGTGATGTCCGGAGGGTTGGCCTGCGCCTCCCTGGGTAGCTGGCAGGAATATTGGAAGTGGCCTGCCAGCCAGATCTGGTGACCTAAGGCACATGGTGCATCTTCTCCTATTAGCGTCCCCCCATATGAGGGCCCTGGCTCAGGCGCCCTCAGCAACCAAGGCCGACACCACACAGACACAGAAAACAGATGCAAACAAAGATGGGGAGGAGACTCTGGGTTGCAGGCCAACTCCGGTGGCTCACTGGTGGTGCTGGGGCATGGTGCTGAGATGGGGTCAGGAGCCGGGCCCCATGTGCCCACTAGGGCGCAATCAGAGCTCCTCCTGAACCGCTGTCAGCCAGTCACGCACGGCAGACGCCTCGCAGGGCAGCCCGACCCGACACCCCCAGTCCTCCGAGGGCCAGGTCAGGTGAGCGCGGCATCCCCCGAGTCTCCATGAGAAAACTGGCCATGTAGGAAGCCCGGGGCCAAAATCAGTTCGCAAAGGAAATGACCAGAATTCTGCGTTTGAAATTCATTGAGGGAGCCATGGCTCTTGACAATGCAATTTTCCGTGAGATATTCTATAAGAAAGGTGATATTTACCCAAAACATTCAACAGCGACTGCTCATTGGTGCTGGGTTTCTATGTTGAGTGATGAAAAATAGTCTAAGATGAGGGGTGATGACGTCAACCTTCTATTAGTAGGCTGGAACCTACTGGCTCGCGCACTGTAAAGGGCGGACTTTACGGCACGTGAATGCCATCTCAGTGAAGCAGCTATAGAAGTGTCACACATGCCTCCAACATGTATAACAGAAGCTTCACTCGAAGATCACCAGTCAGAGAAGCTATCCCATCACCGCTCATGCTGAAAGAGATCAACATCAAAACCCACACAGTCCCCGCTGGTCTTCAAGACACACGGAAATGCACACAAAATGACCCGTGAGCGTGAGCTCACGGAAGACCAGGGGGGACTAGAACTTCCCGTCCAGCGCTCTCCTGGTTGACATCACGTCCTCCTACATGACTTCTGTCACAAAAAAGGAGTGTCCTGAACCTCCACCCCCACCCCCCGGGCTGGCTGACATGCTCCTCCCTTGGTCCACCCGTCCCCTGTCTTCCCTCGCACTTCCGCCTGACGTGACACGCCCCACGTCTAGGAGGAGCCTCCAGGGGCAACCACCGTTCTTGGCTCTAAAAACCCAACGGCTTCCAATCTGCGTGCTTTCCACACTGCCCCCCCCCTCGAAACCCCGGAGAACCTAGGAAGGATTTGAGGCCAACGCGGGACTCCCTCCGGACAGGAAGCTCGGCCTTCCTCGCTGGGCACTGCATCTCCCTCGAGGGGGACCCGGCCCCTGACACGTCATCATCAGGATGGAGCAAGCATTCAAGACCCAGTGGTTGTTGACCGGACAAATAACCAGCACGTACATCCCGTGGAGAAAGGAGCCTGGGAGTGGATAGCCGTCCTCCTTCCTCAAAGAACAGAACTTGTTCCCGTGTCCATGCTCCCCTAACGCTGCCCTCCCCACCGGCCAGTTCCAGGGCGACCACAGGAGGGAACAACCCAGTGAAACAAGTGGAGAGGGGGCAAATGTGGGTGTACCGTCAGGAGGAGACGGAACATGGAGTTCATTTCTGGGTTCCTGTTCATTAGTGGTTGCATGGTTTTCCATAGGAACAGCTGGGAACCTCCTTTTGCTCCACCGGTATGAGAAACGCAAGGGAGGACCTGGCTCTTGACAAGGCGTCTTCCCCAGACGGACACAACCTGTCTAAGCCCTGCCTGCCACCTGCCACCAGCTTGAGGATGAAGCCTCTGTGGAGGCCAGCAAAGGGGTAGAATAAGGTGGGTGGCATCACCCGGCTAACTAACCAACCATCCAGAATTTCCTATGATTTGACGTTTGCCTCCTTGTTTACATGAGATGTAGTTGCTAGTTTTTGTGTTTTTGGAGCCAGATGCATCTATTATAAAATCCCTACAGCACTGTAAGTTATGATCAGGCCTCAAATACGGTGAACGTGCGCCAACAACAATGCAGATATTGTTGTGTTTCTTGTTGGGGTTTTTTTTTCAACCAAGCTCCTTGGCCTAGATTCCCAGGACTCTTCTAATCAGATGTCAGGTTTGGCTGAGCGGCCAGCAGTTGGCTAACATATTCAGGTAGAAAACTTCTTGTGAAAAGCAAAATAAAAGGCAACCACAAAACCATCGCAGGCCCTGGCTGGTTGGCTCAGCATGTGGAAGTCCCAGGTTCGATTCCCACTCAGGGCACATAGGAGAAGTGCCCATCTGCTTGTTTACCCCTCCTCCTCCCCTTTCTCTCTCTCCCCCACCCTCTCATTCTCTCTTCCCCTCCCGCAGCAATGAGCAAGTTGGCCTCAGCCACTGAGGATGACTCCATGGCCTCTCCTCAGGCACTAAAATAGTTCAGTAGCCAAACAACAGAGCAGCAGCCCCAGATGGGGGTTGCTGGGTAGATCCCAGTCAAGGTGCATGCGGCAATCTGTCTCTCCACTTCCCTGACTCTTGATAGAAAAATAAAACAAAAAACCTGACATGGAACTTCCCAAAGACACATGACATTCCGTTGCTTTGCCTCATCCCCAATGAGAGGACGGGTGTCCAAGGTCCGAGTCAAGGGGACCACGACGTGTGTTTTGGGATTCCCAGCATTCCAACTGGGCTTCCTGGGTGGTATCTGTCCACTGATATCTATCGACCCTTAAAGTGGTTCCATTTGGAACCTGAAACAAAATGTTATTGTCTGCAAAAGAAAAACATTTGGTGAAGACAATTCTTGGTTCCAAATACCTAAAAAAAAAAAAAAGACTTCCATAAACAATCAAGGAAAATAAAAGATTTTAAACAATTGAGAACATTTTTTTCCCAAAACTAAAACACATTGGAAACCTGGTGCTGAATCAAGTTCCCCAACAGCAGAACAGCTGTAATCACAAAATAACTGCAGAGAGAGAGAGAAAAACATCTAAACAACATGTCCACTTTAATATACACCCAAGCAGCCTCTCTGCAAACCACAGTTCAGTAAATCACCGTCTTCGCGACTAAGAAAATCCTCAACCAAGCAGAAAAACCCACAGCGGTAAAACACCAGGGGAAGTGACAAGCCGTTTCTCCTGTTAACTTCTACATTTCCTAAGAAGGCCAGCGGTAAAAATAACATACATTTATTCAGTATGCTTACTAGATATTAACACGTTGTTAAATATTGACTGTGACATAAACTCTCCTTTTATCCAAGTATATTGATGTTCTAGATCCCAGGCACTCAAGATCAGTCTGCTAATACCGTCTTTAACAGTCCACAGGGCAGCAGCCCACCCCATGCTCCCACCCTGCCACTCACCCTCCCCAACAGCCCTGTCTCAAGTGTGCCACCACCTTCCACCCACGTGGCACAGGCCAAACATTTCCAAGTCGTTCCAGACTTGCCTCTTTTGACACGCACCCCCATCAGCAAGCCCCATGGGGGGTGAGTTACCTCTCACCACTCACAACCAGAAGCCGGCCACTCCTCACTGACCACACGCTGGAGGCCCCCAGTCCAGCGCCTGTCAAATCACTCCTGCCTTGGTCACCAAACAGACTCCTTCCCTCCTAGTACCCCTGCGGACTCCCACCTTCCTCAGCTGGCTGGGTCGGACCCAGCAGACCCAGGGCTCCCCCCACCCCGAGGCACGCAGAGATCACACCAGGTCCCTGATGCAGTCCCCTCCAGGACGGATGTCTGCTGCTGGTCTGCCTGTCTCTGTCTCCGGTTCCAGCAGGTTTATTGGCTGTCTGGATATCTCCTTCCGGGAAGTGTCTATTCAAGTGTTTTGCCCATTTTTCTATTGTGAAATCAATTTGTTGTTCTTCCTATGTTTTGAACACAGATCCAGCTGCAGACAGATGAGTTTGAGATATCTTCTCGCCCTCTGTTACCTGATTCTTCATTCCCTTCATGGTTCTTCCAATGAACAGTTCTTAATTTTACTGGTTTCCAAGTAATCATTTTTCCCTTCACAGTGTTTATTTTGAGAGAGAGACACAGACAGACAGGAAGGGAGAGAGATGAGAAGCATCAATTCTTTGCTGTGGCACCTTAGTTGTTTCATTGATTGCTTTCTCATATGTGCCTTGATGGGGGGGGGGGGGCTACAGCAGAGCCAGTGACCTTGGGCTCAAGCCAGCGAGCAACCTTGGGCTTCAAGTCAGCAAGTTTTGGGCTCAAGACAGTGACTATGGGGTCACGTCTATAATCTCATACTCAAGCTGAAGACCCCATGCTCAGCTGATGAGCACTCGCCCAAGCTGGCGACCAAGGTATTTCTAACCGGGGTCCTCTGTGTCCCAGGTTGACACTCTATCCGCTGCGCCACCAACCTGGTCAGGCCACTGTGTTTATTTCTTACTATTTAAGAAACCTTCACCTACCCTAAGATCATGAAGGTATCTGTCTACATTTCCTTCTAAAGCTTTATTGTTTTTACCTGGTGTGTTTACATTTACAAGGATACTAACTTGATTTTTATACAGGATGTGCATTAGGGGTCAGGATAATTTTTTGCTGCAAGGATATTGTTTTTACCCAACACTCTTATTGTTAAGTGCCGCACTCCCCCCACCATGCTGTTAACACCATCTTCACGAAAGACGATGTCACATGTCCACCCGTGCATCAGTACCACAGTGTTGAGTCAGGACTCCTTTACAAGGAGGCTCAGTGTCCGACAGTCTCATCCTTCCACTTCAGAGCTGCCTGGTAACTCATGGCCCTTTTTTGGGTCACTTGCTGACCCTTCAGAGCATGCTTCCAGGCCTCGCTCACCGGGCCTGGTCCTGCTTTGGGAAGATTTCCAAACATCCGCCTCCTTTTCTCAGGGTGAGAAAAGGAACCTGGATTCTCCCGGTATGTGTTCTCAGTGTGACCTCTCCCTCCCCTTCCCAGGCGTCCTGCTTTCCTCCCAGAGAGAGGAAAGTAAATGCACTCCAGGTGTGCCCCCCCAGCATGGTGCCTTCCGGTCCGTGACAGCTGAGACCCTGACAGTCCTAGTTCTCTCGGCCGGGCTCCCTCTCGCCACTCCAGTGTGCCTTCTCAGCCGGCTCCCGAGACCAGCCCCGGCCAGGCCTGCTGGTGTCCCCCACATGACTCGGGCCACACGGGTCCATGCTGTCAACAGGCTAATGCATTCAGAATTGACCTTGCAGGTCCAACACTTGCCACGTGTGGCTCAAGGGTCAGGATGAAAGAAGCAGAGTATCAAGTCCACACTCTGCCTTCGGGGCCAAGTCATACTCTGCCACCCAGCCAGCCTGTCCTGAGTCAAGAGCCACATATGGGTTCTGGTGTGCCTGTTCACAAGGTGGCTATCTCAGTCTTCACCTGGCGCCTACCTGTTCTTCCTCGGTCAGCCGCAAGGAGAGGGGACTTCTTAATGAAGAGCCACCCAAGTGTGCATGTGAGGTAGACAATTGGGGTTTGGGAAGGAAGTTTCCCCAAATAATCCTTATTTATGATGTTTACAGCCCTATGTCATAGGGGTCCCCAGCCCACCGGGGTGTGTACATTTATGATGAAGTAACAATTTGCTATAAATAGAGATGAACAATTCTCACAAGACACATGGGCCAATCTTGTGACCATGCACTTTGGGATTTGTAGCTGGGAAAACATGCCATTTAGCAGGAGGCACGGAAATCTTTTCTGGTGGGAAAAACAAACAACTCTTATCACACCTTGATGTTCTGCATTTTGCAACGTGCCTCAGATGCAAAACATAGCAGTTTTGTTTTTTTTTTTACTCACCAATCCTCCAGGGGAAAGACTTAGAAAATTCAGCAAGTGTAAAACTTGTAAAATGCCAGGAAGTGGGGCTCGGGCAGGGAAAGAAGACTGATCTCGGGGCGCTCCGTGTGTCCCAAACGTGTCCTTTTGGGCCCGGGAGACGCCCACACCTTCTGGAGGGTAAGAAAGAGCATCATCTGGGTGCAAAACAACATTTAGATCCCGCTTTCTTTTCTTCCCTAAAGCCCTTGTGTTGAGAAAGACACGTTATTATCACTGTATCACATCCTTCAGGGATGGTGTAGGGAGGGCGGGATGTTTCACTCCAGTGAGGAGCTCAGAACTGTTGCCATGCTGTCAGAGCTACAACAGGAAAATAAGGGACAAGCGCAATTTCACGTACAGAGAGCATGTCCCGCATCCTGAACAAGAACGTGCTTCTTTTGATATCCAAGCATCCTCTGCGTGGAGAACTTCTTCTCCGGTGGTGAGCTACACACACTGCAGAGCTCTCCAACTGTCTAGTAAGACAGTTCAACAACAGTATTTTTCTTCAAATTGCTGGTCTTTTAAGTGATCCGGGTTCCTCGGAGCTGAGCCACGACAACGCAGCCACCGTCCGCGTTGACCCAACACATATCGACGCACACCCACTCAGTGCATTAAACCGCACACAGAGAAACACGCTTTACACGATGTGGAAAAGAGCCACCTTGTCCTCACCTCCCACATCAACCTGTAATCCATGTTTTCATCCAGGTCCTCCGGCATCCTCTTCTCTCCGGCAAACGGTCCAAACTTCTCGCCCTGCACAGTGACAATCAGATTGAAAAGGCATTATTAGTACAACAAAGTTAACGAAATAAACTATTCTTTCTCTTCTGGAAAGTATTTTCTTTTTATCTCTAAATCGTCAGGCCCCATGATTGAGACACATTTAAAATATTAACTCGTGTCCAGTACAAAAAAAAAAAAGCATTTACATTTTTTAAATCCAATGTAATCTGTTTTCAGCCTAAGATCTTGAATCCAAAATACGAGAGGCCAAGATCAAAGGGTTAAATGACGTAAACTGTAGCATTCAAGTTCCGACAGGGCTCTGCGTGGCCGCCCTGGAAGGGGTCCTAAGATGACAAGCACGGGGTGGGGGCGGGGGGCTGCCTGACTTGAGAGACAAGCCCACCAGGCTGAACATCACCTGGTTTCCATAAAGATCATAAATTCATCCCAATCGTGGAGAAGGAAGGGGCAGGCTTGCCGCTCGCAGAAGAAGACATCGTAAATAAAGTTTCAAGTCTCCTGCCAATCTTCCAAACAGCCAAGGGGCAGCCGGAAACCAGCGATCTCCACACACCTGCTTGTGGCCCACCTGCACGAGACTCTCGGACGTGGGAGCCCCGGCTGATTGAATCATAGTTCTGGAACGGGGCGTAGGGAGCAGCCTTCCCACGGGCTCCCAGGTGAGAGCCCCTGGAGGACTGGGACGGGCTGCAGTCAGCCCTGCAGGGACCTGTGAGGCAGGCGCCACAGGAAAGCGACGCTTGTCTCACTGAGGCGTCCAAAGGGGGGACAGGAGAGTGGACACGTGTTCAGAGAGGACACGGCCCTGCGCTGGCCTGGCCTTCTGTACAACCTGGGGGCCCCAGAACCTCCAGGGACTCTTCTGATGGACACAGTTACGGAGAACAACAGCCGGCAGAGCCGTGATTCCATGAAGATGAATTACTTAATGCTGGACAGAACACGCAGCCCCTGGGGACAGCAAGTGTTACCACCACCCCAGCCCCCCACTTCACAGAGGAAGGAAAGGGCCCCAGAAGCCCTGAGTACCCACAGAGGCCGAGCCTCTGGAATGCTGACCTCGGGGCGGAGAGTGCTGCTCAGATCCCTCAAGCCAGGACTCTAACCCTAACAACCCCACAGGGGCTCACCAAAGACACAGGGACTGTGCAGGTATCGGGACAGAGGTCAGGGTACTGAGGTCGGGGAGCAGAGGTCGGAGAGGCTGGAAGCGGCACACAGTTATCGGGACAGAGGTCAGGGAGGTTGGAAGCAGCACACGGAACGGGACAGAGGTCAGGGAGCAAAGGTCGGGGAGCAAAGGTCAGGGAGCAGAGGTCAGGGAGCAGAGGTTGGGGAGCAGAGGTTAGGGAACAGAGGTCGGGGAGGCTAGAAGCGGCCATGCTCCTGCATGCCGCCACTCCACGCTGACCCTGGACACTTGGGACCACTCCTCAGGCAGAACACACCACAGACCCAAAGAGGCTTCTATAGAAGGGAATCGTTGTCACCTCGACAGGGGACCTCACCAGTATGGAAGGGCAGTTAAGAAAAGCAGTACAAGAAACAAAAGAAGAGGGAGGGAACTGAATATGCACAGAACCTCGATGTGCCACATGCCAAATAATCCCATGTGAGAATGTCCCCAGGGAACAGTGAAGGCCACTGGGACTCCAAGAGTGTAAATCACTGGACTGACAAAGGTCAGTCACCTGGCCAAGATCAGAGAGAGGACAGGGAACCAGCTGTTCCTTCTCAGCACAGGTACTGTCCACTGCCCCTCGCTACCTGTCCCAACGTGGACAGATCACCGCACAGCCCCACTGACAATGTCGTCATTACCCCGGCCGGCAGCCTGTGCACAGCAGTCACTCAGCTCACTGACCGCTGGACGGCACGAGAAGACGGACGGACGATAAAGCCAATCTGGAAGACAGACCAAGGACTCGGTACGTTCTGGTAATACACGGGAGGATGTGGTGTTAACATGTGTACTCCCTTTGGACACGTGTTCGTGTTCAGCCTTCATCACCCATTGCAGAAGCTGATGTCAGTGCACCCCATCGGCCCAGGACAGTCAGGATGAATTTGGAAGAAACACAATGACTCGATCAATTCTGCAAAGGACTCAAGAATATGGAAACCCACCTAAGTGCCTTCCAGGACTCAACGCTTTGAATCTTCAACATAAAGACTCAGAACTCTGGCTCTGGCTCCTCATTAGTGATGGTGGACGGCCACTCTGTCACAAACCCATGCTAGGAGAGATGCGGCTTGCTGTTTTCTCCTCAACCCTGAGTGAGAGAGACATTTCTCATCTCTGTTGAGCATACGGCCCCATACACACAGAGAAACGCACACATGCAGAACTAAAACAGAAATTTTGTGAAACACTCCTAGCCTTCCTCTGCACAATGCACGCACTCCCACAGTTTAGTCTGTTTTACTTTCTTTTTATTTTTTTTTTACAAAGACAGAGACAGAGTCAGAGAGAGGGATAGATAGGACAGACAGGAACGAAGAGATGAGAAGTATCAATCATTAGTTTTTCATTGCAACACCTTAAGTTGTTCATTGATTGCTTTCTCATATGTGCCTTGACCAAGTGACCCCTTGCTCAAGCCAGTGACCTTGGGTCCAAGCTGGTGAGCTTTGCTCAAACCAGATGAGCCCACGCTCAAGTTGGCGACCTCGGGGTCTCGAACCTGGGTCCTCTGCATCCCAGTCCGACGCTTTATCCACTGCACCACTGCCTGGTCAGGCCAGTCTAGTCTGTTTTAATCGCCTTCATTAAAAGACGAGTTTCGACCCAGGAACTTGACTTCACAACTCACCAACAGGTTGCTGCCACAGTCTGAAAATCAGTGACATAAAAACAGGCCCCCAAGGAGGCAGACTGGTAAGAGTGTTTAGCACCCCAGATCGGAAGAGACAGCCTTCAGAGTGCAGCTGCGAGTGCACCGGAACAAGGGGGTCAGGTCAACTGGAGTTTCCTGCGGCTGCCTGATTATAAGAACCTGGATGGCCAACTCTTAACCGTGGATGGCTATGGCACTCAGAAACCCTGCAGGTAATTAACACGATTTACCTTTGACTTCTTCAGAGGAAGATTCAGGCTCCCCAGGCCCACTCGCACCCCAAGGCTTCCCGAAGGACCCCAGCGCCTGGCCCCCGCCCCTCCTCCACCTCTCTGAGCACTGTGGTTTCCACCCTACAAGCAGCACTTCCTCAGAGTCATGCTTTCACTGTGTCCACCGCTCTGCTCCCCACCCTAGGAGATGAAGTCTCTGCCCTCTGTGGGCTCCAATCCCACTTGGGTAACACACCTATTGTGATGCCAGTGGCCATGGCCAGGCAGGACCACGTAGATTCGGGCAGACAGCAGAGACGCTGCAGAGCTGGAACGCGGTGGATCATCCCCATTTATTAGAGTCTCTGCAACAGCGGACAAGCCCACAGGCAGGGGGACACCACTCCTCACAGCAGCGTGCAGGCGGATGACCAGGAACACCG